>NC_143017.1:112346498-112656498 GCF_055824585.1 Amblyomma mixtum | reverse complement strand
AAGAAATGTTGCCTGGTCTTCGCAAAGCGTTGACATTCCAAGCATGCACAGTCACAGCATTCGAAGATGTGGAGAGTGTAAAGAGCAGCGAAAATGAAAGCTCATTCGACAGAAAAAAATCTAGCTATCATATGCGGAGTGCGTGCCCTAATCGGCGCAAAGTTTATAAGTGCTTGACCGGGTTAAAATGTCCAAGAGATAGAGTCAATGATTTTGTAAATGTCTGTGACAGCGGATCTCTCTAAGTGCACCGAACTTTCGAAGTTTTTCATGCAAGTAAAGGTCTATGAGTGTGAAGCGACTAAATATTAGAAGGCAAAACATTTTTGCTGCCGATTAAGAGGGCTCCCAACTCTACACTGAAATGCGCGAGCGAAGTCTGGAACTTGTTGTAAAGCTGTGTCGCAGACAGGGCGGAATAGACTAAACCTACTCTGACACTTCAGATAACACCAGGCGATCAGTAGTAAATGATCTGGAGTGAAATTTTCGAAGTTCACAAGCCTCGCAGATTCAGACGCGTCTCTCTTCAGTGCTGAAAGCAGAACATTTAAAGACAGAATGTCAATAAATGTGCTGGCGATATTTTCTTGCTCTGTAAACGGTACTTTTCCAAGACACGCCATAGTCTCAAATACCCTACTGCTGGCAGAGTAATGCTCCAATATGAGTGCTCCAACAACTTCCGCCACCTGTGTACCGAGCCCAGCATACTTCACTGCTTTCGGAAGATCTTTGTCGTACATCGGAAATGAAAAGGCAAGTGGGGAGAGAACGGAGTTTTGCCGGTCATGATTCATGGCGTGCATGTCCATGCCGTCGATGACTGTCCTGTCAAGCAAGCCTCCTGAAACCTGCTTATGCGCCGTTATCTTGAGCCAATTTCCCACGAACGACTGAGTCATATCGGAAATCACATCCTCCTGGCTTCCAATAGCACTTTCGGTCAAGGTGGCACCAGGCAAAACGGTCTTCAGAAAAGGCAACTTGATGGCAGCCTTCCTCATGGCATCAGACGAATCCCAATCCTGCATAAATGGCTCGTATGCATGCTTTAAAGACAGCATGATTTTCTCGATGTCACTGCGAGATTCTTTACTTAAAGTCAGTCCAGCAAATTCTGAAAACAAGTTATCGCCCAGAAGGAGATAGACGCGTCCGAGGCAGAAGGTACCATGGCGAAGGACAGCTTGCTCTTTGCTTCCGTAGTAGTCCGCAATAAGGTCAAAGCTGGCGAACAGGACGGCTACTTGCACGGTGCACAATGACACGTATGTGTGCACATCTCGTTCACCGTATCGAAGGAGAAGGTCGAAGAAGAAGCTTCGTACAAAGTTAACCCGCCGGATAGACACGATAGTATGGTTATTAACACTCACGCTGTACGCGCCGAGCGCTCTTTCCACGCGTGATGCAGTCATGTTCAGTGTCCCGACATTAAGCCAGGAACGTGAAATAGGCACCCGGAGTGTCCCTCTCGTCTCGTCGTTGAGAAGTACGGCAGACATGACCTCCGACAGTCGAACCATTTCACCGGCGCTTACTGTTCTGCCTCGCTTACGTCTGTAGAATTTGTCGCGCAAGAGTTGGAAGTAACGCAGCTTTTGAGAGTAGCTTCCAAGGCGCTTGTACTTCGAAGCGACGATCCAGAACGCGCTCCCCATTGCGAGGAGTATCTCATTGCGCCCTACACTGGCTCCTACGTAGATGACGGCGTCCCAGCCGAGCATCAGAGACGTCGCGAGCAACAAGGTCACGATGTCTGGTTGGCGGTCAAAATGAGGCCACGTCACACCTGCTCTGGTCAGTGCTTCTTTGACGTTGCTCAACTCGTCGCGCTCCCCCTTTCCGATGGCTTCACAGCTTTTGTAGAAGGCAGTTGCTCGCTCTACTGAGCTCGGGCTACTTTTCGAAATCTGAATGGTTCTCGAAGCTAGCGCCACCCTTTGGAGCACGTCGTGGTAAATGGATTCGCGAACTGAGTAGACGGAGTTGCGCCAGCCATCACATACGTAGCGAGAGAAGCTAAGGCACGGGTCCATGGATCTGTTCACTGAATCCCGAAGCATTCTTGAGTACTGTGAGCAGCTTTTGCTTGTGCACACATGCACTTTCGGCCAATCTTCGCTCGAAGTAGTTGCAAGCACGGCTATGATGAATAGCCCAAGCCCCCCTGCGATACTAAAAGCAGCGGTCCGAGGAAATCTGATCCCGTAAACGTTACCTGGGATCCGTATGCTTCGGAGCCGAGTGAGCAAAGCGTTCCAGCTGCCTTTTAGCATTCCACTCTCACGCAAAAGCAATAACGTAACCTTGCGCAATTCGTGAACAACACCGGAATCAAAACGTCAACTTCTTCTTATTTGTTTATTTACAGAATACTCGTACCCTAAAATGAGTCCGAGCAAAGGGAGCAAAAATACATGAAAAGAAACGGAACAAATTACATCGCAGAAAACTAACATATAGATAATAGGACATAATAAAATAGAAAAACGACAGAGACAAAACGTCTATGGATTGCTCATAACGCCTTGGGAGTCTTCATGGGTGGAGTCCCTAGTCCAGGACTCCTGCGGCAGCTGACCGGAGCCGGCTGGCCAGAGAATGACCGGAGCCGACGCTCTAGGCGGGGCCATCGTAGCTGTTGGGGCTTTCTTGCGAGGTTAAGGGCGGTCCGGTAGTGGTTCATGTTCAGGGGGCAGCCCACGAAGACGGCGGCTGCTTTGCTGTTTTTCTTCGGTCGGGGTGGCTTCGACGGCTTTCTTGATGTTGAATTCTCGCACGCGGCTCGGGCTGCTTCGGTGGCTCCCAGGGGGAGAGGGCGCCGAGGACGTCCGTACCCGGCACTACACTACTGCGCTGTAGAGTAGTATCGGGTGAAGAAAAAAAAAGAACAGAACAAAGTCTTTTGGTCTTTTGATTCGAACGAAGACTATCAAGGGATTGCGCTGACCCTTCCCAAAGGGCGTGGTGTGTTAAGTACAGTAAAAACTGTACTTAACCGTAAACTGTAACGGAAATGGCCACTATAAGTGCTAGCGCACTAAAAAGTGCACTTATAAAAGGCCATTTCCGGTAATCGAGCGTTGTGTGTTTGTCTGTTTGTTTGAAGCCGGTTTTGTGGCAGGCTGCTCACCTGCTCACCGGGTGGTGGGCTGCCTGCCCATCTTGTCAGACGGCAGCTCATTTAATCCTGGGAGGCTGCTCGGGAAGAGAAACCTGGGTCGCAACCCAACCCAAGTACACCCGATGGCAACACCTGCCTTGTGTCACTACGCCACTGCCAGCTGCCGACCGGGTGGCTTACCACCCGGTGGCTTACCACCTGAACCTAGCAAAGCAGCGCATCACCGAAACATAACTTGATATCGCACATCTGCGCATTTGGCCTAATTACCAAAATCGACTGACTCTTTTTTTTTTTTTACGTGCCGACATGCGGGACTCTGTCTTTATTGGGTCGAAGATATCAGGAAAACGCTGGCTCTGCTGATGCTTCTTCCCGAAGTTATCGTCTTGGGCTGTATGGAATGGCCAATTTGTGGGTTGTTAAGTTCACAATTGTTGAAGCGGTAATGAAAACTGCTGTGTTCGTAAATGAATGTCACGGAATTCCGATGTCTTGTCATCCACCCTGCGGACCAGGACGTTCGCATCAAACCGCACCGGTGCGTGCCGAAGACATAAGGCTTGCCTTCGCTCCGTACGCGCGTCAAAGTGAGCGAAGTCATCAAGACGGTGGCGTGTCCAGGGTGCGGCCAATAAAATGTCGACGACGTGAAGTTGGAGAACCTTTCCCAAGAAATCAGGGTTTGCGCCGACCTCATTGTCGTGGTCTTATCGTGCAGGGCCCCGCTTTGTCTTCATTGCACACGGTACAGGGCGCATTGGCCGTAAGCGCCAGGCCCCACGGTGCGGCATGAGTAGACGGTACCGGAATGAAGAAAGCACCTCAGTACGCATGCACGCCAGTGCACTCGTACCAATGAACAGTTGTCCGTCCCTGTCATGGACGAAGCTGACGCAGAAAACGCTGCAGGGGCGACATGTAACGGTTCGGTAGAAGAGAAATTCCTAGCCATGCCTTCTCTGGTCATATCCACACGTGTCGACAAGCTCAGCATTGCCCCCGCGCAACAAGAAGTGCTGCCAGCAGACGTTATGGCGTCAAAAGACTAAGGTTCCTTGAGCAGCGAGGCATCAGCTTCGGTCGGTCCCCTACGTACATGGAGACAACATGGACGTGACAGATGTGTCACGTCCATGTCACGTCCAGCAGGAAAGCGACAACATGAGAACGCTGGGGACGGAAAGCTCGAGGCTCGGTAAATAGTGATAAAAGCCCATGTACTACATCGAGGCTATCTTACTCTTCCTCTGCTACTTCTCCATCTTCATCATCCTTTGCAGTTGACATAGAGCTTGACTAATAGTGAACTGCTCTTGTACATCTCTTTTTCGCGCCTTTCTCTTTGTTAACAGTAATGCATTTCTACGAATCACGAAGACATTGATAACAAATCACTGGGGGCATTTTTTTTGTTCCCAAGCGAACATAATATTCTGTCACCCTTGGCCTATTAGGCAACACACGTTACTCTGTTGCTAGGTCCTCAACAATACGCCCTTGACTATATGCCTTCAAACACTCTTTCCCTCCCCTTGGCATGCGTTCCGGAGCCCTAATTGTCACTGGTATATGAATAAATAAAAATGTGCTGGCCTTTTAACTCGAAAGCGCTAAAGAGCTCGTGTCGCAGAAAATCCGGCGAAAAATTCACGAAAAACTCCCAGAGAAACAACCTAGGAGGCAGGTGGCCCGCCTAGATCACGTGACCATATGGCGCCATCACAACCTGCCCACCGTGGAAAGTGGCAGCTAACTTAATGCCTGGTCGCTCGCCAAAAGCAACCTGGGTCGCACAAGGCCCACCGGTGGCTGCACCTGCCATCGCAGTGCAGTGGCGCATCGCTTAACCGCTGCACCACTGCGCCAGGAGTGGTGTGAGGAATCGCTGGGATCTATTAATGTGAAGTAGAGAATGACTAATTCTGCATATATGGGAATTAACCCTTTACGCTATTCCATCATACCCTTAAGGCGGAGCTTAAGTGTCCGCTCCAATTTTTAAACGTTACGCTCAAAAGTTTTATGTGGGCAACAGTTGCAAAAGAACGACTGATCTGAGAAATTCTCCTAAGAAATGCTTGCACTGATAAAAACGTGGTCAAAGATCGCTCTCTATTTCCCGTTGACCCCCCCCCCCCCCCCTGCCTTTATTCTCTGTCTACCTTTTATCTGGACGCACTCAACTGCAGTTATATTTTATTAATGAGCTATATAAAGCGCATTCGGTCATGCAGTTTCGAAACAGAGCCAGAAATCACAGCCTGGTTATGTTAATAGTGCAAAAAAAATAAATAAAACAGAGCTATCCTCTGACCATGCCTCATGTCTATGGCTAAGAAGCATCAAGATTTAATAACCCCTCTTTTATGGAAGCATTACAGCATATAATCACCTCCAGAAATGTTTGCTGCTCTACGCCGAACCCGGTTCTCAGCGCGATTACATCTCCCACATCATCCTGGTTCATTATGCACGCCCCATTATCCATTCTTCCTCACCTTGAGAAGCAAGGTTCTAAGATCGTTGTTGCGATCACGTGTCAAAGCTCGCCAAAGTTGATGGTGGTCTGTCTGTTAGCCGTCTAAAAGACACCTGGAAACAATCGCATCCTATGCCACTCACAGACGCCTTTCACAGTAAAGAGAGGGAGAAAAAACTTTATTGTACAACTCAAGCTCCAGCCTTTTGTTCATCTTCTTCTTAGGAGGAAGGTCTAATAGGCCTCCACAGCAGAAACTGAAGGACAGCGGCAGAACACGATGAAATAAAGGACAAGACAGCTGCTGTATTCTTCGATGATTTATACATAGGCCGAAATATGGTATATAAAAACTTAAATCCACATTTGCCAAGTGGCGCAAAGAAGCGCTTAAGGCCAAAATTAGGAATATTGGGAATTCATTAGCCAAAAGTGATACAGACATGTTAATGTGAGCTGCGCCTCATTTCATTTGTTACATCATACTTTTTCGTGCATTTGCGACACGTTGATATATTGCCATGATACCTTATATTCACCCCTTTGCGTAATGATCTCTTCAAACCTTTCTCGCACATGCAGTCTAAGTAGCACACAGAAAATACTGATCTCTGTCAAGTTAAAGTAAAGTTTGTGCCCCTGGTCACTAGAAGTACCACCCGAGGTATGACTGTCATTGGTGGCAACGTACAAACCTGCAAGTTGCTGGGAGGAACAAGGAGATCATGGCTAGCGGTACTCGTAGCACAGTCCCCTCACTGACATCCTCGTTACCGGCGATGCTGCGCGCATGCGCAGAGCGACCAGGTCAGCGGTCATCAGCCGCGAAAGCGCCCATATTTCCATAGAATGCTTGATGATAAAAGGATAGAAGATGCCTGCCTTTTCCAGAGTGACATTTCTAGAAAAGCCGTGTCTGGAACGCGACTCACGAAGGAAACAGCTGCAGTATAGCGCCGCAGAAGCGCCCACACAGCTGTTCCTGCACGGCAGTGCATATTAAGAGCATAGTCACCTAAGGTTATTGGTGATGACGCATCGTTCACGAATGTCGGTTAATGGTATGACTTCGACTTAAACGGGTGCCGTTAGCGCACGTAGTCCCTCCCGACGTGCTCCCGACTCATCACCTTTGACGCAGGTGATTGCCACGATCCCGGTTCTGCACATTTCATTGGCCTAAGGTTGCTCTCATCTGGGAATTTCCTCTATACTGGAAGGTTCCTCAATACTGGGCTTTCTCCTCTAAGCTCCTTGCTGATTACTGCTCGTGAACACCCCAGTAATGGTCAAAACTTGTCGACGTATTTAAAAAGCATAAAGCTCTGTCTCTATTTAGCGTTGCTATTATAACCAGTTTTTGGTGCGAGACTTCATCCCACTCGTGTAATCCCACTCGCGATCGAACACAATTGACACGGTCGTGTCTCTCGGACATGCGCTGAGGTTCTGACCATGTTCCGAGGAAAATTAGATCTTTGGAACACTTTAGTTCAGCTTAAGAGTATAACGCGATAGCGTTAAAATGCCCCTGCGGTCGCTTGGGGGTTTCCTGCAGCAGCAAGGAGTAAAAAAGGAGTACAGTTGTCCTCTAACTCCCTTTAAAAAGAGGATGTGCGCTAGAGGAGAGCTTACTCTTTTTTTACTCCCATGTAGGTGTATTCGTGTTCAGAGTGTGGCGCACCCTTCTGCAGACATCGACACGCGTGTTGTCATCACATAATGCTTTATTACACGTCATCAACCGTGTTAATTAATAGGTTGCGCTATTTATTTGTCATAATAAACTAAGGGTTCCGTGTGGTGTAAGGTGCTCATACAACGCCTCAATTTATCCCACTAAACGAACGTTCCACAGTGGTGTAAAGGCAGCGCGCCCGGCTCCCGGCAAAAAGGACAGCGCTTAGTATCCACTCGACCACCTTTTTTTCTTTTCCGAAAAACTGCTTTTCAACGTCGTTACCCTCTCGAGTACACAGGATTTTCCATTCACACTGATGCCGGCTTTTCAGCCGAACGGGACGCTCCACGCTATCGCTTTAAAATCTACCGCTAGCCGTGCGATACATCACTCATGAGCCATGTGACAATTTGCAGGTGGATGAAAGGGGAAATACAGAGTTAGTGTTAAGGAGGCCATCAACAAGGTCAAATAATGACACTACCCTCTCTGTATACAGGGACCCTACATTGTCCACACGCTCCCATGTACAGATAATTCAGGTATGAAACGGAACACGGTATTCGCATTCAATCAACGAATAGTCCGTACATATGTATGACATACATTTCCCTTTGTTTGAACTGGTTTTCCTCTTCACGTATAACGCTGATGCGACATTTTAAATTTCAGGCCAGAATTAAGAAAAAATTCATTCTCTTGTGCAAATTGACTGTTCCTTTTTTTTATTGGAGCTGCCTAACATCTTGGAGATCATTACCTAAGTCCCAGAAAAAGACAACGGCATCCCAGACATGACACCATGCTGATGTTGAGCATTCTGGTACACTTCTTTCTGCTAACAAGTTTTCCACTTGGTAACTAGACAGGCACAGTATCGCCGTTGCGTTCACTACGCCACACTTAGCCAGCCTGCTTTCAAAATACGCACGCGGTCTGCGGCAAGTTTCTTGAAGTTAACAAATGGAGGCACCACCTTTGGCAGTTCGCTAATGGTTGGCGCCCTGAAACTCTTTTTTGTCAACGATAACAATGTTTTGAGCGCGGCAGAGCCCATTTGAATGTTACTGGTGGCGCGACAGTCAGTCTGAATTTTGGACTAGTCAGAGTGCGAATTCATCACTTGCGCCTCCGCAGGCGAGGACCCACGTATCACGGCCACCTCCGGTCGCTCACCAATCATTAAAGACGGCAGCATGGGTGAACGGGCACGAGTGAATGGGCACGAGTGAATGGGCACGAGTGACGCCCCACGCCGGCTGCTTTACGACAGCATAGTCTGCGCCCATTGGGTGGGGTAACTCGTAGTGTAAAGGGCGCGATTCAGAACCCCTCCAGGAGAAATATCAGCTGCAGATTGAAGTAGGATTTAAATTAGGGTTTCAGTTCATTATTTACTAACTACCTAAATTCGACGTATCTTGTTTGAAGTTAGGTATCCCCGTAAGAGATAACGAGATTTTGAAAACGAAGCCAAGTTAGAGCGTCTGAAGCGGACGAAGATGACAACCTACTACACTATATATACACTTGAGGAGATTGTTTGATTGGTTTGGTTTGGTTTGTGGGGTTTTAACGTTCCAAAGCGACTCAGGCTATGAGGGACGTCCTGGTGAACGGCTCCGGACAATTTCGACCACCTGGGGTTCTTTAACGTGCACTGACATCGCACAGTACACGGGTCTTTAGAACTTCGCTTCCATCGCGACCGCCGCGGCAGGGATCGAACCCGCGCCTTTCGATTCAGCACTCGAGCACCATAGCCACTGAACCACCACGCTGGCACTTGAGGAGATTGTGCCAGCCATGTGAGTTTATTTGTAAAAGCTGTTTCAATACCGCACCGAACGTACGATCATCTTTGTCCACCTTAAATGACCTCGTCATTACGAATTACTCGAACCTTTATGCAGCCACGGAGCATGAAGTTGGACTATTTGATTCATTACATATAAAATTTGCGAAAAACGGAACGCTAGTAAAGGCACAATGACGCAAGCGCTAGTAACAACTGAAGGTTTATTACGAACCGCGCAATAAACAGGCAGCCCTCAAAACGCACAACGAAACGCAAATAGACAACAGCGCGCACAGTCGACGCCAAAAACAACCGAAAAGTCATGATGATTGCCTTGCGCCTATAGGAATCCAGTGCTAGCAGGATGACATAAAATAAGCTGAGACCGTTAGCGCCCTTTTTTCTGGTCGCGAAAGCATCCATTATTTCGCGTGAGGGCTTGTCGCGGTGTTCTGGAAAATCTTACATTCCTCCAGATTTGTGTCGCACTTGCCCTTTCGGCATTTTTGGCAACAAAGCGCGAGATTGTTGTCAGACGCACATGACTTCTGCGACACCATTTTCCCTCAAGTGACCGTTAGCACAATGGCCGGTGTGACGGAGCGTAGTATGACTCACCGATGTATGAACGACCGCAAGAAAGCGGAATGTCATACACTACACCCTAATGGCATTCTACAAGGCGTGTTTGATGCTTCTCGAGACATCTTCACAAAACACCGGGACAGGCTCAAGCAAGAAATAATAGAAGCCTTCGCGATTAGCAATAGAAAGTTTCGGTTATGTGAGCGCACCTTTTGTCACCTTGCTATCGAGCCAGATTGCATTCCTAGATGCTAGGCATTCACTATAATTATTAAGCTGTTTTTGGTGTCTGCTATCTTCGCCGTTGCGCCTCTTTGTTTTTTTTTTATGTTTTGAGCATTCTGTACTTATTGCGTCGCTCGCAATAACCCTTCAGTCGTTAGTAGTACTCGTGTGGCCTGCACCTCTTCGTCGCGTCTTGAGCAATTTTTATACGCTGCCACAGAGTTCATATGCGACGGCAAGAATGGTTGCTTTCTACTGGTCGCGAAACTTTCTTCGAAGTCTCATTTCGCATTGATACACGTCTAGTTCTTCGAGCAGAAATGAAAAACTCCTGTTGTCTAAAAAAGCGACTTCAGTAAAAGTGGCTTCACTAGCCGCGCGGAGCAGTTTCACCGTCTGCAGGAAACAGAGGAAGCTTCCAGACTGCGGTTCAATGGCTCCACACCACTGCTTTCCGAGCTAGTCTCTGCAGACAGGTGGCGGCACTGTTTTTCAAGTCCACGTTTTCAAGGAGTGGCCTGGCAGACGATGGCGGTTTTTAACTTTTAATGCCTGAACTAGACAAATACCCCTTCAAACTGCGCTATTATAAACCAGACAAAAAATTCGATCACAATTAGTCAATGCTAGTATTGATCATGAAACAATCTAGAATGCATCACATATTGTATATTGTTTTACAGACAACTACACAGGAAGGTATACGTAATACCACTTCCATATCAACGCTAGGCCGAGACACAGTTAGGGACCTATCGCCAGTGCTAACAAGGTATGAAGCGGTGCTGAAACTTATTACCTGGAACTCATTACGTTTTCCGACTGTGTCGTTCTCGTTCCTTTCAGTTTTAACATACTTTAATCAAAAAAGACGCAGTGACTACAGCGCAGTAGGTTCCAGTTTCCGCCGTCGCATGTCCTTGCTAAGGAAATAAAATCTTACTAAGGAATAAACGCGTGAAATAAAATCTACAAATGGCTATACGTTGGAAACTGATATCAGCTTTGTAACACGTTAAAACTGCCCACAACCGCAATTTAATTAAGCGCGAGCAGGCACGAAACGTAGTACACAGTTAACGAGATGAAACATAGAAAACCGCGATTCATGATTTTTACCGCCTTTTCTTATGCCACATTGCCCCCTCGACTACCGATAGTGTTAGTGTCATTAACGTCTACCCTCTCGACTAACGAGAGTGTAAGTGCCATTGTCGACTACACAGGGCGAAAGGTTTCTGCAAAGTACGATCATGTGCTTTGCTCTGAAATGCCGAATATTTCATGCTCAGAACCCTGAACTCTAAGCATTTATGAATGTATCAAGCAAAATAAATGTCAGAGGCTGCTGAGCATTCCAGGGACGCATAAGGTCACGGTACACTGTTTTAAAACATCAGAAGAAGATTCCGTGCGAGTTCAGATGGAGAATCCCGACAAGACGATAATGAACACTGATAGGGCGTGTTACCGTAATGAACTTCCATCTCTGCTTTGAGTGCGTGCGTGTGTGTGTGTGTGGGGGGGGGGGGGGGGGGTTCACGTAGTTTTTTACAAAGCAGCTGGTGGAATCGTGTTACACCTAAGACTGTTAGTATTTAAAAATATATATGTTTTTTGAGCTACAATAGCGTTTCCTTCGCTACAGCTGTGCTACAGCTGTGCTACAATAGCGCTTTGTGTCTCGTCCTTGTCTTTTCGTGGTCTGCATGCTCTGGCGCTATTTTCTTCAATTCAAGCTGTGCTCTAGTGCTAGCCATCAGAACACAGCTCGAACGTCTTAATTAACAACTAGCCTTTTAACAATTACAGCTGGGCTCCTCTTTATCTTCAGGTTTGTTGCTCGCCATTGCTGGTATCCATAGTAGTTTATAAATTTTTAAAAACAACATTTTCTTCGGAGCTACGGAGGAAAGAATATGGGTCATTTTCACGTGCCGTAGCAAAGCGCAGGAGCAGAGCAGCGCGTGCAGCCACGCCTACCAATGCACGTCACCCGGCGGCGAGGGTGTCACGTGCTTTTTTTTCGTAGCACGCACCGTCGCCGCATCCAGTCCGACCGCGGCGTGTCAGCGGGGAGATAGCACGTGACACGCCTGCCGCCGAGTGACGCTGCTCTGCTCCTGCGCTTCGGCTCGGCGAGTGAAAACGGCCCATATTCTTTGCACTGTAGCTCCGAAGACAATGACGTTTTTGAAAATCCAACTAGTATGGATATCACCAAAGGCTTGAGAGCCACTCCGGAGCCTTTGGTGATATCCATACTAGTTGGATTTTCAAAAACGTCATTGTCTTCGGAGCTACAGTGCAAATAATATGGGCCGTTTTCACTCGCCGAGCCGAAGCGCAGGAGCAGAGCAGCGTCACTCTGTACATTGCCTGAATTTTAATTAGATGAAGCCAGATTCATGCTGGCTGACCACGAGTATGTACATAGCGTTTATTGTGTTTTGTTGATTGTTTGGTTTGTCCAATTTTCTGTGTAAAAGTCAGGCAATAAAGAAAAAAAAAATGGATATCACCAAAGGCTGGCTACAAATCTCAAGATAAAAGAAGCGGACTGTAGCAGTTAGAATGTTAATTGTTAGATTTTAGTTAATTAATTTGGTAATTAAGACGTCCAAGCTGTTCTCTGGTGGCCACCGCTCATGACAATACCATAGCAAAGAAAACGCGCTTGGAACTCAAAGTACGTATTCAAAAAAAAATTGTTAACAGTCTTAGGTGAAACACCCTATACCTGCCGCATTAAGTGCCTCTCTGCAATATCTATGGAAACAGTGAAAGGCCAGCAGACCTAGATGCTGAAAGTTATGCTCAGTATAAGAGACAGAAAGCTTTCTTGCATGAAGCATGAACACCAACATACACGTAAAGTTTTTTTTTACAACGCACACTAGCTACCACATAAGACACTAAGCACGCGAGCACGAAATCACACAAAATGAGACCCATGCAGTTACAGCACTCAAGCTTCAGACAATATACCCTGAAAAGAAACGTGAATCACAGTCGTGACGCGAGGCATTTGGCTCGTGCGGATCTCCAAAACAGAACATAACATTTCCCCCTAGTGGACACACGCTCAAAGCCACCGAACTTGCGCGTAGTTTGGCAGCTCGAATAGGGACATTGGGCACTCGGCGTAGCTGGTGTCGCACTCGCCAAGGGTCCGACCGCGCTTGGACGCCTTGTAGTACTCGTCCAGGAACGATAAGTTGTATTGCTCCTTGGGGATCCTGCGAGAGCGCAATGATTGGCATGCTGCGAAAGCTGCTTCCGGCGATATGAGGAACGAATAGAGAAAAAGAAAGGCACCCCAGGAAAGAGTATGGCAGCTCTCATCAGTGAAATGTGCCATTCTGGCAGGACAGGAACAAACATTTGCTTGCCTAATAATGCGCCTAATATTGAGCGCGATGCAAAGGCAGACGACTCGAATAACATCTTTTGCTCATTAGATGATACCGGGCATTTGTTTTTTTACTGCATTTGTAAATTATCCTGTGTGCGTTTTTCCTAGATCTTGTCTGCGAAAATGTATATATTGACGTCTTTCGTGTTGTGTACTTAGTCTTGTTGTCACGGTTGTCTTGTTATTGTTGTTTTATAGGACAGGCCTCTGTAAGTTGCGTATAACATCTTTTGTCTGTCTTACTGTGGTTTATTTACCCAACAGTAAAGAAACTGAAACAAATTTAATTTCATTTCATTTCTACTGCCATTTCGTGCTCCGTTGTGCCTACGCTGGATTTTGCTTCCAAGTCAACTGTAATGGGTCCGCGGTAACTCCGACGCAACACTTACACCTACCCCCCCCCCCCCCCCCCCTCCATTCCTTTGGCATGTGCTGTTACTTGCCCTCCTACGAAGAGAAGACTTCAGACTGTGGGCAGGACACGACTTTTCGAAAAGTGGCTTTTGGAATCAAACATAATTGATTTTTGTAGTAGAGCGAGCGACAACACCAAAGCCAGCCGCTAACACACAGAGGGAACGCACCAAAAGCCCACAATATAGGGCATTCGCCCAGTGCACTCACGTGAAGAGTGCTTCGGCGACGTCCCCCAGCAGACCAGGTAGCCTGGGCATGGAGGCCGCCTCGCAGAGAGTCCTTTTGACGCACGCCTCCCCGTCCAGTCCAAACCGGCGCAGGAACCAGGCGATGCCCCGGTACAAGGCCCAGCGGTCGTGTCCAGGCTCCAGCGAGCGCATGTTCACCATCAGTTTTCCCGGGTCCGGCACGACCACCTCAAAGGGCAGCGCGACGCCGATGTTCGAGCCAATCAGAGGAGTGCCCGTCGGCACCAGCATCTTTAGGCCTGGTACGATTGCCACAGAGCCGAAGAAAGGAAAAGTTTGCTCACTGGAACCGGAGTGCCACAAAAGCGGCAGAAGCAGCCAGAAGAGATGCATCTTCCGCAAAACGTGGTCCCTCGAGAGCTCGCCTGAGTCGTGACCTGGGAACAGCCGCCGTTCGTGCCACGTCTGCGATGACATGATCAGTTCTGTGTCAGCCATCGAAAATCGCTTCGAAGATCGCTTCCGATCCGAAGATCGAAGACCGCTTCCTGTCCAGCGTTAGAGTCCCTTCCGCACAACTGACAGCGAATGATCGGTCTCCGAAAGTTGTCGCTTAAAGCTTGAATCTACCATGCGATGCTGTTGTTGATTCCGGCCAAATGTTGACCTTGACGTCGAAGAGTAGCCGTTGTGTTTAGTTTTTGCTGCTGCGTGATCGCTTAAGCAAATGGTTTATTCCCTTTTTTAGTTAGGTAAATCATTCCTTGGCTTCATAGCTTGAAAACAGAAAAAAAAAGAGGAAACGAAAAGTTATCATTATCAATACTTTCGCAAGGCCACACTAGACAAACGTAACATGAGTGATCAGCCAAGTTTTTTTTTAGGCTGCGAAATTGAATAAATAAAACAAAAATGGGCCGAGTATCTTTCGGCCACTGGCATCGGTAAAAGAGGGGAAGCATTGAGGCTATGCAGACACTTTCTAGTGAAAGCTCTGATCTGCTTACTATTCGCGCTAATAAGTCTTACCATGTTTTGAGCACCATGATCTCAAAACCAGTACGCAGCTCATACCTACAGACCCCGTTGTCGATGCTCTGGGATGTGGTGTATCCTCTAGGCTGTGCAACTTCTCAGTCGTGTCGTCCGGACAGACCCTTCAGGGACGCACCAAGCGGTCGTCCATAGCAGAGAAGGGCGACATCGGTGGGCCACATCGGCGAGGATCGTTTTTATATAGACCTCCGCTAGGGCTGGGCCCCACAGTCTGGAACGCTTGACCGAGTTGTCTTTGGGCGCAAGGGATGGGCTCGCGTGAGAAACGGATGGACCGCATGTCCACCGGGGCCAACACTCGACCTGGCCGTTCTTTCTTTATTCCTTCTCTCCTCAGCCGAGGCTTGCGTGAGATGAGCGCTCAATGGGAAGAGCAAGGGACGAGCGCATGTGAAAGCATCCGAAAGCGAGCGGCCTGACGTGGAGTGCGCCATGGCACGCAACACGGAGGACAAAGTGGAAGCGGACAATGATTGAGAGGCGTCCACTGAGGAAGTTGGTGGTTGCGTTATTCGCGTTTTGCTGTCACTTCTTGCCTTCTACGTCGGCTTGCATGGGCAGAAGATAAAAACGGGGCGCGGGTTTCTTTCTGCCCGCGCTGTCCGAGTTTGGTAGATTGAAACGTAAAGGAAAAAGTTAGGAAAAGGAATGCATAGAAGAAGCAGCCCGCTAAGCGTGCCGCCTGGACGGTATTGTAGCTCTCCTTCTTATGCTACTGTTTGTCCTCATATTTTGCATCACCGCGTTGTCTGTGCGGCGCAGAAGCGCGCGTCGCTTCGTGTGTGGGCGAAGTTCATGCCGGGCGATGTTTCTTAGAGCTACATGCTACTTTTCACAGACTTAAAATGCTGACACGCTGTTTTTGTGCTCTTGCACTGACTTCGAAAATAATATAGCACATATGCATCTCGGGGGGAATGGCCAAGAATGCATTCGGAGCTACCGTTCTCTTTCCTTTCTTTTGCCGCCGCGGTGGCTCAGCAGTTATGGTGCTCGGCTGCTGTCCCGAAAGACGCGGGTTCGATCCCGGCCGCGGCGGCTAGAATTTCTTTGGAGGAGAAATTCTAGAGGCCCGTGTACTGTGCGATGTCAGTGCACGTTAAAGAACCCCAGGTGGTCCAAATTCCCGGAGCCCTTCACTACGGCGTCTCTCATAGCCTAGTCGCTTTGGGACGTTAAACCCCATGAACCAAACCAATCTTTCCTTTCTTTGACGTTAACTCGCATGCGTACTGGAGAAATTCGCCGCCCGCGTCTCCAAATCAGCGCAGTGGGTACGCTGTTAGTGGAGCACCTATGAATCTACTGCGTAATAGAGCCAAAGAGCATTGAAGGACACATGACGGTGACCTGACATATGAAGACGTACTAGCCAGTGAATATTTATCGCGAAACATCACCGCAGCGTTTACAGATCAAGCGCACGTCTGCACCATGAAATCGCCACGAGATGAGAGTGAAAACCGAAATGAAAGAACAAAAAAAAAAACTTCCAAGATTAGATAGTAAAATTTTTATTTCTAACAGTTTGAGGAGCTTTAGGCCCCTCGTCTAAACGACGGCCAGCAGGTCTTGGCTTCTGGCGGCGTCTTAGGCCAGTTAGTTGGACGACCTTGGTCTGAGTCTCTGGATCGGAGTTGACTAGGATAGCCTCCTATTTGTCGAGCGACTTTATTACTTTTTTTTCCTCCAGGGGGCCAAGAGCAAGAGGGCATACCCAAAGAATATGATTGCTATCCGCTTTGTCGTTACATATCTTGCATTCATTTGAATATTGTCCCGGATAATAAAGACTACACATAACCGGATTCAGGAATGTATGAGTTTTGGAGACGAGGCCAAGAGGTGGTCTGACTCTTTGTCAGTGATTTATCAGCCGGGGGGTACTTTGCCCTACTGACTCTGTAATGTTGTGTGATTGCTCTGTAACAAACAAGACGTTCCCTGTCTTCCAAGAAAAAGATTTTTTTTTTCCCACGCAGGCAGCTGGTGCGACAAATCTTCCAGCTCGTTGCGGGATTTGTAAGCAATGCTGTCTGAAGTTTGGTAAAAATTAAATTATCGCATGAAACAAGGGATGTCTTTAAAGAGAAATTGAAGAGAAATTCGACGTCGTACGCTCAGCTGGGAGAATGTTTTAACGAGCCTTCTTCTGCCATACTGCAAAAAGAATTGTTGTTCCCCTCCATGTGACAATTTTTAGCATCTAAAGCCGTAGTCTGTGTGAGTGTTAGATGCCTCTGCCCCCCATCATCATCATCAGCCTGACTACGCCCACTGCAGGGCAAAGGCCTCTCACATGTCTCTCCAATTAACCCTGTCCTTCGCCAGTTGCGGCCACCGTATTCCCGCAAGTTTCTTAATTTCATCCGCCCACCTAACTTTATGCCGCCCCCTGCTGTACTTGCCTTCTCTTGGAATCCTCTCCGTTGCTCTTAAGGACCAGCGGTTATCTTGCCTTCGCATTACATGCCCTGCCCAGCGCCCCGGCAAATAGGAGAGGGTCGGGGAGCATCCGCACCCACTAGTAAATATTCATCTTCCACCTCTTACCCCTTTGGAACGCGCTGCATATACATTCTTGTCAGGCCTGCGTCTCGTCGTGTCCGCGTACGCTTCTGCATCGTCCTGCATTTCAATGCCGCCACCGTCACAGCTGCTTAAGACGAGCAATGGAGCCTGATGAAAGGAGAGTTAGGAAGCGTCTTGTGGAAAGCGATCGCTTTGCGAGTGATACGCCACAGCAGAAGACTGCTCGCCCCTGCCGACAACGCCATGATTATGCGGCCGCTCCCGAAAGCGACAAGGCCGCCACGGTTCGCGGCTGCCTACCTAAGCCCGCACTATAGCAGGCAATCGCTTAGACGCAACAAGAAGAGTGTGTTGTGGTGTGTTGAACACTAGACCCATTTCAAGCTTTTGACTAGTAACATCTACAACCAATGTGTTATGCCCGTAAACATTTCATGCTTACTCTACTCTCGGTTACGGGAGAGGCACAGTTTTTTTTTAATCAATCCTTCTGTGTGCGGGTAGCTAGTATTCTGCGTTCATGACCTTTCGTTCGAGTTTTCACCCTCGCTTTGTGGTTGTTTTGCAGTGCGCACGTGCAGTCGGTCCATAAAAGCTGCTGAGCTGTTTAATAAAAATTCACTTGCTCGAACCGCTTTGCGTTGTCTTGTCTCCTTCCGCTATCCTGTGCCATTTGCACCTCTTCGCCCCTACACTGGTACTCTATCAGATAGAGTATACCGACTACTGTACTCTCTCTAGTAGCTCTTCCAAATTTCCTAAGGAATGAAATGCTTCCTTCAGCAAAAGAACTGCCAGTGCGCTCTCTACAGCCGGAAGGAATTAAAGGACGTTTATTTTATTTTCTTGTTTAATGCAGTGGAGCAATCTGGTCACCTGCGATCCCCTTCTCACGCAAACTGGGTCCGTCGCTGATTCCAATAAACGTAAATAAAGAGATCTACTTTTGAGTGCCCGAAAAAAAGTGATACGCCTGAGCAAAGCTTCTCAATAAGCGCCATTCAGCGAAGGCATGCCCTTGCGTATACATAAGCATGAGTCTGCGAAACAATTATAGCTCTGACGTTAAGTGAAGATATTTTAAGCCCTCCAGAGCGGCCATTCAGATTTTCGTACATCTGTTTCGAAACAGCGACCTTCCGAGGAAAAAATTAGGCAGTGGCTTAGCTCTGGTTAAGCCTGGATATACAAGCGAAAAGCTTCAGTTACGCTTGGTTTAACGTCATGGCTGTCGCAGTTCGTGCACAATGCACTGGGAGCACCACAATAACGATGGAGGCGTTCGGCCGTCCACACACTGCCTGTGCGGAGGCGGAGGAGACGAAAAACGGCGCGGTTAAAATTCAGGGGGTACTTTGCGCTGCAAGGCGAAAGCGTTTCCTGGCGCACTGTTTGTCTTCTATTTTTTTCATATATTATTTCTTTCATTTCATTTATGTTTGCTTATGTTTATGGTTTTTCTTCTCTTTTCCTTATTTATTGTTTTTGGTCTTTTTAAATTTTTCATACTTTATTTTTTCATTTTGTTTTTTGTTCTTTTTAAATTTTTCATATTTTATTTTTCATTTTTTGTTATTTTTCTTAGTCTTATTGGTCTTTCTTCACATTACATTTTCTCCATTTCATTAATCATTTCTCTTTCTTTAATGCTTTCTAGTTTTTTTCTTATTTTCATTTTATTTCATTTGTGGCGGAGTGGTAGCACCTCCGCTTCAAATGCCAAAGGCCCTGGTTAGATTCCCAGCCTCGACGTAGTTTCTTTTTAAGTAGTGACGCGGCGGCAGCGACAGCTGCGGCCACCTGCGCCGCGCGTGGCGCCATTCGGTTTGCCGCATGCACAGAACTCGCCATTCGGTTTCACGGTCTACGCGTGAAAAACTTATCGCCTCAAAACGCTTCGGTTGAAAGAACACGCACAAACCATGTGCTTGCACAAAGCAAGGGCCCGCTTACACAAAGCAAATAGTCTGGTTTCCAGTGACCCGTCGAAATGGCTGAGTGGCGCTCGGCTACCGAGCCGGAGCTCCCGGATTCGGACGCGGCCGCGGCAGCCGCGTTTCGATGGAGGCGAAACGCAGAGGCGTCGACGCGCCCTCCACGTGCGGCCTCTCCCCACCAACATGTCCAAAGAGGATCATAATGGCAGGCGCCTGGCGCGGGCGGAAGCCTTGGACCGCCATTTTAATTCGGAGCAAACCAGGAGTCTTCTACGTGGACGCGTCCGGCCCGGACCCCAGGGGATGGTACACGGCCGCGGTTGTCCACGAGGGTAAAACAGTAGACGCCCTTACTTTCAAGGCCCAGTCAGCAATTCACGCAGAAGAGGTTGCCATCGCTTTGGCAGCCTCTGGCACCTCCTCCAAATACATAATCACCGACTCGCGAGGGGCTTGCCGTAACGTCACGCAATGGTGCGTTACTCCCCTAGCTTATCGCATTTACCAAAATTGTAGCCGAGACTCGGATCCCGCGCACCGATCTCTCGTTTGGGCTCCAGGTCACCAAGGCGTCCACAGAAATGAGGCAGCCGACGCCGCCGCCCGCGCGCTCTCTCTCCGGGCATTTCCCATGGGACCCGACGCCGACCAGGACACTGATTTCAATCCGATTTATACTTTTAAAGAAATATGTGAGTATTACAAATCCACGCACCAAACTCTTCCCACCCCGTGCAAAGGGCTGGGGAAGGTCAACGAGCGGGTACTCCTGCGCCTGCTCACCAACACGATGTTGTGCCCGGCAACTCTGCAACATTTCGATCCTCAATTCGACGGGCGGTGCTCACACTGTGGGGAGGTGTCTGACACTTACCACATGGTGTGGGCCTGCCAGCAGACCCCATCCCTACCCCCTATCCCAAACCCCACCCGAGAGGACTGGGAGGCGACCCTGTCCGGTTGCTGCACCCTCGAGGCCCAAAGGGCCTTAACGCAGCGCGCCCGGGCTGCGGCAAACGCCAATGGGGTACCTGTCTAGGCATCCCACCTAGTGGTTGTAAGGGCGTGACCCTTCAAGTCACGACCCCCAACACCTCTCCCTATGATTTAATAAATGTTTTCACCACCACCACCACCATGCGCTGTGCGATATCAGTGCGCGTTAAAGATTCCCAGGCGGTCGAAATTATTCCGGAGCCCTCCACTACGGCACCTCTTTCACTCTCACCTTCCTTCCTTCCCTTAGGAGCCGTTCGGGTGCCCACCGAGATGCGAGACAATTACTGTGCCATTTCTGTTCCTCAAAAACCAATTACAATTTCTAGTTCCCAGTGTTGTCTTAATCGCAGTTTCAACCTTCTGTCGGTTTTGAGGAAAAGCGCATAACTGGCTCAGTGGACATCTCTACCGCACTGTGGTAGGAGGGACGTACATGGAGAGAACTTTATTAAATAAAGAGCCACATAATAAGCGCTCAAAATATCCTGCCAATGGAGCACCCGAACACTCTTTCTTCTTTTAACTCTCCTCTATCTGCACGTGGCAGCGGTGGTAGTTCGGCTCGAGCCAGTCGGTAGCCAGTGCACTTTCCTTTTCATTCTTCTCTCAGTCGCAACGCCACTAGTCAGCGTCGTTCATTTGGGCCAACGCCAGCCAGGTACTCCAGGTAGGAGTGGGAGGTGAGGGGAAGAAGGGAGTTCGGAGGGCTACTGTGATGATACAGTGTACCAGATTGGCGTAAGGTTAAGGGCACTTCTGGTGGGAGAGTTAAGACCATATGCAAAAGAGGGGCAGGCCAGCTTGGGTAAGAAGGGCATCCGCGTAAACTGGACGACATTGAGAGAGTAGTTTGGGAAATGTATGAACAGATTCACGGAGCTGTGTGTAGTGTTCCTTAATGAGGTGTTTGTAGCACAGAGCCTCATCCCAGGTTGAAGGACTTGACAAGGGTATCACAGGAGCCCGGACAACTGCTTCCTTCATACGACTCCAGCCATGCATACCATAGGCATCTTGTGGAAGTCGCAGCAGGATCTATTCTGTAGGTGGTGGTGGTGATAACTTTGTCAGCAATGAGAGAGGGTGAAGCCCATGTGCTCCACTGTAAACTAGGTGTCGTCCGAGACATCATCGGTCGAAGCCACCGCTCAAGAGCGTTGGACTAGAGCTCATTGTTCCTCTAGTCCGGAGCTGCTGAGCAGGGTCGCTTCCCAGTCCTCTCAAGTGGGGTGGCGAGTAGGGGATAGTTCGGGATTCTGTCGGCAGGCCACGACCATGTGATATATATCTGCCAAATCACCACAGTGCTGACATTGCCCATTGATTTTTGGATGAAAATGTTTTATTATAGCTGGGCTGAGCAGCGCATTGTTTTGGAGGCAGCACAGGACGCGTTCTTCTGTTTTGGATAGACCTTTTGCCGGAGGGGGATACACCCGGCGCTGCTCGCAGTAGTAGTCTCTGATTGCACTGAACCGTAGTAGGGGGGTAGGACATCAGGCTGCTCAGGGCAACAGTTCTCGGGGAATGAGTGAGCAGGCCGGCCGCTACATCTGCAGCATTACCTCAAAGGCCCTGGTGGCCTGGAATCGAGATTATTCTTGTAGGCGCGGGATTCCGATCAATGATGCAGAGCCCAGCAAACAGAAAACCTCTCAGAGACGTCTAGCTAGACGTCTCGAGGTTTTTGGTTTGCTGGGAGTCTCAAAATTTTCTAGGCTAGCGAAGAGATTTCCCCTGCAAAGTAGCTTTCCAGGCCTTTGAGAGTCTGTGAGTATGCAGTTGGACTTTGGGTCTGCAGTCGCCAAGGCAATAGTGACCAACTCTGCTTCTAAATGAGGTTCTAAATGAGCTACGTTGAAAAGTAGCGGGGAGAGGACCATTTCGGGGTCCCCTACGTACCCATTTTAAATGGTCGATGTTTCTCATTGTCCATGTGTAGGATCGCCTGCCTATCTGACAGGAAGTCTAAGGTTTTCCTAACACTGCTGCTAACAGTGGTGTTTAAGTTGGTTAGAATGCTCTCATGTTTAAAATTATTGAACGCGCCTGTCTTCTTCCTTCATGTGTTTCCCCGAGTCATATCACAAGGGAGCAGGGCCACCCAGAGTTTGGTGCTCCAAAGCTCTGGGATGCGCTCTGTGTGTTAGTTGTGTTGAATGTACAGGTAGTCCAGCTGGCGGCACACCGGGGCGGTCTGCATAAGCCGTGTGCATTGAATTGTGAGGTGCGCCTCCCTGAGCCCTTGAAAACAGTTAAGGACCCCCAAGGCAGAAAAATCCTGATTGGAAGTGCCGATGGGCAGGACTAAGGCATGTTTGGTCACTTTCCTGAGGATTGCATCACCCCTGCTCTCGTCATGTTTAGTCATTCTTAAATATGGAGTAAAGACTCCTGCTAGCTACAGAGGTGTGGGCGAGCCGAAGTGCGTCTCTACCTCGTAACCCCCCGCGCTCGTTTGAGACTCGGCAGATCATACGCCGTACTTGTTCCCCAGCTTTGCGTCTGTTATATATGATAAGGCCCAAAATTCGGACCTCAGAGATGTCCCGGATGGAGCCCCCAGATAGAGTCAAGTCCAGGGTCGTCCTGTGTTTGAAGTTTCCTCGAATATGTCAAGAGTTCAGATTTAGCTGGAGCGCACTGCAATCCGCATTGAGTCGCATAGGAGTCCATAATGATGGCGGCTTGCTGGAGACGGTCTTCCATTTCGCCTAGACTGCCCCGTTTTGCCTAAATTGTGATGCCATCAGCGTATACCACGTGATGTAACCCATCCACCAGTCCAAGGCCCGCGGGTGCTTCATCAAAGCTATGTTGAAAAGTAGCAGGGAGAGGACCGTTTCGGGGTCCCCTATGTACCCATTTTAAATGGTCGATGTTCCTCATTGTACATGCGTAGGATCGCCTGCTTATCTGACAGGAAGTCTCTGATGTAAACAAAGGTCTTCCTAATGCAATGAGTGCTGCTTAAGTTGGTTAGAATGCTCTCATGTTTAAAATTATTGAACGCACCCTTAAGGTAAGAGAACAACTGCCCTGTCATTGTGTGTCGAATAGATGTGTTGGATGATTTCTCGATTCAGTTGGAGAAGGATGTCTTGTGCAGACATATGCCGCCTGAAACCAAACACGTTATTCGGGAAGTATCCCTTACTTTCGCGGTATGGAGAGAGGCGGTCTCTAACCATGGTTTCCTTGAGTTTGCCTACACAAGAAGCGAGTGATATGGGTCTGATGTTCCCTGTGCTAATTCGCTTCCCAAGTTTAGGGATGGTGACTAATGCTGTTCTCCAATCGATTGGGAGCGAATGGCTGTCCAAGATCGCGTTAATGCAGACCAATATATAACAATAGGTATCATCTGACAGATTTTCCAGAAGTGTCAACGTGTTATCATCCCGGCCCGGGGCGGTATCCCTGCGAATTTTAGCCAGTGCCGCTTTCAGATCATGCATGGCAAATGAAGCATTGAGTTGATGGTTGTCCCTGTCCGCGTGTTCGTACGCAGTCCTGACCGGGTCCAGTGTGCGGCATCGGTATTCATCACAAAGAGCATCGGCTAGCTGGGAGTTGGTTTCCTGAACGCCGTGCAAGGCCCGGCGGAGCTGTTTTTGCGCTTCTCCTCTGGTTTGCCTGGGGTCAATGAGACTTCGAAAGAGGCGTATGCCTCCTTCGAGTTCATTAGCCTCGCGCATTGCATCGTTCTGTCCAGTTTGAGGCGTTGAGTTGAACCGCATATTCCACTGCTTGCATACTGAGCTCAGCTATTCGAAGTCTGAGCTTGCGGTCGAGTTAACTTTTCCGCCAGAATTTCGTTAAACTCCTACGGGCCTCAAAAAGGTGCGGAGGAGGTGGTTACTTACTGCAGGATTGTCTTCCGCGGTCTACAGACTTGTGAGACACTTTGAGTGAGTTTCAGAGAACGGTTTCGCCCATTCTGTGTATCCTCTTGCTCCCAAAACAGAAAGGACGGCCCCAGAGCAAAAAGCTGTCCAAATTTCGAGCTTGGTTTGGCTCTCCGTTCTGCTTTAGCGGAAATAGTGACTTTGAGGAGACGGTGATCGCTACCTAGTGCCTCATGTAAGTTTTCCCATGTTGCATGAGAGATATTTTTAAGCAACGTTAGATCTGAGCATGTATCCCGGTTTACTGAATCTCCAACTCTCGTGGGTTGCATCGGGTCTGTAAGAAGCGATAGATGGAGAGTGGAGATGAGTTCGACCAATTTGCTACCTTTCGGGATTCCGTGGGTCCCCAGTGGTAGCTGAGGGCATTAAAGTCACCCACGATCGCTAGCGAATGCTTATCCACATCTTTAATTGCTTTGTAACATTGGTTGTGCATGCCAGCCTGTCCATCTCTGTGACTATGCAGAGATGTACGTGTACATCTCTCTGTGACTATGCAACACAGGCTATAAATGCACAAGGCGACAGGCACCTGTTAGGAAGCTGATGGTTCGCCATGTCTCATTATGCTGAAAATGCGAGCCGCGGAAACCAGTCTCCAAGTACCATGAGCATGAAATAAAACATGAACAGTGCATGCATGCACGCACGCACGGTGCTTGGTTGCTGACCCGAAATACGTAGTATTGATCTTGGTAGCGGCGGTCGCATTTCGATGGAAGCAAAATGCTAGAGGCCCGTGTCCTGTGCAATGTCAGTGCGCGTTAAAAAACCTCAAGGATTCGAAATTATCTGATCTCCCCCTCCACACACACACAAGAGCTTCAATATCGTGGGGCGCCATTTTACAGTACATGAAACAGAGACTAAACAATGGACAAAATGACATAATACGGACAGAGAATAGTTTAGTTTAGTTTACAAGGTTTAATGTCCCAAAGCGACTCAGGCTATAAGAGACACCGTAGTGAAGGGCTCCGGAAATTTCGACCGCCCGGGGTTCTTAAGCATGTACTGACATCGCACAGTACACGGGCCTCCAGAAATTCGCCTCCATAGAAATTCAACCGCCTCGGCCGTGATCGAACCCGCGTCTTTCGGGTTAGCAGCCGAGCACCATAACCACTGAGCCACCGCGCCGGCGGACTGAGAATAAAAAATCTTGTTAGTGCAGGTCTCAATGATATTTCTTTTTACATTTTCTGTGGCAGTGACAAGTGCCTGTCCTCACCTAAAAAGAATCAGGCCTTCCCGCCTGCTTAACCTGCCTGTGAACACCTGTTACAGCGCAACTATTGCAGCACCCAGCACAACAGCAGCAACAGAACCAAAGACAACCCTTATGCTCGCAGCTTGCAGTTGACCAACAGAGAGACTGCAAGGGTCAGCAGTTGCTGCTTTTACTAAGTAATCTACAGGTACAAGCTGATCAGGGATCCATTTTGCGGGCCCTCCACTTGGGCGGAAAGATGTCGCTGCCGACTTGGCGGGCACGCATACGTGCCTCCTCGGGATCCGGGTTCGCCTCCAGGTGCCTGCGGAAGATGCGAGAAAGAAAGACTTCCTGCACACTAGGTGATGAAAGAACCCTAACAGCACACCAGCACAGTGGCAGATTTGAGACCTGCATCAACACCTAAAACATGCGAGACACCTTCATTTTTCTCACAAAGCGGGAGCAGCTGAGTTTCTGCCTCCTGTGATGGTGCACGGTATTTATATGTTATTTGAAATCTTCCTACATCAAGTTATGGAAGGATACAATGGCACTAGTTGCATGGGATAACTGATTACTGATACAGTAGACTAATAAGCGATGATGAGGGACATTATCACAAGAGTTCCAAGAATGCCAAAAGCAGTCAACAAAAGTTGGAATCATCATCCAATATCACCACTAAGCAGTCATTTCTTGCTTAAAACAAGCACATTGGTATCAGTCTTTTTCACCATGTCAAGGAATCACAGCCCAGTACAAGGGGCGCACACCCCTGTTAAAATGTCACATTTTTCGGAATGATGCCTACGGCTGAGAGTCCAGGATCAGTGCAACAAATTTCAGGATTGACAAAAGCCCAGTGCTTTTATATACTGAAGAGCGCTGGGCATTAAAAAAAAAACATTTACACACTGCTTGAGAATCCTCAGCTGTTTATAAGTTATTGTTCGCCAAGGAAAGTCAGGGGATGATGGTCTGACACAACAGCCACCACGCTCCTCCGAGAAGCAAACAATGCTGCGGCTCCTCTGCTTGCATACTGGTCCACAAGCAACAGGTCCATACACCCATCCCCCTCATCCCTCTAAACCTTGTTGTTGCAGTAAGCACCCCCTCAAAGGTTATTTTAAAGCCCTCATGAGTATATGTCTTGGTTGCTTCGATGTAACAGTTTCCAGAAACACACCTTCACCCAAACTGCCTCAGAATAAAATCTTCCCCTTAATATCGTCAACTTATCTTAGCACTTCATTCTGGCAGCACACAGTGCCATGCATTTAAAATAACAATGTTAGTGGCCTACAGAAATGGCCAATGGTGCCAGGGAAAGAATACGAAGTTGCACATTCACAATAAACTAACCTGACCTGACAGACTGATGACCAAGAACTACCAGTGGGGCTGTGCACCTGTGTGAACATGAGCCAGTAACGAGATAAATGTCAACACGAGAATGGAGCTTTGGCAAACTGAGGAATGGCTTTCTACTATTGCAAAATGATTTTATTACATTCTGCTTCTGTCGCTTCATTCTTCAAATGCGCCTTTGCAAGTGTTATCACTGCAGGGAAACCGCACTTAAGAAGAGACACAGGTGTATACTATCTTGGTTCATGTTCTTGTCGTTCCGTGCAGCCACCAGTATTTTTGCACTGTCATTTCAATTTAGGTTGTACAAGACAGTACTTGTGGAGTTGGAAGTGCCATGAAAATAAGGAGGAAGTCAGAGACTTGTAGGTCATGATAAGCACACTGCACACTTTAAAAACAATCACTATAGAGGGTATATATGGGCTGGGAAGCCTAGATGGAGAGCACAAAAGGGAGCTATTCAAAGACCGGCCGAAGAATATGAATACAGTAGCCGACCAATATTTTGGACTTCAATAATTCGGACTAGCGCGATATTTCGGACTTCGCTGAGGAACCGTCGCGCACCTCATAGGAATGTGTACTTTTCACGACCGATATTTCGGACTTTGCGGAGTCTAAAAGTTTGAATTTTTGGACTAAAATAGATGCCTACAATATTGTGGTGATCGTTTTTCAACCGAAAGTTTGTTATTTCGACCTAATATAGACGCGAGCGGGCACCGCTGTCACTACCAACCCGTTTGCCCCCACGGTGAAAGGTGCCATCTTGGATTTAACGAAATCGGCTCGGCGGGTGCAATCGGACTGGCTTGGATAAGCTTGGCTATTTCTTCTGCATGGTTGCCATTCGAGATAATAAGATGTTTTCCATTGCCATCGAGATGGCCTACAAAGGCCGCACAATCGCATTGAAAACGGTACAGCGGAACAGCTGCAGCGTCCGCCACGGCTTGGACTACGCACCCTGTGGTGCGGGGCAGCAAACGCGGTAGACACGGGGAAGCGGGCTGCATTCGGAGGTGCTCGCTTCCCCTCGCGTCTTCCCGTGGGTTACCTCTCGGTCTTCACGAATGTCACTGCCCCATGCAAACTGACTGTTCTTGCTTCGCGCAGTGAGTGCATTCATTCGCGGCATGACCGCGACCACGTCGCACTATCTGGTATCATGATGTGATAGGGTACGAGCATAAGGAAAGCACGGCTATGACTCAGATAGAGTCTAATATTACAGCTTGCAGGCGGAACATGGGGAGTGGCGATTTTCGCGTTTTTGAAAGCCGATTTTTCGCAGAAAAGTTTATTTTTTTTAAGTTCACGGATTTTTCGGACTGCTCGATTATTCGGACCATTTTTCGGGTCCCGCCGAGTCCAAAAAATCGGTCGGCGACTGCAATCGTGGACAAAAAAGATAGCCTTTAATAATCACTTCATAAAAAGCTACTACACAAACAAGCACACATGCACACACAAAAAGCAGCGAAGCAACAAAGGGCACCAAGTGGAAAATTATAAAGGCATACAAACTTTACGGGACATGTGTGAAGGAAAAGACAACTGACGCAGATAAGCATTGCATGAGAAAGGATTATGTAAGACAATGCATTAGATGATGCTGCTTCTGCGTGTTCATCAATATCATCAGCAGCCCGACTACACACACTGCAGGGCAAAGGGTTCTGCCATCTCTCCAATTAACCCGGTCCTGTGCCAGCTGCTACCACCTTATTCCTGTAGACAGCCTGATCTTATCTAGCCACCTAACTTTATGCCACATCCTGCATCACAAAATGACAGCTATGTATTTCTTGTGCACCCTAAGACTTGCGAGAATCTCAAGTGTCAGCAAAGCTCCGACCTGGACTTGAGCCAACATGGAAGTGTCAGAGTTGAAGACGCGCTGAGTTCACTACAGCACTAGGTAGAAAAAAATGGTGATCCTGTGAGCGGAGGTAAGTTGCAAGCGAGCTGCCTTGCACACTCGTTCCTGAAACTTGTGTGTGATTGATGGAAACAAAGAGACAGGCTTTTTGACAGCGAGCTGACCCGGAGAAGTTTCAACAGGCCGAAGGAGGGTCACTTTCTACGAATGCCAAGCAACAGGAAGAAGCTTGTCTCGCTGCAAGACTTCGCAGGATGGGTGAAGGATGCATGGTAAACAATCTCATCTGCCATAGTCAGAAAGGCCTTCAAGAAGTGTGGAATTTCAAATGATAGTGACAGTACTGAGCATGAAATATCATGGCCTGTTGAGAGTGACAAGGAGGCTTCCGATAGCGAAGATGAGGGATGACGATTTTGCTGGCCACATGGGGGAAGCCGAGTGAGGCAGTGGTGCTTTTTCATCGCTATATTTTAGCTGTTTGCAATAAGACTGGTTGTCCCAAGTGGGAAAAGTCACTTCTTTGCCGAAGCATGAAAATCTGGTGTGCATTTCGATCAAAGGCATTGCATTTTTTTTTTCTGACCATGAAAATTGAGTGCGCAGTACAGTCGAGGGTGCGTTAGAATTGAGTAAGTATGGCACTGTTTCTTAACCTGATAGCCTGCTTCTTTGCTGACCTGAATGAGGCACAATGTGCAAGAGCTGTAACTCTTACAGCCACTGTAAATAATATTCCCTAACTTCCTTGTGCATGTGCAACGAATGACGCAGCACACACATAAAATAGTAGGGTGTAAAACAGCTGACAAAAAGGCACCTTCTCTTGTGTGGAACAGTAGTTCGCCTCAACAAGGTAAGCAAAGCAGAAACCACATTAATAGACACTGCACTGAGCCTCCACATAAATTAGGCACCAGCAGATGGCACTGGCTGTGCATATCAGACGCCACTAGTACAGATGCAACTCTTATGCTCACTACAGAAAACAAGAATAGAAGTCAGTTCTTTGAAGCCCAAGAATGCTATGCATCAAATGATCCAGCAATCTGAGGGGCTAGTAAAAATGCTTCTCCCAGCTAGACTGCTGGCTTACTAGTGCTTCAGCTTCATATTGTGGTGGCACTTGGGTTTTGTTCTGATGCAATCCTGTAGCAATCCCCGAGTAAAAAAAAAACTAGTATAGATTACTTTTACCAAAACAAGCAGTGCTACCTCTATGATAGCCCTACTGGAATGGAGTCAGCAGGTGCTTTTTCAGCAGGGGTTTCCGATGCTTTCACTCTTTGATAAAGGGTGGTTCCTCTCCGTCATGAGAGACCATCCCATTGCTCTTTCCACTTAAAAAATGTGCATCTTTGGTTCAGCGTCAATGCAGACAATGAATGCTTCAATTCATTCTAGACGGAACCGGTAAGTGCTGCAACCGAACTAGGTAATAAGCAAAGCCTATCTTTGAACGCACACTGCTGTGCAAAATCTTTGCTCATTTGTCCTTGAAAATAAAATGCGCGGAGATTCATGCATTCGTGATCCCTCAGTGTCATTATCGGCAAAGGAGCTCGCACACTTTGGGTTATGTGCGTAAACGGAGAAATGGTACTGAATCACGTTCCTCTTTGGCTGCTGTACATAACAATACATACAGGTTTTTCTGGATGTTCATCGCTTGGCTGCAGTTAGAAACTAACTCTTGCTTGCACCTATGTGAGTGCCTCGTATGTTTATTTCTGGCGCCTTTTCATTAAAAAAAAAGTCACATCAATTCACCAGTAGTATGCGCTAAGATAAGAGACCAGAATTAAAACCATGGTCTGTAATCCTGCCTGTACAACTACATACTGTCAAGGTCCAGAAGCCATAACACAAAGTTTCGGGTATCTGGTGCTGGCTATGGTCCACTGTCATGGGCTTAATGATGACAATGGCATGCTTCTGTTTCCTTGCAACTTGCCTGCTCAAAAGGTGAAAAATCTGTGAGCCCCAAGTGCCAAATTAGCACCAGCTCCTACCAAAAATGTCGACAGCAAGTAGTAAGCATGACTAACACTAGTGTTAGTTTGTCGGCTGTAATAGTTTTATAGCCCATTTATCCACAGAACCAGTCGCTGAGCAAACAGTTTCCCGAATGCTGCACCAAAAACTGCATTAAACTTCAGCTTGCACGCAATCCAACTTTAAGCTGCTCGCTTTAACACACATCATCAAACAGCAGGCGGGACTCTCTGTCATTAGGCAACAGATGTGTTGGGAATTGCTATGTCCCAATTCATGAAAGGCTTCAGCTGAATGAAGCCAGCCTGTTAGCAACGACAACACAGAATAACGTTTTTAAAGCAAACACACCCAATAGCCTGCACTCTTTCAATGGCTCACCTCAGAAACAATTTGCCTGTGTTCACTAACTCCCACACAGTATGATAGCCCCCCCACTTATGAAAATGGCATGAGTTTGCCGAGGGTTTCTGTTGGGCCCCAACGAGCTCCACGGACCGATTGCCACCAAAATGAAACCTCCACAAAATACAGGACCAGGCGGTGCATTTGCTGACGAGATGAACGAGTGTCTGCTGATCCCATCAGCATCACCAAGGCACACCAATGCACTACCTGTACTTCCCAGGTATTTCCAGCAGTAACTTAGCAACAGCCCTGGCTACTCCTGAACCACTGTCCCTGTGTGACGCATATTTTGTGAGATGAGGCATCACCTGCAGCATTATCTTTACCTGACAGACTGGTCCGCCTGCCCCTCCTTGAAGTCCTTGGCCACTTGCTCAGAGTAAACAGCGTCAAACAGGTCTCTGGCTGTGAAGGGGCCTTGGCATACCTCAGCAACACGGTACGACACATAAGGACGGAGCTGCAAACAAAGCAAGTGGTATCAATCAGAACAAAAGGTACTGGAGTGGTGGACACCTAAAAAAAAATGGTCACATGGCTGCAAGACAAAATGCACAGTATAATGTGCAGTAAATTACAACTGTAGACACTTCTGTCAAAGCTATGAAGGCCCCTTAATAATCAGTCCAAGCAGTACCAGGACCTTTCTTTAAAGGGACAGTGAGGAGAGCACTATTAATATTTTTTTTATAGCAAAATCCGATAGTTCAGCATATCATGGCTTTGTTGCCACTGGGCCGGCAGCGAAAGATGCATTTATTTCTAAGAAATTTGGATTCGAAGTTGAAAAAGTTTTTCCCGCCGCTCTGATTCAAACTTGGGATTCTCCTATGATGACACAGGACTAAGTGACATGAAACATGACGTAACGCAGACTCCGTGATTTCTAGCGGCCAGCGGAAATACCGGGAGCCCCCCTAACGCCGATGAGCAGGCGCTGATTGGTCCCGATGCTTCAGGTGCGCCCGTAGCTGCCGGGCACGTGGCGCCATCTGGCGACGTCAAGGAGATTTGCGCATGCCTTGGCTGCGCCTCAGTGATTCGTAGCTTCTCGTGTCCTAGTGTTGCTAGGACCATTGGTTCTAGCAACACTGCTTTGTCCCATGACGTCATCACGCTTGTACTTGCGAGTTTGGCCTGTGGCGGCGATACCTGTATTTTGGTTCTTGCTCTTTTCTACGTTACAAGAGCTTTGTTGTCAGTATGAGTGGCGTTTTTGTAATCAGGAGCTGGTATTCTGCCGATACAAGCCAACTTCAATTTCTCCTCAGTGTCCCTTTAATAAGCTCTTAACATGTTCATGGCCCTCTAAAGCTCAAGACAGGAATGATACTGTCCCTCTCGGTCGGCGTAACTTCGTAACGATGAGAGTGACAACAGCCTGCAAAAATTCTTGCAAGCTGCTCCAGCTGATTGTAAAGTGCCTGTGGAAATTTTGACAAAATACTTACCCTGTCCATGATATAACACTCTGATAAATATGTCAACTAGTTGATCAATGTGCCATATCACCAGCATTTAATTAAAGAACAGAGTCGTACAAGACTGCAAACCAGCAGCTTAAGGTACCTATCAAAGCACTACCTGTGCTCCGAAGTCATCTCAATACTGGGTCCTTTGGAGCATTCAGCATGCTTTCAGCATCAGGTATATAGGTACAATGTGTCTGTCACAAATGCTGTACACAGCAGAAATCCTAATGCCATAAGCACACCTTGGCTAAGAGAAAAGTAGACTTCGGTTTTTTGTGACACACTGTGTTCCTTGATTCTATCAAAATGGTACAAGATAAATAAACAGAAATAAAAATAAATCAAGTTGAAGAACAGAAAACATGCTCAAATTGCATAACGGTAACAGATATAATGTCCAGATGCCAAAGACTGTGAGGGTATAACATTCAAGGTGAACAAACCCTGAAAGCCACACAATCCTTCCCTCTCCTGTTGTCACCCTCACCAGGATACAAAATCCGTACAACACAACAAAAAAAAATTTTAAAATGATTTGAAACTGAATTAAATAAAGGGACACAAACTCGGTCAATCTGATGGTTTATGATTTGGGTTCTGGGGGTTTAACATCCCAAAGCGATTCAGGCTATGAGGGACGTCGTAGAGGAGGGCTCCAGAAATTTTGACCGCCTGGGGTTCTTTAATGTGCACTGACATCATACAGTACACGGGCCTTTAGAATTTCGCCTCCATCGAAATTTGACCACCGTGGCTGGGCTTCCAGAAAAACTGCTCAGCAGAAACTGGAATACCACTACCAAACTATTACACAAAGAGTAATCATTCATTGAAGTACCTATGATTACGCAATTCTTCTAACATGGGACTCGACTGTAAACAAGTGCTGGCAATTCTATAATGCAGTGAAGCATCCGCGGTTATTACAGGAAGTGTCAGAGGTGCAGTACCTGCTGTGAAATGCTCACCTGGCAGTCAGTAAGGTCAGGCACTATGAGTTCAGGTACCATCTCGGGTATGGGAGCACTGTTATGGGACATGGAAGGTTCACGCACTCCATATGCTGCATAGAAGTGCAAAAAATAAAAAGATACATCATCCATCACACATTTCAATGCGAGCAACAGCTTGCTATGGGCTAGTGCAATGACATCTAAAAGTAGCACAAGACAACACGTACAAAGGCAGCACCAATTCTATCCACTTCTGTGTCTTCATTCCCATTATTTCATGCTGTTTTTAGGAGCCTGAATGCGAGGTTCTGCCCTGGCCATCATAGAGCCTGAATTTGAGGTTCTGCCCTCGCCATCATAGTGTGCAGTTTCAGCTCCAGACTTCCAGTAATGACGGTATGTACTCACGTAATTTGCACCTCCGCATATGTTGCACACTCAAACTATTTACCCAAATTTTTGAAAAAAAAACTTTTACTCGCATATTTCGTGCTCCCAGCTGCGCAACACATCAGAATGCATACGGATGCATGCAGGGCAAGCTTGGGAAGATCGGCACGACCGTGTCGCCACGTGCAGCTAAGAAAGGCGAATGTGTGGTGTCAGAAAAAGTCGGTGATTTGTTTGCAAATTGCTTCCAGTAAGAAAGTCAACTGCTCGCCATTTATCCAGCTCGCTCATGCCGGCAGTCGATTTTCCTTAAGAACGGCTGCGAGAGCAAACTTCCAGTAACCTCCAGAGCATGCATCGCGCCAGAATCTGATACTACCGAACTGCTAGCTATTCTGTTTTGCAGCTACTCAGTCGGGCTGCACGCAAAAGCGTTGTTTATCGCATTGTATCTCCATTTGCCTCTGGCATGCTGCTTAGCGATTGCGTTGTTGTGCATTTATTGCTCCGAGCTGTGCACGCGCCGTTATGCCATTACGTGGGGAACTACATAACGTACGAGGTCGACTTATACGCGGCAATATATCGTTATACACTGCACGTTATCAGCTTTGTAGTTGTTTAGTAAGTGTTCGCGGAATCTCTGCTTAATTTGCGCACCCCTATTTTGAAACTTATTTTAGAAAAAAAGTGCGCAAATTACACGAGCAAATACGGTATAACCACCTTATAGCGCCACCGAGCACCACCTATACTCCCATTGTTCTTGCATCATTCTTAAAAAAATATAAAACGTCTTTTGTTCATGACAGTGTCCGTGTAAACAGCAATGTAAAAGTCTGATACAGTAAGACAGTGCGATACACCAGGGAATAGCCTTTATCACCTCAATAACTGGCTTGAGTGGATGCCAAAGAGTAATTATTCCCTTATTAGAAATCTACTACACCTTGGCAAATGCCCCTAAAAGCTGGACACTTGGTGTCAAAAGTGGGGTCTCTACGGCGGTCCCTTGGTTCCAGCTTGAGTGAGTAAAGCAGAACTCCAAGCAGCAAATGTGTCACCTGAGTTCAGTCACGCATCAGCATGGCAAAAAACAAGCAACCGCATTGACGGCCCACGGAAGCGGCAGTCACTTCGCTGCTGCCAAATCCGAAATCCCTGGACAAGACAGCAAACGTTTGGAAGAACTGAAGGACATGGAGGCAAGAGTACAAACTTTTTGCAACGGCAACATATCGTAGCCAGCAGCCAAAAGAGGTCCAAGCAGCCACTGTTCTAATAACAGTTATGAAGGAAGCATGCAAGATGTGCAGTACTTTTGTTTTCCAAGTGGATGAGGAGACGTCCGACATTGAAACACTGAAGGAAAAGTTTGAAGCATTGTACAAACCACTGCCTAACCCAGCATACTGTGAGTTTCATTTCAGCATGCAGGACCAAAAGGACGGTGAAAGCTTTAATGACTAGTTAGCTGAACTACGCGTGCCTGAAAAGAGTTGCAAATTTGGCGACATGAAAGATCGCATGCTGAGAAGCAGAATTATTCTCGGAAATCGCGACAAGGACCTGCAAGAAAAGCTGATCTCTGGAAATACCACTTTCATGGTTCAATTCTGTTGAGCTGAGGATGAGCACAACGTATAAAAATCCACAACATCAATGCTGTTTCAATGAATGCACCAGTAAAAGTGGAAGGCACTTCCGCCTTCCACTTTTACTGGTGCATTCATTGGTGCATTTACTGGTGCATTCATTGGTTAGAGAAGTGGAAGAAATTGTACAAAACTCCATGAAACCAGCGCAGTTTGCTCGGCAAAGGATTGCATATATAAGAAATGCGGAAAACAAAACCACTTTGCTGCGGCATGCAAAACGAAGGCAGTGCAACAGAGAAGTAGATATGTTGCCTCAGTTAAGCTCAAAGGATGATTTCTGGCTCGAAGCGGAAAGAAAACAATACAAGCAACTACTTTAGCGACAGTGGTGTTAATAGCTGACTTCCGTGTGACCTCAAGGGCACTATTATGGTAAACCACACATACCTTCAGCTGTTGCAGGCCAGAGCAGGTTTTGACAAGTGGATTTTATAGAAATGTGCTGCACCTTCTACAGTGCTCCTAGTTCGCCAGCATAGCACCTGCTGTGACATCGCTGCAAGCTATATATACCCATTTGGTGACACGGACTGTTTCCAAATGCACTTGTGCCATTTCAAGAAGGGGAAGCTAAGGAACGGTAAAAATAATTCCCCCATTTGCACCCTCCTATCTGCTTATGATGGGTCTATAATTTACTGCTCCTGATAAGGTAAGGGCTAGTTCAATCATCCACTTACTGCAACTCCCGCCACCACCCGGCCACCTAAGTTGCTATGCAACTCCCAACGGCCCTCCCAACCTCACCTGCGGTTGGAAGGGGCGTTCACAAATGTTTATTCTATCTTTGAAAGGAAGCCGCACCAGTCACTTTATGACATTTTGTTTTTTGTACCCCAACGAAGGCGTTCGCCTAGTACACATTTCGAAGTACACACACTTCGCCTTGTACACACTGCGAAGTATATCCACACTTCGCACAAGTGATGCGTGATGGGTATGAAGCAGCAACTTAATTGCAGAGCAAACTTCACCACACGCAACTGAAGCTGACCACAGGCAGCACCCATTCTTGCGGCGATCTTTGTGACGGTTCCCAGGTGCTCTCCCAAGACCCACAATTATGGTCTTGCTCGTCGCCGGTTCACAACATGCCGCAGACAAGGAGTTCAACGAGCTGACTTACTCTCAATCACGCGATCCTTGCGAGCCCGATCATGGAATGTCCCGCGAATGTTGTGCACAGGAAACTTGCGGAAGTTTCGTTTTCCGAGGCACTGGCCTGTCGTGGATAGATATCTGACCTGTGACCATGTAACACTGACAGCGTGCTTCAGCGACGAATTCATTGCGCGCCTAGTTTCAGCTTTAACCGTCGCCACATGCACGCAACGCTCGAAAAGACGCGACCTTATACAACTGGAGATCACCACTGGCCACGCGTTGTATTCTACACCACTGTCTGTTCTCAATGTTTTCGACGTATTGCTTATACACGCTACCATAGCACGCTACTAATCACAAATTTTTGTCTTCAGTTAGATTATTGCAAAGTTTTAAAATAAAGGTATAAAAATAAAAATTTTTACTTAGTTTACTGTAAAAAACTTCAGCGGTTGTAAAGTTTGTTAGTTAGTTTGTTTTCACCATTAAAATTTGATTTTAATTTCTTACTTGACTATTTCTTTCAATTTCATTTAATAAATTCAAAATTTCATGGAAATTGCGACAAGATTGTTGCCTTGAACTACTTGAACATTCTTGCGAAGCGTTGTTAGCGTTGCCCCTAGAAGTTCTTGTTTTTCCCTAGCATTTTAATGAAGCGAAAGGATATGGTTGAAAGGCAGAATGCTATGTAGCTTTTTATGAACCGGTGAATAAAATCAGAGCCTAGCGGTGTTTGTTTCGTTTCCAGTTTATGTTAGCGCATACTATGATATGCACAGCAGTAATGACGTGAAACAAAGAGCGTCAAACAAGCGGCAGGCAACAATAGGCCAGTAGAAAACAGCTCGATGCTAGCTTCATGTTTTTTGTGTACTCCCGTCGTTTCTTAGGGTCTACGTCTCTTTACGCAGTTAATGTCAGACGTGGGACTGTGTCAATCGTTCCTGACCATTTTACAATCTCGGGAAAGGCACACGCCGCCAAAAAACGCCCGAGAATGAAAACAACGACGTAGCAGACAGCGCACGCGGAACCGGCAAACAAACGAAGGTACGTTCCCTAGTCTAGGGAATTCAAATATACCATTCGGGCACTTACAGCGCGACTCGCGTACTATCGGCGCAGGGCCAGTGCGTTGTGTTGGGCCCAATTTTGTTTCAAACGCTTCGGACCCGGGTCATAACTTTGGAGTCGATCGTCCTCGTGCCGTGAGCCGCAGTGTGACGCTCAATATGTGCGGCTGGTGATGTCCACGGCTGAGCTGATGGCTCCCCAAGGAGGCGGCGGCGACCGGTCATCGGAGAGCGGCGACGGCGGCCAGACTCTCAAGCGGAGCGGCAGCGGATCGCAGGAAACGTGAGTTGCGCGGGCGTCGGGGTCTGACGACGCCGCCGTTTCGGTGCTGTGTCGTGCTGCGGACCGCGACCGCGGTCGGGGTGAACGTGCTGTGATCGGAAACGGCAGCTGCGGGCGTCGTGTCTGGGCCCCTCCGCAGGCGCACGTGCGGCCCTGCCGCCAAGGACGCTCGCGCGCACCGCTCGACCGGCCCTCCAGCTGACCGGTCGAGTACGGCCTTGGCTTGGACGCGGTGCCGCGCTGTCAGTCTGGCAGGCCGGTGGGCACCGTTTTTTTTTCGGGGCCAAACGCCTGTGGAGAGTTTTAGGTGACGTCTCGACCGACGCTTAACAACGGAGACACTTGAAAGCTATGGAAGCCGCCACGATAACGGATAGCTTGATCTAAATGTGTCTGTCCAAGTGGTGGCAGAGCTAACCGTAGAATAGCGAGAGGAATCCGACTGCATTGTCTCGGTGAGGAGAAGCACGTTAGACTCATCGGTCTGGTCCAAGTGTCTCGTAGTACAAGCGATTGCGGCTTTGGGCACTTGCCCGATCTTAGGTTTGCAACATCGCTTCACCACCGCGGTGTCGCCGTCACTGACTTCGCAGGTGTGTTAATCGTTGCGGCGCAATGCCAGCTGCTTTCCCGAGCATGTGACGGTTTTGTAACTAAACGCGGTGAAAGCGCACTTTCGGTGGTGTTCCCGCCTTGCATGTGCCGTGATCGGTATGCGAGAGCCGCAAACGTAAAATAACCCAAGGAGACGTTCCGGAGTTCGGCGTCACAAACAAGGTTTGCGCCGGCGCCTCCTTGAGATCGCTGTTGAATATTAAGCAGGATATATTGCTGAATGACCTTTGAAGCTGCTTTGCGTGTGCCTCCGAAGGGAGGTAGCGTGTAGTGTCTTGTGCGTCTTTTAAAGTTAAGCGTATATACTAAAGAAACAGCGTGTTGCTGTGTGCAGAGCGCTTGCGTTGCATCTCGCTCGCGCTGCGTTATCCATGATTGAGTTGATTTTTAACGAAATCATTGTTCTGTGGCCCAGGTCTTAATGAATCCTTAGCTATGATAAAGTTCCAAGTCACTACGGACGTGCTGACCACGCGCGTGGTGTGAACTTCTCGTAAGCCATGAACAGCGAGCGAGGCGGTAAACATTAGCAAACGGGAGCGATTGCTAGCGGTTTTTCCGTCAGGTGGGAGGGGGGGGGGGGGGGGGGGGGGTTTGCTTGGAGGGCAAAGATAGCGCAAGGGCGAAGTTCACTAAGGAGACGCGAGTTCCACGGTTGTGTTGTGTAGCAAAAATTGAGGCAGAATCCATACCGAACTTTCAACATGCAGGACATTTATATCTGCAGGTGTTTCGAAGGCATCTTTCGTACATGTTCGATCCGGAAGCCACATTCGACGAGTAAGGAAGCCTTTACGCTCTTGCAGGGCGCTTCCAGGGTTTCCTTAGTAAGCATGTTGCGTTTTATCGGGAAAACAAGATTGATTGGCGTGGCACTGCTCCGAATCCGCATGTAGGTTGAGTCACAGTGGCTTATGTAAATGGTAGGTATTTGATTCCAAGACCCGCACCGAGCTATAAAAAGCACCGCTCCGGATTCATTTCGCCCCCTGACCTTCGACGTGTTCCTTAGTTTCCTTCATCGCCGTTTGTGCATTTCGGCTTCGCCAAGGTACACTCGCCTTAGCTGGGCGCCGAACCCGAGACCTTGTCTTCAGCATCGATGTCCACTGAACAATCGTAGGTGGTACAGGTAACGCAGACAGCACTGCCTGTTGCTGTGTTGAACCGACAACGCTGCGTTTGTAGCATTAATGCCGTCGCTTTTTAACCCCACATTTCGTGTTTCTTTGTACAGCAAACCAATCCGCACATTGCTCAATGCTTCGGTCGCGCGTCTACCTTTACTCTCCGGCCTTGTTCTGCGATAAGGAAAACAATCGAAGCGCGTAGCCTTTCGTAATTCCGTCCCGTCTTATCCGCGATCGCTGCGGCCTTTTAAGCAGCACCAGCAATGAATAAGTCGTGGAAATATCCCACTTTAAGAGAGCATGCTGGTCCAACTGGTTTGCGGGAGGGCTTCCCGGTTGTGGCGGCTTGGAACGAATGAGAATCTGATTACATTTGGTTGCGGTTTCTTCTGAACCAGGTTAACAGGTTCGTCAGTTTCGCCTTGGGATTCGCTGACCCTGAAATAATGGAAAGCGTGCTGAAAAGAAAATGTACTTGGAAAGAAGGTTAAAGCAGATTGAGCGAGCGCTTCTTTTTTTAGCGCAGACATTTCGCGCCGCAGTATTATGGACGAAATAAGTCGATAGCGGTCGATGACAAGGCCCTGAACGCAGATGGGAGGGCTGCGGCCGACTCCCAGATGACATACTGAAGTGCCAAGGACCGTTGTGTGTTTATGCATTTTATCAGGACAGTGACCCAGGAAAGATGAAATGAGAATCATCAAGTCTTATACTTTACACGACTGCCTCCAAGGAGGTTTACTCCTTATCGGTAGCGGGTAAAAAAGCCTTGATTATGTCGTTTATGACGGACGTAGTGAATCTCTTGTTGACGCCTCAGCTTTTTAAAGAGATATCATTTTACGGCCAGCCTATACACGTTTTGTCCGTTCTCTAATGCACCATTATCAACCATTTTGAGCTGTCTGCGACAAACACGTTACATACGTTTCCTCTATAGCCCTTCGTCCGTTGTATACAGGCGACATCCAGGGCTTCCGTAGGGCTCCCTTGGAAGCAACAGCGGCCAGCCTTTTACTCTTATCTGGTAATATTGTGTTCTTATAAGCAGCAGTGTTCTTTTAAACAGAATAGTACGCAGGCTGCAATTAGCTTCGCAGGCTTTATGTCTCGTAATTTTTGTAATCAGTGCAAACGCTAGTTGACGAGTTGGACGTACAGCCGGCCAAATCTTTAACTGGCGTGCGTAACGGCCGCTTTTTCTGTGCTCCTGTAGCTTATGACGGAGCAAACTTGCGAAAATATCAAATTTCAGCCCAGGCTTACTAAGCCCGTGCTTAATATTGAGCTTTCCGCAAGCTTGCTTCGTCCCAAAGCACAGGAGCACAGAAAAAGCGGCCGTCACGCACGCACGCCAGCTAAAGATTTGGCCGGCTGTATACTTTCTGTATGACGTTATATCAGTGTGCATATAGGCGGAGTCTCGCTAATTCGAACTCGCTTAAATCAAACGGTCGGTTTATACGAACTGGCGCTTTAGTCCCGCCAGCATCGAGTGTGTTAAAAGGCTCCCCTTAATTCGAACTGCGCATAATTCGAACAAATTTTCGGTCCTCATCGCGGTCGGATATCGAGAGCCAACTGTCAGGCATGCTGGAAGTGCGGAGATAAAGCGTGTAGCGTGACATCGCGTGCCGCTGTTCTGCGAGACACGAGCTCACGATTTCAGTCTCTCACCTATACTGGACGTTGACACTAAAAAAAAAATAAAACAAACTAAAAATGCAGAAACAAAGCATGGCGAATGGCTTCGTTGTTAATAGAACCTCTTTCGCTCAGAAACTGCGGTGGAACCGCAGTAGTTACGCAATGGCTGCCGCAGCTGTGGTGGCCATCGGCGAAGCTCATACGCGGTGGATGAGCGGGAGGTAGTGCGCGACGCCTGAGGGGCAGGTTTGACAAACGTGACGTGACTGCACAAATGAACTATACAGCGCCGCGCACGCTATGCGCAAGGTTTCGCTTTTTCTTGCCTCTGGTGCGACGCGAACTCGCCGCCGACACGCGACCGACCGCCGGTTTCGTCACGGTACATACATAGGCGCCGCGAAATGTCTCCCTATCGCTTCGCCGCTGCTCTCTCCTTTTGTTTCTTTTTCGCTCCTCATCCGCCTCCGTTTCAGTGCGGGATTTCGCAGACCGGTGTGTGCTCCTCAGTGACCATTCCGGTCGGGACCCTGCTGCGGACCTCGTTAGCCGTCGCCGCCAGTGTGGCTAATGGGCGTCCTGCTTTCGGAGCCCAGTGCATGAGGAGCAACTTTTGACACGGGCTTCGCGGTATTGGCCTTCTGCTGCCGGTGATATGCGCCTTCCCCGGTGAGAACGTGGGCCGTACACATACGTACAGGGTGTTTCATTTTATTTAGTACTGATTAGTCGGAACAAATTAATCGCAAAGCTAATATCAGTAGTTAAATTAGTATTCGCGATGTTCCTGAATAAGTATCCAACCTGGTCGCATAAGTCAACCTCAAAAGAGGTGCTTGGCAGCTATTATTGCGTGCTTGTGAAGGAAAAAAAGTGACATTGAATAAAATGGAAGACCCTGTATACACGTGCTGCATGCATGTTCCTGGTTGTAACGGTCCTTGTGACGGTTTCAGCTGCTGCTCTGCAGTCAGTGACGCATGCTCGTGGTTGCCCGACTGTGATCTATCGGTGCCCACAGGAGCGGAGAGTTGCAGACGGTGACGTGGTACCGGCGCTTGTCGCCTCGCGCAGCTGTTTCCGCGTTGACAAAGGCACCAGCCTCTTTTTTTCGCGAAGGCTTGTCAGGCTGACTTGACTCGCTTGTGTGTGTGTACGCGTTTTCTCTTTCTCTCTGTTTTTCTATTTTGTTTATATATTTATTTTAGTTTCTAAGCTTCTCGCGCGCTACTTTTCCTCATTTGTCGATAGCGACCAAATCTAGCGTTGCTTCGTCTCCTTGAGAGTTAAAGGAAATTTGACGTTATAGGCTCGCCCCCGCTGTTTGCCCAACCTGCGATAGGATAAATTTGTTGACTTGTTTATAACGGTTTCGGGTGTGCATTAGTAACTGACTTCTTAGGTAGGGTTGGTTTAACGCTGCTTGCCGAAACGAATCTTATTTCACAGCTGAAGCTTTCGCACCAGCCAGTTAAAGTAAATTTTCATATTGATATTAAGAGTCGATCTCTGAGTGTGCGTTTTTTATTCCGATTTGGATTCCTTCGACTCCATATGCGATAGTCGGGAATAGAGGCGAGCTAAGTTCTCGTGATGTCTTTTCTCGATGGCATTTAGATTCGTCATCGTCGCGTGAAGCACAAGCGATCCACTGAATCTGATGGTGCTGCACATCGAAGGGTGGAGCTCGTGCGTTGCCCTATGTGATAACTGCACTTGCTAATGTTAGAAAAAACAAGGAGTTCATTTGTTTTGCGCATTTTTTTCTTGCGTCTTTTGTTTTGTGCTAACTTGCGTTCTAATTAGTTAGCATTCGTTATACGAACTTGCCCGGCAAGAATTTCTGTTTATGCTGATCTTGCTCCTGAGTCGCTAAAACTGGTACCACGGGAAGGATAGCGTTGCTCTCGCGAATATTATGCCTCAGAATGTTTCACGATGTGCAGGAGCTGCAAAAGTAATCTTAATAATAATCTAAACAAAAAAAACAAGCAATTATATTGAATTTTGTGTACCGGAAGCATTGATTGGTGGGCACTCTGTATGTTTATATACCTGGCGAGATCCATTCGATCAGCACACCTGTTTTCACGTTACTCTCCAGGACAAACAAAAAGCGTAGTATTTTTTTTTAACTATTTTGTTTCCCTTCCTTTCCTTCCTCATTTCTTTCACAGCGACGGCTGTGTATGGGGCTTTCTTCTTTAATTCTTTCTCTGGGGAACGTGGCTTCGCCCTCGTACGTATAGTGTCTGCAAACACGCGTTCACTCCTTTTTGACCTATAGGCCTTGTCACATTTGCCTTTTTGAGCGCAGCCATATTTCCACTGGGGCTGTGCCAGCTGCGTTCTGATTGGCGGATTCGACACGGGCATCCACTGTGCATGCGCAGTTCAGTCCAACGCACACACACGCGCTGTAAACAGTGAAAAGGTTATTCAGAGGCCGTATGTGAGGATTCGCTTCGTTTTTTTTTTCGTTTGTTGTATTGCCCTTCATGTGTTCAACCTGGCTCCGGATAAGAGAACCGTTAAACGACAATGTTCGTTGGCAATAAACGTTGACGTCTCAGGCAGCAAGCTGCCAATGGAACTGGGGCACAATAATGAACCGGGCAAGGTATTGCTTTTAGCATGAGCCGTATGAGTTAGCATGAGTTTAGCATGAGTCGTATTGGAGTGAGCACTCTGGATAGTGACGCACATGTAAAATTATTGGTCGCTTTAGCTCCTTGCTCTTTGAAGTTCTTGGGTGGGCTGTATGCGGCACACGTGCCGGTACGTCACCCTAGTATTTCTCTAAATAACCTAGAGAGAAGAGAGCTTCGTGTTTGGTTCTACGTGTTTGGTTCGGCTAATATTTGGCCAAAGGACAAGTGTGCGTGGTTTCTGGAACATATGCGCCGCGCTGGTCACCATTGTACGCAGAATAAATTATTCCAATATAGTACGTCTCTCACTATATTAGAATACATGCATTGCAAGTAAAATGTTTAGTATTAGGCGCCTGTGAAAATTAGCAAAGCAATTCTAAGATGTTCGCATAAAAAAGTATCGCATTTTAACAATGTAATCGCCGTCTTCTGCCAAGTCATTCCCGTAATCATATACGGTCGATGAAAGACCGCAGCGCCACTTTTCGCTGTTGGTGATTTTGAGAAACTTTATGGGAGGGACACTAGCCGGATGCTCCGGTATAGCGCATCGTGGATGCTCCTATAGCCACGGCTGTGCGCGACAAGTGCGTGGAGAAATCTCTGCGGGGTGTGTGACGTGCTATTTCGAGCCACGTGGGGCGGATATAGCGGGCTTCGCAGGGCAGATGGGTATATACATCTCGGAGCCGTAGCAGCAGCGGTCGTTCATTTGCGACGGCACTCTTCTGCAGTGAGCGGCCGCGCGATCGCAGCGCTTTGTAGTGCGCCGCTGTGCACGCATGCATGAGGGCGCTGACTAGCTGGTCGCAGGTTACACCGGCGGAGTTCGGTGAACCGGAAAAGGAGGCGGCTTGGAACGGCATTGACATTGTTTCCTGCCGAGCACGCGGTCAGGCGCCCTTCTGTGCGCGCGGAGGTGTTTGACCGCGCCCGCGGTTCGCCTCAGCTGCACGCGCACCGGCGCTGAGTGTAGGCAGGGAACGGCCGATGTGGAAGTTGCTCAGGCTTACAGGAGAATGTATGCTGCCTCTCACTGAACTCGTGGCTAACGAACCCGGAAGGTGTAATTATTCGAAAGAACTTCCTTACTATATGGTTTGGCTTATATAACGCGCTATCTCACGGGTTCACTGGTTCATGTCATTTCGCTTTTAAGGCCTTGCACCTAAGGGAGGAACGGGGAGAGGTATGTGCGTCAGCTCGCTTGAACCAACTGTGCAAGAAGAAAAAAAAAAGAGGGAACGTTTAGCGTTGTTAGGTCAAATGCGAATTAGTTGCGCTCGCACTTCGGTTTTCACTTGGGTTTCGGTTCGAGGCTCGATTTACGAGGGCAGTGCGATAGCAGTGTGCTCTGTATCCATTGTGCGCGGATGGAAGTTGGTGAAGATGGCGACATCCAATGCGGAGCGTGGGAGTCTGGCAGTTTAAACGCGTGCGACGTTCGGCTGTGCGGCGATGACGCGGTGGTAATGCAATGGCTGACGAAGCTGATCGGTTCGCTCCGCCGTGGGTTTGAAGCCTGCTCGCGGCCATAGAGTGTTTTGCATGAAGTTGGCCATAAAGCCTGGTGGCAGGTCGCCCACAACAAGGTGGGCAGATAGCAGGTCGGCCACCTGCCAGAGGCTTCGGACTGACAAACAGTGGCGACATCTGAGATATAGGGTCTTTTAGTTCTAGCGCACTGAAAGAAAACGAAAAAAAAAATTGGCCAAATACGGCAAAGTCGCTGTAGATGTCCGAATGCATCTTGTGGGGATAAGCGTTCCCAGTCTTTCTAGCTCCCTTTGTTCGATATTCCATTAACAGTTAAGTACACGGATTTAAAATATGTTCAAAATAGAGGCATGCAGAATGGATGGCTGAGGCATGACGGGACCTTATATCCGCAGGGTTTGACATACCGGCGGAAAGGCGTCGACTGCGTCGTCGTGTTTCAGTAAGCATATATCGCACCCACAGAACGCTCGACGTCACTTTCTAGGTTCTGCAGTTGTATAACGTAGTTCGCGAGACACGTAGTCGCGGAACAGGTAGTGTGAAAGGTAGTGTGAAAAAAAAAAAAATAAAAATAAAAACGTGGTTTGGTTTGGTTTGGTTTGGTTTATGGGGTTTAACGTCCCAAAGCGACGAAGGCTAGAGAGACGCCGTAGTGGAGGGCTCCGGAAATTTCGACCACCTGGGGTTCTTTAACGTGCACTGACATCGCACAGTATAATAAAATATAATACAAATAATAAAAACTGCTCTTGAAATAAACTCTCATCTGTCAATCGAAGCCTCTGTATTCTGTATACAAGCACGCTTCTACTACGGGTACTACTGCTTCCTCTTCTTTGTTTTCGCATTATTTTCGAATTAGCCGGATAACGTGGGTGACCGGTCATCCTATATACGTACGCGGTCATGCATATAGCGTACGATGTACTGAAGTGCGAAAAACGACTGCACATAGAGAAGCGCCTGTGTTACGTTCTTCATTTTCTACATTAGTCAGTATTCATAACTAAGGAAGACCTATTTGCGCTTCGCTCGGGCTGATATGCGGAGTGTACGGCGCTGCGTCTCGCGTTAAATGCCAGTCTTATCCGCCGACGGAGAAAGAAAGCTCTCTGTTCGGCCACCGACGCGGCCGTGCGTCTTTTGTTTCACTCCTCGAAGTTGCAACAGCTTCCTTTCGAGGCGCCGCGCCTCGCTCATTGTTCCTTTTCCTTTATGGGTGGCGATTGGGGCGCGCGCTGCCAGTTTCCTCTGTGGCCAGCTCACATCGTGTTTCACTATCCTACTTCGGAACACTCCTGCATCTTTTCCTGCCAACCGAGGTTTTACCCGCTTAGAGGAGAAATGTGTCTTTGCATGTTTGTCGATTGCGCCTTCCGAAGGCAACGCGCAGATAATACCGCAACATCGTAGCGGAACAAAGCGTGCGGCTGGCTCGGGTACTGCGAGCGTTTCAGAAGGTTGCGCGTTCGAATCGCTCCAGGGCCACCAAATCTGTCAGAGCTGAAGGCGGGTCGGAGCATTCCTGACGCGATTAGGTTTCGAAATGCGTTCTTTTTCGAGCACTATCCGCACACTAGAGACGGCTTCGTTAGAACTAAAAGCTGGACGAGTTGGTTTGGATTTGCCATACTGCGACGGCTCGAAAGACGACAGATCAAGAAAGAGGCAAGACAGCGGGGAGCTGTCCAGCACACTTGACGTCTGACCACTGGCGAACACGTCGGCGAGTTGAAGCTCTCCGTTATGCACTTCCGGTTTGGAAACTTGTTTTTCCTGCTCTCAATGCGCAGATGACAAACAGAACAGGATCGCAAAGCTCAAAAGCAATTACGCCGCTCAAGTTTTGAACAGTCGCGCTCCAATGCTTCTTCGCAGGTGGCACTCGTCATATAAACGCGGGAGCAAGTTTGAAGAAATCGCACTAGGGCTAACAATAAGCCCGGAGGCAGTAGTCGCGGTTATTCAATTTCTCAGCCAAGAAGTGCTGCAACACGGGCAGTTGCTTTCGCCGAACGCCTGAGCGCCTCATTGTCTGCCTGGCACGAGGGAGGTGAGCGGCAGCGCTTTCGTGCTGCTCCCTTGACCCGTCCGAGACTTTTATTCCTTTTTTTCCAACGCTCAACTCCCCCCCCCCCCCCCCCTTTTGCTAGGATCGCGCCGGACCTCCGTCGGTGCACGTATTTCGCTATGACTACACACGCAGCCGCGCCTGGCATTGTGCACGAGAGCGCGCGGCCGAGAGCGGTTGCGTGCTGCCGCTGGCCCCCTTTCGCGCCGCATCGTCGCTGCCAGCTCGCTTCGCCGTTTTAAAGTTCTCTACGCTGTGTGTCCTTGAGCTGTCCCTCCCTCTTGCTCGCCCTCTGTTTGTTTTCTGTTTCCTTTTTTCCCCATCCTCAGTCTGAGCATGCAAATGCGCACGCGTCGCGTTACGTGGGCAGTCCGTGCCTCTGCCTCCTCTTGCTGCGCCGAGGCCAGCGAGGTCCTCTAGCGGCCAGACCGGATGATGAGCTGGGAAGCGTGCGCTCCCTTTGATCAGCGTGACGTGACCCCCTTTGACGAGCGTCTGGAGTCCGGATCTGAACTGGTTCCTCCCCGATTGTCCGACGTCGCGACGGAGGATGGCGGCGGGGAAAGGGGGCGAGAGAGGGAAGAGGTGGCTAAAGGTCGTACCTTTATGCGTTGCCTGCCCCTCAACCGAGCGTATTCTCCTCACGCCGCCGCCGGCGACGACCAGAACGCTCCGCTTTGCACGGGACCCTTGATCCTACCTTCGGGGCCGTGGGGGCGGTTATGTCGAGGAAGAGCTGTAACGCGCAGTACTGCGTTATTTCCGGCATTCAGTGGAACCGCTGAATAGAAAAAAAAAAAAAGTCGAGGAACGGCAATTCGCCCGTGAGACGCTTTACGATTGGTAGAGGGAAGTATTGCGGAGTATAAAGTATACGCTCGCCCATCATAATCAGCGCCATGAGTGTGTCCAATGCTGACCCCGCCTGCGAGGGTGATCTCTTGACAGGGCTCTCAGAATGTCCGGGTTGGTTTAACATGGGTTAGGCAATGCTTTATGTTCGAACCTCCAATCGGCTGACACTTTAAGGTGACGGAGAGCAGTATTTTAAGCATGAAGTGCTTTTAGCTCCTGCTGTCGGCGCGCCGCGGGCAACCTTGGCGCCAGAACGGAGGAGTCAAACCTAAACGAACACTGGCGAAACTTTCAGTTCGCTTGCCCCTGGTGCCTACGTGCTGCGCTGCCGCCGGAGCAGCGCATGTGTGAACAAAGACGTCTTCATGGTACCGCAATGGTAAAAGCCAGCGTGCGATCCAAAGGAACATAGGAACTCCTGATGGCACGGGATGATCGATGCTGCAACGTCGCGTGAGTTGTCGTAATTACGTAATTCGTGCGCGCTGACACAATTCCCGTGGCGCAATCCATCATTACGGCCAGTAACAAGCTCTGGTCGCGTTGGTAAAAAGCATAAGTAAAAGGTACGTAAGGTGGGTAAAAAGCGGCAAAGAAAGCCGAGCACGCTGTCGCTGGCGAAGGAATGCCTAGGAAAGAAAAGAGGCTGATGTGGGACGCTCCCCAAGACTAGTGCAGTTATCAATACCTATGAGCCGTGCTAGAATACGCTACTCCTTTATTGCAGTTCATTTCAAGCTTACATCTACTCTCGATGGCGAGATGGTCTGCGATTTTTTTTTTTAATATTTCCGAGCTTTTGGGCCATTCTGACCGCACCTTTTTTGATAAGGGCATAACGCTACCAATAAGGTAACACTCACGTTGAACGTACAAGAAAACAAAGTGCATGCGTAAAAGCCAGAAGGGCTCTGTACTTTGTTTTGCCTTTGCAGGTCTTTCCTTCCTTCCTTCTTATCCGTTCTTGCATTTCTGTTTTCATTCTTATTTATTTCTTGTTATTTTGTTTGGAACACTCGACGCATATGCTTCCCTTGGAAAACGTGACGGCGAATACCGATAACGGCGATTTGCTCGTTTCTGAAAGAGGTTGCTTATGCGCCCATTTCACCCAACGATAGTTTCGTTTACCGTAAACATCTACTCCACCTTGGGGGATTCCCATAAACACATTGCACTAGCCCCTATTGTAACGCATTCACGCGCCGGCAATTTCTGCCGTCGAGTATATATTACGCTGTTTACACTTTAGCTCCGCCCTGAGCTATTATGACGTGCTCGCTGTTTGGAGCCGTATTTCAGTATCATCGTTGACCAGGGTCACTCTTTTTACGGTCGGATGAAATTCAGTTCGGCATTTTTTATGCACGCTATCGCTTGTGTGCATATGTTTTCGGGCAAGTTGGCGTAACTCTTCAAGCATGGTGAAGTATTGCTCGAAAAAGAATTACTGCCTCTCCCGTAATCGAGAGTAGATGTAAGCATGAATGGTTACGTGCATAGCGCATTGGTTGTAAATGGTACTAGCCGCAATCTTGAAATGGGCCTAGTGCTCAGCACACCACAGCGCACCACACCACACCATACTGTGCACTGGTCCATAAGGACGCAATCGTTTTCTGTCAGCGTCTGGGGTACTCTCCTCGACTCTGCCTCGTCAGCTGTCTCCACGGCTTCTATTTGACTTCCATCTTGGCAATCTTTGTTTTTATTTCTCTGAACGCACTTCAAACTGGTGCCGCCTCGACCGCCAGCGTCGGGCGGTCTTCTATACCGTGGCGCCATCCTTGAGGACGGCGCGAAGCCGTTGGTGAGCGAACTCGATCGTCTCGTTAAATCGCGTTCGGTGCCCGGATGATCCCTCTTCGGCTCCCGGATGACGAGAAATCAGTGTCCGATTGACGGGGAATCGGTGCCCGAATGACGGAGAATCGGTGCCGGGAAGACGGGGAATCGGTGTCCGGATGTGTTAGCTCTCGGTTTTGACTCGACGTCGTATCAGGATCGCCTACAAGGGGAGCTTAAATCATTTCTTACTTTAAAAAGCACACACACAAGACAGGACACAGGCCTGTCGCAGCTATAGGTAGTCGGGCTATAGAACAGCAAGCCATACTCTTCTAAACAAAAAAGAAAAAGAGGGGAGAAAGAAACAGATCGCTATGTCATGTGCACAACAGTTCCTGAGTAGCCACCTTGAAGAGACTTGTTAGTGGCGAGCCTCTTTTTTTAAGGTGTTCTTCCTCTTCCATTCCCCCCTTCCCCCCTCCTACACAAAAGGATATGTGGCCAGGGCAGACCACCTCGGACCGATTCTCTGCGCTTGCTGTCTTCCGTGAATCCTCTCTCGTTATCCGGCAGGTCGATCATCCTTGAAAGAATGCTAAGTGCCCTTCCCGGCCCCGGAAAAAAAGAGGCGAAAAAAGAAATGCGGAAAGCGGAAGACAAGGCCGGATGAAAGAGCGATGAATTAATGTGCGCAATTCACTTTGCCGCAACCTGGTTAATGCGTGTGTTAAATGATTGCTGCGCACGGATGAATGCGGACGGCCGCTGCCCTTCCTTGTTCACTGCAGTGAGCTAGTGATGCTCGAATCTGGATGAGCGCGCTATGCGCAGTTGATGGCGCCTGAAGCATGCTGCATCATGGTCGGAGTGGATTGATAGTTTTTTCTTTTTTTTTCTTGGGTATTCCATTAATTTTCACCGCAGTAACTAGCGTTGTCACCGCAACAAGTACTCTGAAAAATTTCCATTCAGTGTGTAATCCAGTGAATTCTAGTCCCATGCATAGTGGCATTTTTTAAATATATTTTCGCCTGTCTGCTGTTCGGCAATACACCCATAAAGGCGCCACCGGGTGCTATTTAAATCTTCCCTTATTACGATAAATTGAGCATTATTCAAAAATCGAACGACATCGTTTTTTTTTTTTTTTTTCAGCGCAAAGAGTCTACTTCGGCTTTTATTGCAGAAGACTGCAGTGTAGATAATTAAAAGCTCTTTCTCAGTATCCGTGTTTTCAAAAAATTTTTTGTTTCAAGTGAAAAACTTTCATTTGTTGTCGTTATTGTCTTCTTAATTACTAACAATGAGTTTGTCAAGTACTCTAGATATTTATTTAATTGGCACTCAGCATCTATCATGTCAAGGCAGATCGAAGTCAGGAAAAAGTTTTCGAACGGCACCAGATATGTTTGAGGTGCTTAAAACAGTACGCTCAGTGGTCTCTATATTGCTTGGGAGGCCATCAGAGAAAGGAAAAGAAATGCGGTGCACTCGAAAAAAAAAATACGGTCTCTATTTCTGATGCTGCGTTCCAATAGGTTCCTAGGTGCGTCCGTATGCAGTGAAAAGGCTTCCATGCGCAACGCGTGCTTTGTGGAGGCCTGCTTATCGGGTTAAAAGCTGAACGTTGTAGAGGTGAATTGATTCGCTAAGTATGGCGCAGACGCCGTTGTTGGCCGCGGTCACCGTTACTGGTCTTGTCGCCGTTTTCTGTCGCGGCTGTACCACCCCGTTTTTGCCAAAAGTAACCGAACAACAGGTTTTGCTTCTCAACCGTACAGTGGAGCCTTTCATCATCATCATCAGCCTGACTACGCCTACTGCAGGGCAAAGGCCGCTCCCATGTCTCTCCAATTAACCCTGTCCTTTGCTAGTTGCGGCCACCGTATCCCCGCAAACTTCGTAATCTCATCCGCCCACCTAACTTTCTGCCGCCCCCTGCTGCGCTTGCCTTCTCTTGAAATCCACTCCTTTACCCTTAAGGACCAGCGGTTATCATGCCTTCGCATTACATGCCCTGCCCAAGCCCACCTAGGATGTCATTAACGCGCGTTTGTTCCCTGATTCACTCCGCCCGCTTCCGATCTCTTAACGTAACACCTATCATTTTTCTTTCCATAGCTCGCTGCGTTGCCCTTAAGCTGAACCCTCTTTGTTAGCCTCCACGTTTCTGCCCCTAGGTGAGTACCCTTAAGATACATCTATTGTATACTTTTCTGTTGAGGGATATTGGTAAACTGTCATTCATGATCTGGGAGAACCTGCCATATGCGCTCCACCCCATTCTTATTCTTCTCGTTATTTCCCTCTCATGATCCGGATCAGCGGTCACGACCTGCCCTAAGTATACATATTCTCTTACTACTTCCAGCACCTCGCTACCAATTGCGAACTGCTGTTCCCTTGCTAGGCTGTTGAACATTACTTTGGTTTTCTGCATGTTAATTTCTAGCCCCACCGTTCGGCTCTGCCGAACTCTAACTCATTGTCTAACTCATTGATCATGCTTTACAGTTCCGGAAGATAGAAATATGTCAGAACGTTAGGTCAAGAGTTCACCTTACTTTAGACAAACTCAGAGCTTAAGGGCTGACATAAGTGTTTCGCTACGCGGCTAAAAAACAAACCACAGTTGCTCGGTTACTTTTGGTAAATACGGTACATTCGGTCGTTTCGTTGTCTGGAAACGAGCTCCGTGAGAGCTCAGAAAAGGTCGCGGCTTGGGAAGTATTTACTGGCTCGCGCGAACAGAACAGAATCATGTAGTTGCAGTTATTGACTTCGCAGTAAACAAGAAAAGAAAAAAAAAAACGGTTGCACCAGGTGTTTTGCTCTCGTCTCTGCTGAGGAAGTGACAGAGATCAAGAGAGAAATCTCTGCACGGCGCCGGCTCCCATTCCACCATTTGGCAGCGTCCACTTCTCGGCGTACGTCAGTCAAATTTTCCTCTGACCCGCCGCGCTGACTTAGTGGCTTTGGTGTTCGCCTGCCGAGCCCATGGTCGCGTGGTCGAATCTCCCGGCGGCCGGGTTTCGGTGGAGACGAAATCGCTCCCAAAAAAGCACGCCCGCTTGCTGTGCGATGCCAGTGCAGTGCTGTGCGATGCCAGTCCAGGCGTTCAAAATTAATCCTTAATCACTCACAACGGCGTCCCCCATAGCGCGCGCGGTGCGTTAAACCCCGCGTACCAACATTCGCACTTGCTGCCAGTTGTCCTTTGCACACAACGCGACCTCGACCGCCCCGGGGAAGGTCCCACCCACAGCTACCGCCGCAGAAAGAGGAGGAAAAGAATGGAGTTGTATCGCTTTAATGCTCCCCGTTGTGTCATTCGCCGGCACCCAAGGTGCGACCGTGCAGCGCTCCGACGACGCGCTTTCTCTCAGCCTTCGAATAGGAGCGTTTTTGGTTGTTCTTTTTTTGTTTTGCCTTGAGTGAGACCGGTCGCCACCGCAAAGAAACGTGAGGGGGCACGCGCGTGGCATTGGCCGAAGCCGTTGTTGATCGAGCACCGGAGGGAATGCTATACTATAGTGCCCGCCCTGCGGCGAAGCAGTCGTCGGCGGGTGCGCGAGGATCCCTCGACGCGTGTTCGAGTCGCAGAGGAGGGGGTCCGCTATTTTTCGGGCTTCTCGTTCTTCTTTCAGTGTGGTTGCTCGAGTGGATTCCCATGCACTTGCTGCCCGACTGCGCGGTGGCGACGCTGCTGGGATAGCTGCCCATTCGCCGCGCGCACGTGTCGCGCGGCTGGCGGCCAAGGCCGGATCGTGCGCCTTTCGTATCCGCACAAACGGAAGAATTGGAGTAAGGGAGGCATGATGCGCCTGGCGGGAACGTAAACACTCGGCGAGCGCAATGCGGCTGATCTTGTGAGTCTTCGTGTCTCGTTCTTTTCCTACTGCTCGTGCGCTTAGCTAGTGCTAGAATGTAGACGGATACAACTCGAGAACGAAGCGTCTTTTCCACGACAAAGGACCGACCCCCTTCCAGCCAGTGGCGCCGGCCGATTCTCATGAACCTGCTGGAGTGGCAATGTACGGAGTGGCATGAAGATGCAGATAAGGGACTATCCCCGACCATGGAGTGAGGGGACTATCCCCTTTCATCTGACACACCCTTCACTGTCGCGCTAGCAGGCTCATGAGATTCGGCCGGCGCCACTGGCCGGAAATGGGTCTGTTGACGGAGAAAAGCCGCTTCGTTCTTGATTTGTATCTGACTATAGTATTATTTGTGGTTCACGATTTGTGACGCGGTGGTAACTGAGGCCATCATGCGCCAGACGCATTGTGTTCGTGCACTGCGATTAGTTATATGACTTAGTGCCTGGGCCTGAACTTGGAAAGGGGTTGAATGTGTGAGCAGGAGAGTCGTTGTGATAACCTAAGAGTCTATGGGGTGCTCATGTAATTATCATTTTCTGTGCATTTCTAGCCCAGTTGTAATACGAGCACGCCAGTTAGGCGCTTATGAAGCTTAACTGAGAAGAAAAAAGAAAAAAAAAGCATCCTTTATATCTTTATCAGAAGTTCTGGGCGTGGTGGTCACAAGAAGGCGAGTCCATATCTCCAATACTACCTGAACGCGAGCAGTATAACAAAGGGCCTTTCATCACATGACTTTTACGGTCACATTGTGAGTGATTTGGTTTTTTTCTGTGCTTTTTTTTTTCTTTCGTATTGGGTCGGGAGCTTTTGAAGAGCTCAGTATATCGTATTGCACATGTGCCGCGCTCGTCTTCAGGGAAGCAAGGGCCTTGTGTGTAGCGTTCGTCCTTAGCCACCTAAGGAGCGTAGCCTATCGATTTCTTCTTCATCTTGTCTATCCGGAAACAAACGGCTCTTGAAATATGGCTTTGCAGAGGCCAGCTCTGCATACTGGTGCGCTGGCTGTATTAGTACACATGTTTCTCACGCTGGCAGTTTTGTATATCAAACGGCGTAGTAACAGGTGACTACCGCGTATCGTATACACTCTGGGGTAGCTGCGAAACGCTGTGAAGCCTTCGCGCAGTACAGTCCAATGACGGCCGTGTATAGGTTAGTAGGTGTGGCATTTCAATACGTTGAGCATGTCAGTGCACGCTAAAGAACCCAGTACACGCGGTTGGCATTAATTCAGAGCCCTCCACTATTACTGTGTCCCTCATAGCCGATAGGCAGCTTCGGATTTACGTAGTGAGATCCGCGCCTTACAAATAAAGTGCATAGCTCTATGAGCAGCTGGGTGATGTTTGAAAGGTGGCCTGCGTATGAACGCATGGCAGCAGTTTCAAGCGTCGTATCATGCGCACTTTTATCGCTAGAGACGAGTGGTCGGGTGTCGACTCGATAAGAAACGGCTCGCAGGTGACTTCTTCGATAAGATTGTCAGCAAGGTTTCGTTAACCTTGCGTAACTGCTAAAAGGGAGGGCTGTGTGTCAGTGTAATGTGGTCGGCCGAGACGGAGATATGCCACCGTTCGCACTGCAACGCGTCTAGATCGAAGAGGTTGTGCATATGGGTAACAAGAGGCCATCGACGGTTCAGGCGCCCACGCGTTCCAGCGAATTCTTATTGGGCTACTTCATGTAAGTTTTGTGGGTTATTTTGGCACTATTATGGGTTGCTCCCCCATCCCTCGTATCTTTCTATCGGTTGTCCGATTTAACTGTTACGAAGAAAATGCTGTGATCTCCGTATGGCGGTGCGAAAACTGAAGAGTTCTCGGGACTTCCAGAAGTTCAGACACTTCTGAAGCAAATAAGAAAGGACCTTAAAACTATTGGTTTAGATATTCCTCTTCAATGTCGGGAATAACCTTTCTTGCAGCCACTTTATTACTTTTCTTTTTGATTTCCCTGTGCCATCGCCCAGTATAGTAGTAGCAGTAGTGCAATCGAGAAAGTGGCATTCCTTCGCTGCGAGTGCACTGTCGGGTCAGCGTTGCGTAGCGAAGTGCTTCCTGCTTAAGAGGCTTTTTCTGCCTCGGTCAATATTACCATCTCTGCACGCTTCAAATCATTGGATCTGCGAAATACAGGTGTAACCATCGCTTGCACACGAACACCGCAGGGCAACGAGTAGTCGCAAACAACGCTCGACAGCGTCGTTTGCGAGCACACTTCATTGACATATTGACCGATGCCCTAGCCTGTGTGCGTGCAGTTCAGTAGTAAAATAACGAAATTCATCTCTCTATAACTGCGAGTACCTCCAGCCTTCTCCCTCCACCGCTGTCTTCCCCAATATAAGTGGATTTTCTGTTTTTTTTTTTTTGCGTGGTCGAGATTTCTGTCCAAACTAAGAAAAAAGTGTTAGAATCCTACCTGTACACTCTTTTTCTTTTATATAATGCGGAGGTGGGTGGCTGTCCGACACATGTAACGTGGCGAGCCATGGATCGTGCGACGATTTGACTGTTGCATGGAGTCTTCATTGTTTATGGTGTTGTTAGACCCGTATACATACGTTCCACCAGTAATATTTCTGTCCTTCTTGTAATTATTATTCCGAAATTATTTTTAAAGGACGGTTTATGCAGCGTGCTTCAATATGTATTTACTAACTACTCTAATGCCATTCGACCCTGAAGGTCACAGTAAATAATATATGCTGTTATTGTGTGCGAGTACGTTTCCGTGACGTTTTTTCTTCGAACGCAAGTGTTGTGCAGGGAACTAACGTTGCATGCGGAACTGTACAATCTGCCGATTCGGTAAAAAGCCACTACCCAGTTAAACCGTTGTAAGGGCTTTATGTCCGGTCTCCTCATGCCAGAAACAAGATAAAATAATGCCAGAAACAAAATAAAATAATTTAAACATGTTTCTTGATAGGCTTGCGGAGACGGAAGTGGCTGTGGGTTGCTGCATGCGATCCTCATCGTCCGTTGGTTTCCGCTGCGTGCCGGGCGCATTCAGCACATGTATACCGTGCAGTTAACCCGCGGTCGGACGGGCGATGTCAGCCCCGGTTTTATAACGTCCGCGCGGAACCGAAAACTGCCAACTGTTCCTGTTTGCTCTGCCGAGCCCGGCTCCTATGGCGGCCTTCCCCGTGTCAGGGAGAAGTCTGGGCTTCGCTATTGTTTCTCCCTTCGAGACGGCGTTGTCGCACCGCTGCAGGGTCGTTTTATTTTCTTCTCATCGTCGTCGGAGTCTGCGGGCCCGAAGCAATGGCCATTGTGTGTGGCCCGAAGAACGATCGCCTTCGCTTTCTTTCTCTCTCTCTCTTTTTTTTTTTTTGCGGGATCCCCAGACAACTGGCTTTCATGATGCGGCGTATGTGCTGCTGATTTCCGTCGAAGTACAATGGGCGTATACAGCGCGCTTTAATCGTAGAAAGCTATCAGTGCCCCGTGTCGCTCGACATCCACAGCGTCGGCCGCCTTACGCATCTGGGCCTCTCCTATAGGCATAGCCGGTGGTACTGTGAGGCTGGAATTTTGAGGCATAACGAGCGACGGTGTCCCAATAGCTGGGCAGTGCAGCTGTGCGGGAAGTGCGCGATGCCCTGATTCCGGCCTTGGTGGAATATGATCAATGTGACGTCAGGGCGCGACGGCGTATCGGTCACCTTCAAAGTCCGCTCCAGCCTGCCGTCGGCGACGTCGAATCTGAACCTGGCTCCACTCGGTCTTAGGTAAATGAATGAGTGCGAAGCGGCCAGTTTTTTTTTTTCACTCTCTCTTTTCACTCTCTCTTTATCTAGCGCGCGATCTACACTATACTTTAACCTTGTTAACCATTCCGTCATCGGCGCTGTTTCGGTGTGAGTTTGTGCGCAGGTGAGGTGGGATTGGAGTATGATCAGCAGCAGCAGCATCTGCATCCGTAATTCTGTACGAATCAGACTTGTATTTTCCTACTCGTCGCGAAGGACCTTTGATTTGCGCGTGCTGCAAGAAATATTTTTTTTTTTGAAGCAAGAAATGTTTTTATGCATAAATATTCATCGTGCCCTCATTTTCGGCACCAAACGCACACCGAAATTTAAAGCCAAATTAGAAAGAAGTAGCGCCTACCGATGCAGAAAGAATGACTTAAGACCTTTCCTTCAGGCCGTTCTCATATGACCATGTGACTCATGTCAGGGTATGAGTCACGTATCGAGGAAGCATATGTCGTTCGTTGTCGCAGTGTACCTCGATTGATGGGCTCTTTCTTTCTCAGTGATCGTGGCCGCGAGCTTCGGTTTGACATTCCGTCGTGCGTATGTTGGTAACATCGCTGTTAAAACTATGCGTGCCGAAAGCTTATATCAAGCCGTACAATTAAAGGACAAAAGAGTTTGTGTAGCCAGCGTGCATTGCAGCTCCAGCTGTTTAATAACGCCGTGCCCGCCTCCCTCTGTTCTGTTTTGTGGGCTTCTGCTGGGATTAGCTTTATGTGCATATAGCTAAGCCCGTTAAAGTATCGATGCGCAGGGAATTCGGCTTTGAACGCAAGCGTTGGGAAGGACGGCTTATACGTACAGTACAAGCCTATAACGACCGAATACCTTTAACGAAGCCTTGGCAACTCGCTGTAGAAAGTAATCCGTTAAAGGTGGGTTAAGAGCAAATCATGGTTCGTGTGGTGAGTGGAACATGGACAAGTGGTCTATGTTTTTATGGTTCGGTTCGCGCTGGTATCGTCATGTGACTTTAGACTGAGTTTTACTAAAAAAAAAAAAAAATCTACTAGGCGCCGCAGTTCCAAAGAAAGTTTCTCTATCGTGTTTGATTTATTTTCAGGATGTAAATGGAGTAATATTAATCGTCTTTGGAGGCCATATGTTGCGTCAGGATGGTCGTGTGCCCTTTATCTGATAGTGGCGCTCACGGACGCTTGTACCTGGCCGCGCCGTGGTGGCACGCATATAGATTGACGCTCATTGTTGACCTATTTGGCGCCATGAAACCGAAAAAAAAGCGAGGGGGAGAGGTATGGATAACACGGCTTGGCGCGTGAATGCGTACCTATGGGCTCACGCCAAGCGTTTCAGTGCAGCTCTCGAGTTGTCGTTGGTCCCGGCCTGGTTCTCTTCTGCATTCATTAGGAAAAAGTTCAGCACAGACACTTGGCACTGCTTAAGTCTCCACTGTGCCCCAGTAACGCTCCACTGGCTGAGCCGTTTCCGGTGGCGCAATGTATGACACCACCGGGAACGCCGTACGACGAACGGTCGCATCACAAATTAAAAACGAAAGTATGGGAAAGCATACAATTGAAGGTACAGTCTTTGTCAAATGTTTAGAGCCCAGGGGGTTTGCTTCTAAGCCTTGTAGTGGGACTCCTGAAGCATTCGTGGCAGCCCTACCCATTGGAGGAGGCAGGACCAGAAATCATCTTACCTTCAGGAAATTTGGAGCGCTGGAGATGCATTCCGAACCACACAGTGAGGCTCAGAAGCAAATCCCCTGGGCTCCAAACTTTTGACAAAGGCTGTACATATGTCGTTGGTTCGAATCGCTGTCGCAAACTTACATGTAAGCTGTACGCAAGGAGAAATCGTACTACGCCACAAGGAGCGCTGTACTGCAGCCGGTTGCGTCACAATTTTGGTATACGAGTGTCGGGAAAATTGAGGCTACATAGAGGTCGGCCAGCGGTGTCCCAGGTGTCCAGGTGTCCCAGCTAAATGTAACCAAGCTTTTAAAAAACACGGGATGTCCTAGCCGTCTGAAACCAAATGAGGGTTGTTTAGACTCGCGTGACCTAGTCTGCAGTATTTTTTTCGTTCGTCAAGGTTCACTAATTAGTTAAGCTTAATTAACTAACTTTTTACTTATTGACTTCAGGAACAGAGTGTAAATGGAAAAATTGTAGATCGCTTTGAGAAACAGCTTACTGAGACATTAGCAGCAAAGTAATATTTACGTAAAGTAGTTTTTCACCGGCCTTTAACCATAACCCGCACAATAAGAAAAAGCTTCCACATGACAACTGTGCCACTTCAACCTCTTAAAGAATAAAATCCGTTTTTTCTGAAGTCCTCTCCTCGACGAGACTTTGGGTGCACATTGGGGCAGAGAAGTGAGCTAGCAGCTGGTCACGTGACAACTTTCTTTTAAGGCCAATGAATGAAGCTACGTAAATCGTAACTTGACGGAAACATCACTACTAGCGGTTTTTCGTGGCGATCTAAAACTTTTTCATTGACACTTTCTTCCTGAAGTCAATAATTAAAAAGTTAGGTAATCAAACATAACTAATCAATTAACTTTGAAGAGCGAAAAAATACTCGAGACTAGGCCACGCGACTGTGAACAACCCTCAGTTGGTTTCGCTGGCCTTTTTTAAAAGTTAGGTTACATTTAGCTGGGACACCCGGTATGTAGACGAACGGCATGTAAGCATTGTCTGAAGTGGCGGTTCTCGCATTGCTGTGTGCTTCATATGGCAGCTAAAGGACATCGCCTTATTTTTCTTGCCATCGCTGGGATTTTTTGTACCACCTGCGAGTGGCCGCACACACATACACGCACGCACGCCGGCTTTTCTCGTAATGATGGGGCTAGTAATGAGCTGGGCCAGTTGGTACACAGTTCTAAAGAAAAAAACCAGCGGAAGGACGCAGACACAGAGAGGGACACAGGACGGCGCTAGACTTGCAACTGATTTATTCGCAGGAAACAGTTTTCCTGCGAATAAACTTACTTTTCCTGAAATTACTTTTCCTCTTCCTGCGATTATTCACAGGAGGCACTTTTCTTTGTTTGCAACCCTCCGTCGATGAAGTCTCCGCCTGCGTAGGTGCCATTGCCTTTGTGTGATGTATGGTGTGCGCATGGGGTGGTATACTTTGTTGAAGGGTATTTATATGTGTGTTTCCTGCGAATAAATCAGTTGCAAGTCCCGCGTCGTACTGTGTCCCCCTCTCTATGTCTGCGTCCTTCCGCTGGTTTTTTCTTTAGAACTGTTTACCAACTGGCCCAACTCTCTACCCTACTGAATCATGTTTCTTGTTCGATAGGACTAGTAATGCTTTCGCATTAAACGGAAACGACCGCTGTGCCGCCGCGGTGGCTCAGTGGCTATGGTGCTCGGCTACTGACCCGAAAGACGTGGGTTCGATCCCGGCCGCGGCGGCTGGAATTTCTTTGGAGGAGAAATTCTAGAGGCCCGTGTACTGTGCGATGTCAGTGCACGTTAAAGAACCCCAGGTGGTCGAAATTTCCGGAGCCCTCCACTACGGCGTCTCTCATAGCCTTAGTCGCTTTGGGACGTTAAACCCCATAAACCAAAACCAAACGACCGCTGTAAAGAAATGTCAAGCCGGATGGCTGTTTCGCCTTGCTGTGTATACGTCCGTTAAATTGAACACTTTCCTTTTTCGTTGTCCCTTTTTACGTTTATGTTAGGTGACAGTGAGTTCACTGACTCTAGTCGATGATCATAATAGTGACACACCTGAGTTCATGTAGTATATTTTACTTTACTGTAGTATTTTACTTTTTACAGGTGGTGTTACGTTTATGAGCAGTAATAAGAGGAGCGTTAGATTAAGAGGGTTTCAAATTGGGCTAGTTGGTAGTTAACATGGTCAAACATAATTGCGCTTTTGAAGAGACTTGGGACAAAATAGGGACGACACAAACTCTCGTGCGCACGAGAGTTTGTGTCGTCCCTGTTTTGTCCCAAGTCTTTTCAGAAGCGCAATTATGTTTGAGCGTTAGATTCCCGATCAAAGGCGGAATTTGTCTCTACTTTTGTATCCAACTTCAAAGTGGTACATGGCGACGATTAGACGTGGGAAAATGACTGAAAAAGAGTACACCTTTCACTTATATACGTAATTGGGGTAGTCGTTGGTTTCATTTTGATAACGTTGTTACCATTAATAGTCTGTCCGTCTGCCTGTACCACTGCATATCTGTGTAGTACGCACTTCCCAGCTTTAATACGGATGTCTGCGGTTCGCCCTCCAACTGTTGGTGTGAGAAAATAAGAGGAATAGCCAAGGACGCTCAGATAAATTTGATAGCGTATCTTCCGGGCTCGGTGATGTATGCAACCGTATGCGTTGTTTTACTTGTCGCTGCGGGAATCGCTCACCGCGTGAGTTTTTCGAGACATCCGGCCTACATGTGCAGTCGATACCGAAATTAGAGTTTGTCACGTCGTTTTCGCAAGAATATATGACGAATGGGAACAGGTGTTTCGCCGGAAAAATGAAGGCACAATCAAGCAAGGAAGAACCTCGTTGAGCGATTGGGGTACCTGGCTTGCATCATAGCATGACTGCGTAAAAAAAAAAAAAAGAAATATGTGGCCGCTCTTTCCTCATGCGCTAATGAGTTCCAGTGCTGAATGAATTAGGCGGCTTCCGCCCGTATTGATTGCCCCACTTTCGCACATGCATTTAATTCATTCGGACTTCATCATCGCTTTGCATGTCCGCTAGCTGACGGTGCGGAGCGCGGCGAAAGTAGTCCGCACTCTTGAGGCTATGCTAATGTGCCGGTGTCTGTTTTGCACATCCAATACCTGCGAACATTTACGAGGCAAAAGCACGCGATGCAAAACCGGTTCTCATCGGTCTTCGCTATTGGCAAGCATGTGCGGGAAGAAACGTTTTATGGAGAGAAATGCGTGCTGTTTTGCTTTTTGCGAGTAAAGCTTGTTTCTCATGCAAGCGAAAGCTCTCGTGATTTCTGCCGCCGCGTTGCACAAACCTGTTCAGAGCGGCCGCGACTAGTCAATGGATAGCCGCGACGGCTCCAATGGCCAGAGCGACGAGGTTCCAAGTTGGAAATTTTTCGCTACGCCGCGCCGCTAAGTCTCTTGCATGTGAAACAACCTTTAGTGGGGTTTGGGCTCTTAGAGACGTCAACCATTCTACTGAAGGAACTCGACCAACTTGAGAAAAGGCTGCAGTGATTCAGTGGTCGTGGCGTTGTACTGCTGGGAACGTTGCGGCTTTAAGAATTCAGTTTATTTCAATTTTCACTTCTATTTCGCCGATGTAGTCAGAAAAACATACATGTCAATCATCTGGGCCCTTAGCCTTCTCGTCTAGACTTCGGCCTACGCAATAGGCGCAGAAAACAAAGTAGCGAGACAAACTCAGAATATTTCTTTTCCAAGAGTTGGACTCAGGCCAGGGCTTTGGACCCAAGAGGGCTTCGTACTCTTGCGAGAAGTCCTCATCAACATCCCCATAGGCCAAGAACATCTCACCCTAGCCTTTGATTTAAAGGGCGCCTTCGGCAGCATCTCCCACGAGGCGATATCCTTCAAGGCAGAAATGACCTTAACGGCGACGAAAAGGTCGTTGCTTGCGTGCGTGCGTTCCTCACATGCCGCACAGCCACGATAGGCATCGGTCAAACCCGCTCCGACGTCAGAGATTTGCCACGCAAAGGCACACCGCAGGGAGCTGTTATTTCACCCCCCCTGCTTTTCAACATTGCTATGCTCAGGCTGTCGCCTGCGCTACAAGCACGCCCAAGCGTAGGCTTTACCCTGTGCGCGAATGGTATAACAGAATGGATTCTTGTAAAACAGCGTGACCTACGACGGACGAGAAAAATAAGGACACGAAAGAGCGCTCGTCCCGTGTCCTTTTTGTTCTTGTCCGTCGTAGTTCGCGCTGCAGGTTTTACAAGAATGCGTTTGTACCAGCTCGCCCAACTGAACGTATTTTGAGCGGTGGGAGCCGCTGTTGACTAGCGATAGCCTGTAGGACCAACGGTCCCTCATCCCACAGGTCCGTAGGGCAGGTCAAGCCAGTAGAGCTCTGGAATAAGGACCCCACCTTTAAGCTGGAACAACTCTATTTTTGTTTAATATAGTTTTTCCTCCTCCTCCTGTAACAGAAATTATGCAATAGCTACATATGCAATATTGAAAGCAGCTTTAGACTACAGTCCTTCAGTGGAACAGGTTGAACTTACGACGCTGGAGGTAGGTGTCCACTGAAATGCCACCATTACTTGATCGTTTCCTTTCCTCACAAAACTTTAGCTTTTTTTCCTTTTTGCTACATCTGGCTGGGAATCGTGCACGTCGCAGGACATTTTAGCCGTGCTCAGAAGTCACGGGAAGAGGAGTCGTATCCGAGGCAGTGCGCGCGGGGGCTTTGAGAGGTTGTCTTCGTATGTGGACCTTCCCTTCATGCGCAGACTTGTCCACCCCAGAATGTTGGAAAATCGCCCGGAGTTGCCCCTTTTCATTTCGCAGACCACAAGGCGACCCTTCGTCACTCCTAAGGACGAATGCGCTTCGATTTATGAACTAAAAAAAAAAACACACGAAAAAAATGGCCGAGAATATATTGGAAATGTCTGAATCAAATTTATTGTATGAGTACTTCACTTCGGACTTTAAAATAATATCAAACCTTCTACAGGCCGCCGCGGCGGCTCAGTGGTTATGGTGCTTGGCTGCTGACCCGAAAGACGCAGGTTCGATCCCGGCCGCGGCGGCCGAATTTCGATGGAGGCGAAATTCTAGAGGCCCGTGCACTGTGTGATGTCAGTGTATGTTAAAGAACCCCAGGTGGTCGAAAATTCCGGAGGCCTTAATTCACTACGGCGTCCCTCATGGCCTGAATCGCTTTGGGGCGTTAAACCCCATAAACTAAACTAGAACTTCTACATTGTAAAGCAGGAACTCCCCCTACTACAGCTGCGCTCTAATAACGCGTCACTGAGTATCGTAATCGTCCTTCGAGCTTTCGCTGAGTTTCGCCCATTACGCAGCAGAGCGTAAACACTTGGCAATTTTTATTTTTCTCTCTAGCTTCCCTTGTAGTAGGAAGGCCGGTAAGAGGCGCGGCCATTGAGACAGGCTGTTAAGAAGCGGAGGCAATCGCAATCGAGCAGCCGCTACAGTTGTGCGGCAGGAAAGAGGTAGGCAACACGTGCCGCTCCGGACGTGCTGCGCCCACTGCTGCTTACGGCGGCACGAGGCAGGGAGGAGGGTGTGTTTTACATGGCTCAGTTTCTTCTGGGGAAGGGCGCGCACCGCGTGACGCGCTTGCAACGACGAAGGTCACAATTCACGGGGAAAAGAGGAGGTAAATTTAAAGGATCTTGACGTCACTTGTGGAAGAAGGAAATTGTCGGAAACAATACTGCCAACCCTGGGGATTGACGCGCAGGCCTGGGGATATTTCATGCTCTCTAGGGAAATTGCCTGTAGAGGCTAACGAAGTAATCCAATCGGTGATCCGGAGCTGATCCCGCGGAGCAAGGTCCTTAGAGAGTCTAGGGCGCGGCGGTCCAATCAGAACTCAGGATATTAATTCAAATCGTGCATTGAAACTCGCTCCTCAGTTTCGCGGATTGCCGATATTAATACGCCATAAGTATCTTGGCTATTTCGAAATTGCACTAGCTTTATTACGTGGGCTGGTGTGTGTGTGTGCGTGCGTGCGTGCGCGATTTATTTCCAGTCTAATTGTATCCATTTGTTTTTCGTTCTTATTCATTACTTCAGTGGGCTCCACTGGCAGTTGGCGCACTTTTCATTATCACGAGCCACTGATAACGGTGATGATAGGGTGAAACGAAAAGAGAATATAATTGAAACTGTCGTCACCTTCATCGTCATAGTCCATTTCAGTACAGAGACGTTATTCCAGCAAATTTCCTGAGCTATTCACTCTTGATTCTCCTTAGTCCTCCATATATAGGTTTTTCTGCCTTGCTTATCCTCTCTGACGCACTGATATACTCGCCACCATTTTTTCTGCTTGTTACATATGCCGCCGACGTCCATGTCTGCTTTATGCTTTCAGCTAAAATGTCCTCAGCTCGCATTTTCTCACATATCCACACTCTTTTGAGACAGAAATAATTAGAATCATGCGAGATCTAGCTTCGTAAAGGTCAAGTGAGGTACGCGCAGTCACTGTGTGGCACTAAGCAAAACACGGTTGGTGATAAAAGCAATTCTTATTCAGAAAAGCTTGAATGTGCAATGCGGTTCTCGTTTTCCGCTTCCTGTTTATATGGTGGTACATTGGAAGGAATACAACCTCTGGTGAGTTGTATTGTCGGAAGCAGTTGTAAACGCGTAGAATGGTGCGCGCAGCTTTCATTTAACCGTTTGGTTGTCAGTGCAGACTGACTGTTCCATATTTTTGACGTTAGGCGGCGCTTCCGTGGCTCTCTATATGAAATTACCAGTCTGGACCCACTTCTTCGTTCGGGATCAAATCTCGTGCAGAAGTCTATTCTTGTTCTCTCCTTCGATGGCACGCTTCTGTGGATGTTCCGTAATAAACGAGAACCAGCTTTTTTATGTACGCAGGCGTCGAAAAATCGTTGCACACTTTTATGTTCCTGTGCCTCGCTTGGATACAATAAAGTTGGCAGCTTTGATGCTGTGCCGCACTTGACTGATTTGCCGAGTTCTGTTTTTAGGGGTTGTAAAAAGTTCCAGTTTTATTCGGATTGTATACAGTAAATGTTATTTCTTGGATGCCTCCGTAGTCTTTTTAACATATCAGGTGAATGAGGATGTTGTTGAAAACTTGGTGTATCAAACGGACTTCACAGCACTTTTGCATACTTTATTTTTATCTGCAGGATTAAGGTGTTATTAAATATGTTCGAGTTTAGGTGATAGATTTAAATACCACGAATTATGGAGTATCACGTTTTTTTTTTACGACTGCCTGCGACAGCAAGACTCTCTGAAGACAAATGCCACATTTCTGCAGTGTTATTTTCTCTATTAAATGTAGTACAATGGCCCGTGTACTGTGCGATGTCAGTGCACGTTGAAGAACCCCAGGTGGTCGAAATTTCCGGAGCCCTTCACTACGGCGTCCCTCATAGCCTGAGTTGCTTTGGGACGTTAAACCCCAATAAACCAAACCAAACCAAATTTGTACAATGAATAATAATGTCAAGAAAGCCTTACCGCCACAAATCTTGATGCATGTGATTATTCTCTGGCGAAATCTAGCGCAAAAATCCTGCTTGGTTCCGTTTGTTGCGAGGTTCTCTTCCATCACAAAAATGCGCAGCGATAACGGCGGCCCCAGTCATGGCGGAATTTTCTTCGTTAATAATGCGATAGCGCTAGAAGCCCCATGAGGCCAAAATGCGTCGTCGGTCGTACAATTCTTCCTTTGGCTGAATAGAAGCGACGTCGCCAGACAGAAGCATTCCAATTGGCTGGAGGGAAGTGAAGGCACCGGACCGGAAGTGGCCTCACTTCCGGTAGTGGCTAGTAATGAATGTTTTCGCCTTGCCAACACACAATGGGGCTGGGTGCTCTTGTAAATTTGTTTTGCTCGGGGTCTTCTGGCTAAGAGGTGAAACTTCAAAGCGGTGTACCTAACGAAATAAGGGAAAGAACCAGGTCAGCGAACTGAGAAAGCGAGTGCTGAAAGAAGAGATCGAGATGCGCTTGCTTGCCAGATGAAGATGCGCACACTTCCGCGTGCAGAAGCGACGCCAGAGGAGGCAAGCTCTGCCGTCCAACCTGTGAGCGAGTGCCTTTCTCTGGAAGGAGTGACAGTTTCTTTTTAGTTCGAGAAAGTTTACCACGCCGCCGCGCGTGCCGGGTACGCGTCCCTTTATAGCTGCCGGGAATTTCGAGCCTCGCGCCTATTTCGATCACATGACCCGCCTCGTGCTCGGACCCCGATCGGGAGGCGATTTCGGCTCCTCCCCAGCACTAGCGCCGTCCTTGGAAGTGCGCGTCGTCTGACGTCGGAGGGCACCCCCTCGGGGCGGCGTCTGCTCCGCGCTTGCCCATCCATCACGCCCCGCTGGGATTTACATTGGCGAAGGGGGCGCGCGTGGCCCCCCCGTGTGTGTGTTATTCGCTATGTGTAGCACAGAAGCCTTGCCAACTTTTCGTCTGCATGCGCCGCGCACCTTTGCGGCGTCGTTCGCTGTCCTCCCCCGAGACGCCTTGTTTTTGGCCCTTTCGTTTTTCCCTTTTGGCTTCCGTAAAAGTTGGCGCTTGCCTGCGCGGCACGTGCGTGCGCGGTTCAGCTAATCGAAGTTAATGCTTTTCTGCGTACAAAAACCGAGGCAGCGTCTCTGAAGCCCGCCGTGTCGCCCCTGATTGATTCTGCCCAGTCGTTATGGCGTGCATCGAAATCTGAGTACGTGCGGGCGTGTTTTGCATTAACCGTCCATCAGAATGCCGCCTCCGCGGCTGGGATCGATCCTGCATGCGGTCTTGGGCTCAGTAGCACAACACACCGCTGAGCCACCCGACGGGTGGCCTGGTTATGCTTTCGTGGTTCAGTAAGCGTGTACTTGCTGGGCTGCTTCGCGTTTATATGCCAGGCTTGAGCATTAGAGAGTTTTGGCATAGCGTTAACGTATGTCCCATTGCCGCTATCGTGAAGATCTGTATGCAGTTGACCGTTTTAGCATACTGCTGCCGCACTACCATTACCGAGCCGGCAAGGAACTGCACGAGCTAAGTTCGCACCCGGCTGTGGTGGTACGTACGTGGTACCGCTGCCCTTCTTTTGTGAGGGCTGACTGACGTCGATTGCAGCGGTGGCGTGCCGCTCTCTATATATGCCATAGGGCACCGGGCGTGCTGTTTCGACGAGACGGTAGATGTCTTTAGGAGCGCTGGTCTTGGGAACGTTGGTCTGGGGTGCATGTGGTCAGGCGCTTTCCACGTCTGCTCGCGCGCTCCTTTGATAGGAAGATCAGCCATTCCACTCACCCCCCCCCCCCCCCCCTTTTTTTTTTCCATTCGTGAACTAGGACTGGAAAATGCATGTGGCTTTAGCTCTCGCCGCTAGCGCCGCCACAAGGAAATGACGTCACTACCCCCTGGTGCCTTGGGCCCCTCGTATAACATTTCCTGGGTCCGCAGCTTTACAGCTTGCACATCGCATAGTGCGGAATAAAAAAAAACAGCACCAAAAGCAGCAACCAGGGCCTTCGTTTGATGAAGCATTGCGTTTTTCTTCAACAGCAGTGTCAAATTATAACGTCCAGCCCTGCGCTCGACTCGTTCTCGATCGAGGACAGAAGCCGTGCCCTAATCCAAGTCTTGCATGGACGCTTGATTTGGAGCTGGTTTCGCACGTATGCGACAGGTGTGGCCGCAGCACAGTTAGGCAGCTCGTGGAAAGTCAGCATGGGAGCCCTCGCATGAAACAACAACAAAAAAAGACTGCATACATTAGCGCACAACTTTGCATTCTGCGCCGGACTGTAGGAACTCTGTAATGAACCTTCTCTAATTTTCGCAAGCTGGTCACGCGTCTGCGTCCTTGAGGCAGTCTCTTTCAAGTCCGGATCTACAGCGGCTTTGCGACGCCGTAGCCGCACGCCCTCACGTTGTCATTGTTAATTGTCTGCATCACCTGTCTGGCGACTCTTACGTGGGTAGCGGTTACCGATTTCCTGGCTGCAACATTTCGCCAAGGAACCGACTAGTCGGTCGAATTTTACGAAAAAAAAAGTGGTAGGGTTTTAGCGTAGCTGAACCGAGTAGTCTTGCGAAAGCGAGAGTTTAGCCTTGTTGGCTCATGGTTTTGCTTTACTGGGTCGTCGGCACGTCTGGCGACGATATCAGACTCAGTTTAAGCTCTGATCGAGGTGAAGCCGATATGATCTGTTCGCGCCGCAGATGGAAGTTGATGAAGACGACGATGTGCAGTGCACAGCGCGAGTGTGTGTTGCAGTTTAAAACGAGGCGTGATCGGCTGCGGCGAGAGCGTAGTGCCCTCGCGCAGTAGCCAGCGAAGCTGATGTGTTCTGGCCACCGTGGGTTCGAAATCCAGCCGCGGCTGTTGCTATGCTAGGTTTTGCCAAGGTCACCTTCAAGGTCAATCTTCACAAAAACTCGGTTAACCGGTTAGACCTCGTGAAGTAGTGCTTTGACACTAAAACTTCCATGGCTTGCGTCTTCGTATAAGCTGAGCCGATTCAGAAACTGCGTTTTTTTCTCACACGAGTCGTTATCGGTGCAATATGTCTCAAGAAAAAGCGAGGATGCCGTTCTTGCTTCCCGAGGCGGCGGAAGCGATGCTGATGGTGCACGCGTTTCATCGGGCCGCATCTCTCATCGGGCCGCAGCGCTCTGTACTCTCTCATCGCTCACACGTAAAGCTTTGGGACGATAAACTTCACATACCATGCATAGTCTAACCTTTTCTGTTGTCCTGCTGGACGCGCTAATAGACTCCTTGTACTGACGCAGGGGTATCCGCCATAATTGTTGATTCGTGCGCTGTGTTGATCGCCTTTTGTGCCCCCACAAAGCCTGCGCGGGCCGTCAATATACATGCACCGATTAGCATATGTGCGTCGACGCGTAGCCTCGTTTGTGCCAGAGTATATGAATGAGCATAGCTGCGGGCTGATGCAGTCTGCGCAGCTGTACCGCTGGGAGCGAGCTCGGGCGCGCAGTTGTTGGCCGCGCCGTGGGGTCCTTGTCCCCTCTGGCCTGGAGCGCGTCCCCTGAGTCACTTCCTCTCCCACGCAGGCACCGCAGAGCGCTGCGCTGTCGCTCACTGCGGATGCAGTGTGTGGCACAGGTACCGGACGTGTCGTCTCGGCGTTTGTCGCGCGGTCATGAGCAAATTAAAACGGGTTGCGTTTCGAGAACACCTTACACTGAACCTGAGGTGAGTGGGGAGTTTCTACAATGCAGTGATCCGTGTTGACCATGAATGGAACTCGTAAAGGGTAAAAGGGGCTTCGTCAGAATGTCATCAAGTGCCCCTTGCAAATTTGTTTCCTGTTTCAAGTCAGCAGCTGAAGCACGGGGGGAGACTGATGTGCCTCTCTGCCTGCTTGTGTGGGTGTGCGTTCGTGTCTGTATGTGTGTACGTGCGTGTGTGGGAACTTGCAGTGCGTCAGCATGGATACTCACCAACTCGTGCCTATATACTGTAGGAAACAAGAAAGGAAGCGGAACATGACAGTGATGATAGATTGACAGCAAGTCGGATGGTCATTTAGGCACTTTAGATGTGCCATTGATGACACGGCGGAAGGCGAAATCTGAAGTATCTCTGGTGTGTTGGGTCCACCGTTATCTGCGGTTCGCGACTTCTCCGAAAAACGCGCGGGATGGATCTCCCTGACGAAAATGCTTTCGAGGACGTGCTGTACAAAAAATAATTATTCTCCGTCGCGTTCATCATATCATCATTACAACCAGCCATGGAGGTTGAGCCAACTGCAGGATAGAGGCCTCTTCTTAGGGGACCTCCTCCTTCTGTTATTTTGCCTGCAAATTTCCTAAGCTCGCCGCTACATATGACCCTCGGTCGCCCCCTATCGCATTTTGCTTCTCTTGATATCGTGGTTATAGTGCTCGGCTGCTGACCCGAATGACTCATCTCGATCCCGGCCGCGGCGGTCGCATTTCGATGGAGGCCAAATGCTAGAAGCCCGTGCGCTGTACGATGTCAGTGCTCGTTAAAGGACCTCATATGGTCGGAGTTATCCGTAGCCCTCCGCTACGGCGTCCCTTATAGTCTGAGTCGCTTTGGAGCGATAACCCACATGAAACCAAACAACTAAGGTGCTCTGACATTAAAATAGACCTACGTTTGGGCATTGCATTCCCTGACCAGGTTCATTTCTTGTTATTAGTTACGGCTGAAGTATTCTCATATTTATTTTCCCTCTAATTTTTGTTGCTCTTGTCATGTACAGGGGGGAGGGAAATTCTAAGGGATGCGGCTGTGTGAAAGGAAAAAAAAATGGCTGAGGCTTAACTTGGTTAAGCCTGGAGAATGCGAAGCATCATCGTGTCGCGTAATTTGAAGGCGCACAACCACAGCGACGGCGCGAGGTGGGCCCCCGTTTCTCCATTGTCGTGACGTCATCGTGTCACGTGGTGTGACGTCATGTATCACGTGATTTGGAGGCGCACAACCACAGCGACGGCGCGAGGTGGGCCCCCGTTTCTCCACTGCCGTGACGTCATCGTGTCACGTGGTGTGGCATCATCGTGTCACGTGATTTGGAGGCGCACAACCACAGCGACGGCGCGAGGTGGGCCCCCGTTTCTCCACTGTCGTGACGTCATCGTGTCACGTGGTGTGACGTCATGTATCACGTGATTTGGAGGCGCACAACCACAGCGACGGCGCGAGGTGGCCCCCGTTTCTCTACTGTCGTGACGACATCGTGTCACGTGGTGTGACGTCATGTATCACGTGATTTGGAGGCGCATAACCACGGTGAAGGGCTGAAGTGGTAGCTAAAGTAGTATGCTTCGCATAAAAAAACATTTGGGAGAATTCCTGCAAATATCAGAGGACGGGCATGCTGTGTCCACTAGTATCAATGCCAGGCTACTGTGTAGCAAGGCAGCGCTAGAGTAACTTTGTTCGCAAGCACATGCAGTCCGTAAAATTTTGCTGGTGACTTGTAAAGGCCTCCGCGTTGGCGTAAAAAAAAAAAGAAGATTCGGAAACCTTCGGACACCGTGTTTTTTTTTTCTTTTTTCAGGAAGAGAAATTGGGTGCGAGAATCGACTGTACACGTCCTAACATTCGCTCCGCCGAAATTTCTCGAGCGCAAGGAACGCGCTCGCATAATGAATGCGCCCCTTACGTGAGCGATCAAAAAGTAGAATTTATTCCTCTCGCGTAATAAACACACACCTTTCTTTTAGTGTGCAATCTGCGGATAATAGTGAAGGCTAACAGGCGCCCAGGTTAAGAAGCCGAAACAACAAAGCACTACCACAGAGCGCCATATGTAGAATTTCGAGACCACTATTTCTCACCCTACGAGAAGAACAGCCAGCCCGAGAACAAATAGAGACCACGCCTGGTCAGCAAGGGTTTCTCTGTATGATTTGTTTGGCATATAATAATGATATTATAGCAATTTGTTGGGTCGGGATTTTTGTTGAAGCTGTTAGGTTGTGCTAGAGTGAACTGTTAGTTGTGCTTTCTTTGGGCAGCATATAAACCTCTACTCGAGTTTTTCGTGTTGCCTCTGCCCTCGAGCGCGGAAACCGTGCTGAAGAGTTCCTTTTATTTTATGTGGAATTCGATTTGCACCAGCCTATTTTTTGTGCCATTCTTAGTATTTCACTCCGCGTAATCAACGCATCCGACGCATTTTGAAACAATTTTGGGGGAGAAAGGTGCGTTCATTATGCGAGTAAATAAGGCGAGCATGCAGTGCTCTAGTGCCTTTACCAAAAGTAAACAGCTTTTGTTTACCGCTTCTCATGCTATCGGAGTCTTATTATCATCGAGAGGATGGCACATGTAGGTTATGTCACGTAGGTTGGGCTCGAAGGCGACGAGGGCTTGCGACCCCTGCTCCGCCGCCAGCACGCTTTTTCCGTGCTCGCGGCAGCCTGGCTACTTTTGGCAAAGACTGTACGCCTCAGTTGCGGATGTGCGCAGTCACCAAGTAAGCATATTGCTTGTGCAACTGAAGTGGTCAGCGGGCACGTTCCTTTGGGGACGTGGCCGGAAATTAAAGAACGTCTTGAAATCTTCTGTTGAGAGCAATCCTAATGTTTTTTCGTTGCCAAACCTTGTCTTTGGTCAAGAGGGAAAAAAAAAAAATCGTCAGAATTTATTTGGACACTTCGTACATCCTGATCCGTCTCAGAGGCTGTGGGGTCTTTCCTCCCTGAGGCAGCTGTAGCTGTCGAAAGAAGACAAAAAAAAAAGGCAAAACCTATATACAAGGATGTACTGCGTCAAGTTAGTGCGCGCTTTGGACACGACTGCAATTCCCAATTGCAAGAGGCCCGAAAGTTTCTTCACCGCGCGGCCGTGGTGCGGTGCGTAGTAGCGGCTTGTTTCCACAGCGCCTTCCTGTTGCGGCCACTCGAGCCCTTCCGGCGGCGAGATGTTTACCGCTCTTACGGCAACGACAAAGGCGAAGCAGCAAACATTGCCGCGCACACCGCGTGGGTTATCGATCTCCTGCTACCACGTTCAGTGTACAGGCCGCGCGCGGACAGCCTCTCTGTCTGGATACCTCTTCGCGCGATAATTGCGAACATTTGGTGCAGCGAGCACGTGATTGACTTAAGTCCGTCGTTCTCTCCAGAGTCCAGACTAAGGTGGGGGCACCCTGGACGTATTGGGCTCACGTGTAGGCATTGAAAGCGCGTGGTGTGTTCGGTTCGTGCTCGTGTGCGGTTTCCGTGGTGGTGGCGGGGGCGATCGTCTTCATCATCATCAGCCTGGCTATGCCCACTGCAGAACAAACGCCTCTCCCGTATCTGTTTAATTAACCCGGGCCTGTACCAGCTGCGGCCACCCTATATCCCCGCAAACTTCTTAATCTCATCCGCCCACCTAACTTTCGCCGCCCCCTGCTACACTTGCCTTCTCTTGGTATCCAGTCCGTTATCCTTACCTACCGTCGGTTATCTTGCCTTGGCATTACATGCCCTGTCCAAGCCCATTTCTTCTTGGTTTTGACTAGGATGTCATTAACCCGCGTTTGTTCCCTCACCCACACTTCGTTCGTCTGCACGCTTCTGCTCTGTAGGTAATAGAGGTTTATTTGAGAAAGCAGGAAAATGGGAGGTGTCGGCCATAGAAACTGCCACATTGAAGTCGGTCACCGTAGGAAATAAAAGGCCTAGAGTAGAGGTGTGATCAGAAGGAAAACAGTGAGACAGCACGAAAAGAAAGCTTACAGGAGACGTAGAGACTCTTCAGTTAGCTCCAGTATGTAAAGAAACTGGTTATCCGCATTCATCCAAGGAAAGGCACACTTTTGTTCTCTGTTTTAAATAGTTTTTCTCACTATTAGTGCGCGCCCACGAGCCATTTCCAGTTTCATTGCACAAGCGACAACACAATTCGTTCTTGTGTGCAAGCTGACCTTTCGCTTTCATATTGGAGCTGCCTGTGCGTACCACGTACACGAAAATACACGCAAACACGCAGACATACAAAGGGTAAATACTAAATAGCTGCTAGCATGTAAGTGTCCCACCGCTGTCTTGTACTCGCGAGTCCACCACCACAAGCTTCACACGCGTGGTGTCCTTTCACTAGAACATGCGTCCTGCGCGTACTGTCTGTCTGACTGCCTCTTTACGTGGAAGGAAAAATGCTTCAGTATTTTCACCCTCTTCCATGGCGAAGCAGTTGGAGCGATAACTCCGCCACCTGGTGGGAGCGGTCGCTCCTGCAGTCTCACCTGAACCACACAAACATCAGAGGACATATCCTCGTGAGCGCGATCCGGGGCCCAGTATAGATAAGGCTCTTACCTGCCGATAGGTGGCGGCAGTTACCGAGTACGACGTGCTACTACGACGCCATTGCCACTACCCTGTCGGTACTAGCCAGAAACGAAAGCATCACTTGACACCTTCAAGCCTAGTGATGCAAAAAAAAAAAAAAAACATGCACGGTAGTGATATTAAACCATTTTTAATAATGTTTCATAATGTGCTAGTCGGTTTCCCGACATTTCACAAATTTAGAAGAGGCGAAATGCGGGCTGGTTGGTACATGTTTGAAGAATTGGATAAAACAGAGCAACGGAAGGCACCGCACAGCGCTGGTGTTTGTCCTTCTCTTGTCTCGTCTTCCTTTGCGCTGTTTTATCCAATTCTTCACAAATTTAATTTGCCCTAGTACTGGCGTCACTGGCCGCTGTGGACGACGAGGATAAAGTGCTGAACTCGTAGTGATCGATAAGTGCAGGTACTGCTGTCACGTGAACCAGGGGTATTTAGTAAAACGAACTAACCGCGGCTATACTCCGTTTTAAATATCTTCTGTTCCGCCATTACAAGGGCACAGCTACTGCGGTGAAATGCGAAAAGGAAAAGGCCGTAATATGAAAACAATTATTCGGACAAGTGCGTCTGCGGTCGTCGAATTGAATTTGGCACGTGGTCTTTTTTCTTGAAGTATTTACGAAAGAATGACATTGGCGGTTAGTACTCTTTAAGACGAAGGCAAAAAATTTAGATTAGTCTATATATGGCTTACACCGTTGTAAACACATATCGTTGTTCGCACGTGGAAGGAAATTGAAGCGTGCCATTTTGGCTGCGTGCCAGAGAGCATACGGGGCGCCATGCGACCTTTTTTTTTTTATCATAGTGACGACAAACATTGTTTATAATAAAGGAGCTGCACTCTGCTGCTGAACGTTTGGTCGATTATGCTTCTGTGTAATAGAGGAAGTGGCTACTAACAGCAATCTAAAGAGGAAACTATAAGTTTAATTCTCCAGCTTTGAATAGCACTCTATAATGATCCAATCAAAGCTAGCTGTTACAAGAGAGGACTTCACCTCGGGTGTAGTCATCGTCTTACGCCGGAGCATTTGGCCGCATGCGAGTGCTGGAAAAAGCGAAATATCAAAGTGTCGAAACGAGTAGGAATTGAATAACAACACGCGCTCGTGTTCCCGAAATATCATATAGTTGCACCCCCTTGGTAGCTCATAAAAAAAAAGAAACAAAAGAAAACTGTTGACCAAATGTTTAGGGAAAGCTGTATAGGAAAGCTGTATAGCTTTCCTTTGTAGCCGTATGGCTGCGCTCAGGTGGACGTCAATGAGTAATTACTCCCTTATTACAAAAGAAAACTGTAGATGATGTTACGGCGGACGGTGGCGTGCCGTCTCTCTGACTTTGCGTATATACTGCCTCCTGGCACCGTATTTTGTTGCAGTTATTTCCGCTAATTCAGTCTTGCGTTTCTCCTACATTGTTCAAAATCGTTGATAGTAGCGAGCAGTGTCATCCGCCGGTGCCGGTATAAATTGCGATACTGACCAAGGACAGAAAGGCGTAAAAAGGACTTAGGAAAATTGCCGTTACAAAATGCGGGCCGTGGTGTTTCCTTCCTATGTGTAGCCGATATCCGCTGACTGGCCTCCCGACCACGTCTTTCCGTGCACACCTCTCCCTCTCTCTCGTCCCCCCCCCCCCCCCCCCCCCCCCCCCCCCCCCCCCCCCCCCCCCCCCCCCCCCACCTACTCTTTCGCCGGCTGTTCTGCCTCGTCGGACCAACGTATATTTAAAAACTTTGGTCGGGACACTTTTGGGGCCCCGCGTATCCTGCCTGCCACTCCTGATGGGTCCGGGCTTTGGAGTGCGCCGCTTTGGGGCGCGGGGTGCGGTGAAATTTTCGAAAGGTCCCACAGCTCGTTAAACGGGAACGAGTGGCGTACACGATGCGCCGTCACACGCCTGTCGCTGTCGGGCGTCGGCGGAGCGTGCCGTCAGCTGGCCGGCAGCTGCGCCGAGTTTCTGTTGTTTGTTTTCCCGCTTCCGCCTTCGCAGGCGCCGCTCGCCGATGCCTTCGCCCGTGTTGTGTTGTGCGAACTTTAGGGGAAGCAGAGCAAAATTAGAAAAAATTTTCCCGTCCCTAGATGTGCTTATGCGCGAGACGCGAAGTTGTGCTGCGCCTTTGAAGTCCCGAGTTTATGCGGGGAGTCGTACTCTGAATGGACCATAGTTCCGCCGCGTTACCATTTGCCAGCTCTAGTTAACCCATCGGAGCCTTTGAATCCATGCAGATGATACTATACGGATCGGTGCACAGCGGCTCATGCGCGCATCGGCCAAGTATGTAGCTGTTTCTGAGGGCCAGCGGACAGAACCTTGCTGACATCACTGCGAGAAAAAAATCTCGAATCATTGTAGCCTGTAAACTCGGACGCCTTTTGCCGTTCCCCATTGGCGAAAAAAGGGGCCTGTTGTTTAATTCGTTCCCACGTTCACCCGCACCATGTGTCGGAGGGGCCATATTCTCAAGAGCTCCAGTCGGCAGCAAAACTTTACGGGATGGGTAAGCTCTGAAACAGATTTATTGCAGCGCTGCCTTGCGACCCAGTCGCGACCCAGTGGGTTCCATACCAGCAGGTGTAGCGTCCAAGTCCCTTCATATATTACTATGGGAGGCATTTCAGCCGATTGGCTTGCGTGTGTGCTCCGAAATGTATATTTTTTTCCCTGCACAACTGGATCCTGTACTCTTCATGCCTGCCGTTCCTCATAGCTGAGGCCAACCGAGGATCGTCCTTTAGAGGGCGGCTTATCGCAAACGCTTTCGCTTATGACATACATCGACGCGCTATCACGCTGCCAATTAAACAGGATAAAGTATCTCATGCAGTTGTTGCTTGTAAAGTTACCGGGAACTGACATTTGAATGCGTGTAAAATGAGCTCAGATGGTGGAAATTAATTCGGAGCCTTCCACCGAAAAGCGCGCATCATTACCCTCCGTGTCGCTTTGACGCTTAAAAAACCTTGAACCTCGTTATAACGAAGTCGAAGGGGCACCGCTATTTCTTCGTTATACCCGTAGGTGGCTGATGTCTTTTCTTGTACTCTACAGCATTAATTTTTCTAGGGTGCATTAGACACACGTAACGAGCGCCCCTGACGCGGCCAGAAATGGGCGTGCCAACCGAATACATGAACCTTGTCAAAGCGCACCCGTTTCTTCCGCGGACCGCGTGCTCGTCAGCGCCTCGAAAACAGGTCTAGAGGGAATAAGGACGTACAGGACAGAAAGCCATATTCCGAATATTTAACCCCGCTTTCTTGGTGCTGAAGCTGATATGAACGCGGTAAAAATGGGCGCTTGGCGGCAATCCATCACGACTACCCATATTGGCTGTTTTCCGCGCATGGCGCATGAGCATGCGGGCCGCAGTAGCGCCATTATATGGCTTCACCGCACGACACCATCGTCTTGCGGGGGAAAATGGGAACGCCATACTGAAAGCTACCAGTCGTCCGTCAGTACGGCCGTTTGGCGAACGGAAATCGTTTCGCGCATTCGTTCTCCACCGATGTCACTCAGTTTGGCTTTGTGAAACCAGCGGTACTTCGTCGATAACCGGGCCAAGCTCGCCGAACACACCACCGAACGGCCAAGCCAGCTCCACGACCACGCTGGTCACACCGCGAAAATGGAAACGAAACTGCACACGGTTCTTGAGAAGCACAGCGCTCTCGCAGTGGATCGTCCGCAGCAATGAGGGTTCGGAAGATCTACAAAGACCCTGCAAAATTCCAACTCTGTCGGTACGCAGTGGGGCGCGCGTATCCGAGTTTCGACGAAGACGGGCACTCCGGCGTGAAAAATTTGGTCGCGCCGACGCCGATGAATCGTGCGGAGACACTCTGCATGCGGGTCCCCCGCGAAAAGTTTTCCGTATATTTTTTGCACGGTGATTTTGAGAGCGGGTTTGTGCGAGGTCATTTCAACTTGCCGCACCGAATAGCTACGGAACTCTCGCTCACCGCTACACATCGACACACTTAGTTCGAAATGGCCAGTGAGGTTCTTTCATGGTTAGTTATATGCATTTGTAACAGAATTTTGCTCCGTAAGAACGAGATATCACATACATGGTCTTCTATGGAAATTTCCAAGGGGAATAGGTATTCCTTCGTTGTATCCATTATTTTGTTATAAACCATTTCGCTACAGCGATGTTCGACTGTATTAGAGACACGCCTCTCCGGTTGCTAAATTCATCTCGACACAGGGACCGTCCCACTGTGCTGGTTGTAATTCGCGAAAGCCTCCCGTTTATCTTGCTTCTCCTTCTGCCCTCTTGACCTGGCCCTGAATGTCGTGGTTCTCCGAGCATGGCTGCCGCCAGCGATGTGCGTAAGAATTACAGCCAGGGATATTTATCTGCGCTGCTTGCGTTGCTCAAGGCTCGATGCGATACTGGAGCCCATTGGCCTGCACTTAGGATTCTCAGAAAGTCTGTAGATAGAAAGGCCATCCAGTAATGGAAGTGGCCTTCGTCAAGATGTCCACCGTTCGAGAGCCTCGCCTTTTCAAAGAAACAGCCCGCAAACGCGACAAATTAGGTAACTCTACACCCGCGCTCGTGACGTCCTTCTCCAGTCGCTTCAGGATAACGACTGACTGATTCAAAGTCCATTATTTTGAAGAGGGAGGCATCTGTATCTGTAGGATAAACGAACGTTCGCCCGTGTCTGGCCGCAAGGGTCCCAATAAAGGGGCCGCACCGCCCCCTTGGAGCAAGGCGACCGTGTTTTGCACGTTTATCGACACCTATCTGCATGCATGTATTGATTACGGTGCAGCATATTTCGTAGCCAACATTCAGGGCGTACAGAGCCCACAAGACCGCAATCGTCAGCTTGCGTTATCTGTGTGGCCAGGTCCAAGTCAGGCGCCGCGACGGGTGGCCGGCCATTGGCACTCGATAATTTTTTTTTAGTGGCGAGAGAAGCTTGCGTACTTGGCACGTCTTTGCTGCACCGTAATGCTCGGAAAAGGATGGGACACCGGAAGAGCGTTGAAACTCTTTCGGGATTCGTAACCGCGATATCGCGTCGTGCCACTTGCCTCTCGATCCGTCGCTCCTGAAGCGGCGTCATGTCTGTAGGTGTGTCCTTGGGTGTGTGCGTTGCATTAAAGCTCACGGGCACATAGAGAGCTTGGCATGTCGCAGCATTTTCGCGTGTCGTGTGTCGTGGTGCGGTCGGTCTCATATAGCGATTGGTCGTATAGTGTTGCTGGATGTGCACTGAGCTAGACTTAGTGCAAGTCTTGACGGTAGACATGTCCGAACTTGTGCTTGTTGCGAGTATTAAGCATGAAATGCTTTCAGCTCCCGTTGTCGGCAGTGTGGTCACGTCACGCCGAAACCGAGAGCCAACATTCGGGCACTGAATTCCACTCATCCGGGCACTGAAACGAGAGCATCCGGGCACCGTACGAGATTTAACGAGACTCTCTAAGAGAGAGGGCCGCTTAGAGCAAGAGGGGAGCTCCAGGGCGAGAAGGGCTTTGGGCGGAAAAACTGCTTCCGCGCCGTCCCCAAGGATGGCGCCGCGGTCCCACACTCACGCATGTAAAAGACCGGCCGGTGGGCCTTCAGCTCATGACGTTTCCCCCTTTGGCAGGCAGATGTATACACGCTCACGGAGTATTCGAACGCGCTGCATATACATTCTTCTCAGGCATGCGTCTCGTCGTGTCCGCGTACGCTTCTGCATCGTCCTGCATTTCAATGCCGCCACCGTCATAGCTGCTTAAGCCGAGCAATGGAGCCTGACAGAAACCGGATACAGCTGACGAGGCAGGGCGGAAGAGATTCCCCAGACACTCACAGGAAACGATTGCGTCCACATGGACCAGTGCACAGTATGTGTTGTGTGGTGTGGTGTGGTGTGGTGTTGTGTGGTGTTGTGTGGTGTGGTGTGTTGTGTTGAACACTAGACCCATTTCAAGATTTTAAATAGTACCATCTTCAACCATTGTGTTATGCCCGTAAACATTTCATGCTCTCTCTACTCTCGGTTACGGGAGAGGCAGAGATTTTTTTTAGCACTAGAGTATATTTTTTCGCCAGTAGCGTGAACTGCTGGGAAGCTCGTTGGCGCCGTTACACTTGCGACTCGGTCGGTTTAGCTCGACAGTTTTGAGATCGACCGGGGAAAGACAGTTTTGACGAGTCTGCACGGGAACTTCTAGGCAGGATGACCGCTTCGCGCAAGCATGGGAGATTTTAACAAATGTTTGTAAACACAGTTTGGGGAGTTACTCATATAAAGGTGGCAAGTAAACAGCGATAAAATTTTGTATCACATGATAGCACGCTGCTAAAACCGAATTATGATATCCATCGCACTTTGTTTTAATGATACAAGGTGGCATTGTCGCTAGACGAAATAGCGCTAAACATTAATTTGCACGGTTATGCATGCCCCTGATAAAACGCTTGCTGTAAGCAAGGCTAGTGCTCCACCCGGTGGCCTTGCGGCCGAGATGTTCGTCGTCCGAGCTCTACATATTAAGCGCAACAATACAGCTCAAGAAGGAAGCGGCAAATACCGCTCAATTGAGACCTTCCAGCCAATGGCGTCGATCTACTCTCATGACGTCGCAGTCAACCTCATTTCACCTGCCACGGCCGCTAGCAGGCGTCCGCGCCATTGTGGCAATTTGTCGACGGCATTGGCTGGAAGGAGCCTCCTTTGAAGGGCATTTGCTATTTCTTCCTGAGCTATCCGACTTACATTACACTTTGTCACTTGAAACTGCTCCTTCATTCGCCGACTTGGCGCAATTCACATTCCGTTGGGATGTTTTTCTTGTCACTTGAAATTGCTCGCTAACTGTAACAACATAGTACGCGCTGCACCCGACGGAAGGGGGCCTTAGGCATTTAAAGCGAGCATTGCCTGTCTCTTTACTTTTTTGATGAAAAAAAAAAAAAAGACCGCAGCTGTCTTGAAGAGGCTTTGCTGTGCGGCCAACGCCTCCGGGAGACCTTTTCGAGTGCAGGTCGAAGGCTGCAGCTGTGCTCGACGTTCGACTGTGGCGGGGGGGGGGGGGGGGGGGCGGCGTCTGCTTGTAGAACCGCGTGGAGACTGTCGAGGCACAGAGCCCTCACACGCTCTTCCCTCCGCGTCCAGAAACCGACTGCCTGGATAGAGGTGGAAAGGTCTTATTCTTCCGTATCCATCGCCGGTAAACACACGAGGAACAAGCACGCGCCACATGCGGTCTTAACGCCTCTGTTTGCACTGGGAGCTCTTGTATTGACTCCTACGTTGTTCTTGGGGCTAATCTTGCGCCATTGTTTGCGACTCTGCAGGTAGCGCATAGATTTGGGTGAAGGGAATTTTTTGGAGTGGGAGCCCCTTGAGGCTGTCTGGTTATTCGATACTGTTTCATTATCTTCCGTGCAGAAAACAATGCTATGCAAACCACCTCTGCGAACGGTTTCTTTCAGGGCTTCTACCACGAGCACCCTGGCGACACGTCTCGACAACGTCTTTGTGTATACGGTGCATATCGATGAGGTCTCACCGTTTCCATACAAGATGCTGTGACCATGCTGCTTCTATTGTTCAGGCCGAGTTGGAAGTGCTGGAATATTCCAGTACGTCTCTGGTTTACTGGACTATGAGCGGAACTAAGAAATCGCCGATGTTTTCCTTTTTTTCTTTTTCTTTTTTTTTTTTTTGGGGGGGGGGGGGGGGAGGGGGAGTGCTTCAGCTCTGCGAAGAGGGAAGGGGGGCCATTCCAGCAGCATATATTCAGCGCCCGTCTTGCGAGATTGGAGCGTAGCTGACTGAAAGTGTGTGCACGCCAGGTTTCGCATTCACGATTGCATTTGACCCGTGCGCCTGACACGAAAAGGAGGAGACGTCGACGTTGTGCATATACTCCGGGTGTCTCAGTCAGCACTTCAAAAAATTCTTAGGAAAAAGTTGGCATAAAAAAAAATGTGTTCAGGAGCAGACTGCCAGCCGCTGCGAATCTCAGTTATTGCCAAAACAGTGCTAGTCGGCTAGATAACTTGGCTAATTTTACAAATTAACTTTTTAGCTTGCACATCCTGATGGCTATATGGGGCCACTGGCGACATCGTAGCCGCGGAGAAAACTGTGTCATATCAGTTTATGGAAATATGAAAATGTCATTCTCAGAAGCCCTGCAGCGCGACAAAAATCTGCTGCTTTTCACAGCACAAAACCAAAACGGAGCGCATGAGACGTGCCGGAAGTTGAGTGCGAACGCAACGTCCGCTGGTGACGTGTTTTAATGATGCTGCATTACTCAAGGCGCCCAATTCGTACTGTCAGCGCTATTCGCTGTTATACCGCAAGCATGCTCTTATTTTGCTTCAGCGCTTGCAAAAACGACGACCACGTTTCATTTGGCAATGACGGTCCTTTACCTGCATCAAGTGACGAAGCAAATGGAATTGCATTGCAAACGTCACTAGCACATGTAGCGTCTTCACTGAACTTTCTGCGCTCCTCGTGCGCTCGGTTTCGGTTTGTACAGGAAAAAGCACTGGATTTCTTCGCGCCGGGCAGGGCTTCAGAAAACATGTTTTATTCGTTTCATACGCTGATATGGCATTGCTTACCTCACGGCTACGATCTCCCCGTTGGCCCTGACCACCACACTGCGCTAATTTAAACGTTAATTAGTGAAGCTTACTTTATTATATCTATAGCTAATTATCACTGTTTTCGAAGTACCTGCGCCCACGTTGTGCACGTACGTCTCAGATCTGACATTGACATTCGACATTGTACTAAGCATCAAGGCGTAGTTGCTGCATTTATTGTACGTGGCTTCTCTGTATGAATATGTTTCCTTGTTTATATTTTTTGCTAAACGTCAGTGGCTTACTCTTTAATGTTAGTGGTTTGTTTATAGCATCCCGGCGCCCTAGAAATTTAACTTTGCACGGCAAGCCCGATGCTCGGTTTTCTAATTGTCGCCCTTGGCGTTCCTTGTTAAACAGATGTACTAATATGTGGTACTGTCCGAGAGCTTTGAAAGCCATGCGGTGCGTATGTGGTTGGAAAGTCGCCGCAGGGGAGCCGTCGGCATTGCGCAGTTCGCTTCGCAAACGCACCTTTGGACGGAGGTCCGGGGGTGCTGCCGCAGGTCGGTAACCTCTGTGGCTTACAGGAACAAATCCAGACGTTGTCGGTTCTTTAATCTGTGTAGCCAACCGCACCGTACGCACAAAAACGGCACCTCTCCTGTTCGAGCTGAGATACAGTCCCTGAAGCCATTATTTGCTCGGCTGTTTGCTCACAAAGAAAAACTATGGGTCCGCGGGATAGACGGTCAGTAGACTCCTTCGCTTTTTTTTTTTTTGCGGCTAGAGGTCGTTATTTCCAGAATGACTGCGTATACCTCCAACAGGAAAATAATTGTCATGCGTCCTTCTTTTTCATGGGCAAACATCGGCCCGAACTTGGGCTGTATACTTGCTCTGCAGATAGAGGCTCTTTTTTTTTTTTTTTTACTACTGTGTGCGAGGCAGTCACTGTATAGCTCCTGCCAATGTTCCTTGTTCACCTTGCAGCATGTTCAGTGGTCTGCTCAGGTCAACTGGGGAGAAATTTTTGTTCGTGCGCACATGAATGGGGAACACACTGAGGTTTCAGTTTTGTGAGGGTAAAGCCTGCCACCAGAAATGCTCTGCCACCAGCAGAAGCATTTCTACAAAATGTTCTGTTCTGCTTGGCGGTTCGTTCTCTACGCCATGCAAAGCGCTCCTGGAGAGAATAATCGCATGCTGGTGCCATGGGGCACAATAGCGGAACGGCCGCCGCTGAGGTGTCAGTAGGTTATCATTTTCGCTACTTTCCGAACGGCCAGAGATAGGATTATTATTATTATTATTATTATTATTATTATTATTATTATTATTATTATTATTATTATTATTATTATTATTATTATTATTATTATTATTATTATTATTATTATTATTATTGGTGGTGGTGGTGGTGTATTTAATAAAATAAAAATGGAAGGAAAAGATGTTGCTAGCCGCGGCACTTTCCATCGATACCTGAAGCACCTGAGCTGCGATTAGCGTGAGTAAAAGGATGGACAGATATAGCTACGGACTTAAAACAACCTCCATACAGTTTACAGGTTTTTTTTTTCTTTCGTTCCGAACAGTGTCACGTCCGCAATCTGAAGCTATTAACTGAAAGGCACACCATCCGGGATCCGCGTGTGTGCTATGAGAATCACTAATCACTGCCTTTGCAGGTAGACCGCAAATACGAGCCTCAGCTTTCGCTTACCCAGCACGCGATGCGACTCCTGCTACTTCGTGCGTGATGTTCTGTCTCCGAACTGGAGGATATTTTGGCGTCGTCCCGTCGACCGACGTCATCGCAGAGGTTTGTGAACTCCTTGTGAGTCCACTGCCGGAAGTCCTCTTCCTGGACCTCGGAGGCAGTCCTTATCGAACTTCCGTGTGCGCATTGAGCCGTAATTATTCCGGGGTTCCTGTCGGCAGCCAAGCCAGAAGAACGTGGATCACCCTTGCTTTGCCGCAAGGCGCTGCCTGCATAAGTTCAACGTCCGACCATGAGCACTGACTGCTCTCTGTTGTGGCAGCGTTTAATTTTCTAGTTGCGGCCTGTAGTACTGACTTGGACTTGGTCCAGTGTTTTAGGGGAATGCCCCAAGGCGGCGAGGATTTGTGATAAGGGAGTAATTACTCATTGGCATACGCCCAGGCGCAGCCATACGGCTACAAAGCTTTTCTCTGTAGCTGTATGGCTATGTTTAGGTGGATACTTGGGCCTAGCCGAAGCTGGCCGGCCTGGCCTCTTAGGTGTATGATAGCGCGAATGCCCGCTTTCTTCAAGACGCTGTCGACGTTCATCAGGCAGTTACAAAGTTGATACGGAGGTCTTATCGGCCAGGAGATGGCCCATGCTGCCTCAGCCTAATCTCGCACTGACTGCGGCTGGAAAACAACCAGAGGCGATCTCTAACTCGGCCACACGCGTCGTAATGTCGAAGTGCTCTTGTTTGCTGCCCCATTACGGGCGCCCCCGCTTTGTTCTACGCGGCAGCTGACGCCTTCCGCATACTTCTGTGTATCGGCGACGTCAACAGCGCTTCTCTGTACATATGTGCGTACGTGTAGACGGGTGAGAGGGCAGGTTAGGTGCAGGGAACGGTGCACACGGGACAGACTCGTACACTGCTAGCATCCGTCGCCTGTAGAGCGGCGCCGTGCGTAGGAGGCGTTATGTCGCATTTATGCGAGGCCACTTCCACGGCCATCCTTTAGTCGGCTGTCCCTGCTGTCTGAAATGTGCTCAGCTTGCGTGCGCATGACATGTAAGTGTGTCAGCATGCGCTCCGACGAGCATTGTGGTGTTGATTTTGTAAATGTTCATATAGGGGAAAGTGCGGCAAGGGCTTTTATCGGAAATTCATATAACAACGCGCATGTCTTGCGTGCGTCGGTATAAACAAGATCAGGTGAACTCGTGCTGGCTGATATCGAGCGCAGCTTATCGGGTATTCATAGTGCGTCGGCTCATCTGTGTATTATCATTCCTATTAAAACCATGCGGCCGATCTGGTTTATGGCAAGTGTGCGAGCAGCGGCAGGAATTGCTCGGCTTGTGTTTGGCCTTGAGCTCACCGTAGCCTACAGCGGTGACATGCTCATCCTGCAAGCGTACTGCGCTAGACTATCGCTTCCTTGTGCAGATTTCAAAACACGCTGCCTTTCGACTTCAACAGTCTTTTTGTTGGCGCTTAGGCAAGAGACTCAGTCGCGGTCATGCTGCGAAGGAAGAAAGTAGAGCATCATCGGTGTGTGGTCGTAGTTGACCTCGAATGTGTTGGATGCATTGCACACATTTAAAAGCGCTCGATTTCGTTCGACCTTTGCGCTGTTTTTGTGAAACGGGCCAGCCCGTGCGTGCAGTTTAGTTTCTCAACTAACTATACGGAAGCGCACTAAAGTCAGCGCGGTCGGCCAGCCGTCCTAACACGCTTGGTACGCTGTAGAAGTTTGGGAATGGGTGCACAGCCCTGGTGCAAGCTTAGCTTTGTTCAGGTTCGTTGATGGAATCGCTCTAAGTTCTTGCAGGTACGCGCCCCGCCGCGGTGGTGCAGTGGTTACGGCGCTTGGCTGCTGGCCCGAAAGACTCGGGTTCGATCCCTGCCGCGGCGGCCGAATTTCGATGACGACGAAATTCTAGAGGCACGTGTACTGTGCGATGTTCAGTGCACGTTAAAGAACCCCAGGTGTTCGAAATTTCCGGAGCCCTTCACTACGGCGTCCCTCATAGCCTGAGTCGCTTTGGGACGTTAAACCTCAATAAATCAATAAACCAAATATTGTCAAAAACGTGACCGATAGGTTTTGTTCGACAACATTTACTACTCGGTGCCACCGCAAGACAAATGTTAAAAGCAAGATTTTGCTGTTATGTCGTAACAGTATTTTACAATTCCACATTTACTTCACAATTAAAAGTGATGCCCAAGGGAGCTGGACTTGATTAGCATGCGTTCACCAGCCAGTCCAGTGAGCAGCCTACTGTTGCCCCTTTTTTTTTTTTTTTCTCTCTCGAATGTTTTTCCTCCAGAGTGAGCGTTTTAAAGCCTTTTCAAGCTCGACCAAGAAGCATGCACAGCTAAGGGTTCTCTTTTATGCATTTCGAACTTGGTCACGCTTTTGTTCAAACTTGGGAGCACACGTTGGTCGATGGGCTTTTATGTGGCACAGCAACGCTATCACGCAAGAATCGCGTCACTAAAAGGCACGATGCACTGGATCGAAGGCTTCGGATTAAATTCCTCTGAGCTGAGATTCCGGTCCCCATTAATGATATCAGTCCACATTAAAGAACCCGAAGTGTTTTTTGCGGGTACGTGGCAGGATCGACAGTCTTCCACAAGCGCCAGCTGGACGTGGAAAGGCACTCGTCATTGGTGCAGCAGCTGTCGTTGTTCGGTCGTTGAGGAAGATATGATTGTGGCTGTTCCGCATACCGCGATCGTCATCTTCGCATTGCTTGTTCTGGGTAGCTTGTGGTAACGTTTTGACCTTTTTGTTTTGTCCATTTTCCTCCCAATCGTGCAGCAAGGTCTAAGCCGCTTGGCGGTTACATACGTTTAGCTCATCGAAAGCATAGTTTGTGCGACAGCAGCGCCACGAGTGCTGCTGCGGCGCTGAGCGGCAGCCGATGCCTGAGGAGCGCGGCGTGCACCGTTATACAGCAGCGGCAAGTGCGAGCTGGGCGTGGGTAAACTTCCGTCGCTGGCTAATTGCCGCGCTGTCGCCGCCGCCGCGGCGAAGGTGCGCGTCGGCGCCGGCGATAGCGTCGTCCCGCCGCCAGACAAAAGCCTTTTGTTTCCCTTTCGGAGACTGTGCCCAGTTGCGTGCGTCGAAGTCCCGCGCTGCGAACACTTCGATATGCGCGCGCGCCTGTTGTCTCGGAGGCGGGGTAAACAAGGCAACTTGTACGGGCGACCTGCCCCCTGATAGGACAGTACTTTCTCTCTTTTTGTTTATTTTCTTCGTCCCGCCACGCTTTTTTTCTTCTCTCTATTCGGGTCACGTGGTGTCATCCTTTTTCGTTGACCGCATCCCACATGACCACAACAAGCAGCGCGCGCGCAAGTTCGCTCTGGACACCGAACGGACAGCAAATGAGTGTTCCACGACACGGCCGCGGCATGGTGGGCCTGCCCGTCGCGGCCATGGCGCCCATCATCTTCGAAGCGTTCAAGCCTCGAGCCAAGCAGCCGCCGCCGGCTGTCCCCTCTCGGTGAGCGGCCTCAGCTGCATGCCTTGTTTGGATCCTGCCGCCCTTTTGCTCTTTCCGCGTATAGCTCCCTGGTCTCGCTTTCGGAGGCGAACCCTGCTCCAGAGCTTTCGAACCTTCCTGTTGCAGGCGTGTTTTCTGTGCAGATCTGCCTTGCACACCGTTCACTCGCGTATTTGCGCTCTTTCCGTCTAATCCGCGTGTGTATTACCACGCTTTCGAAGGTGCGTAGAAAAACATATCTTGTCAACTTCCACTGTTAAGCGGGAAGTTCATTTTAGAGTTTGCGTTCACTACTGCTAACACAAATGTTTTGTTTTTCTGGGCTCGTATAATGATATTGCACCATTCCTTTTTCATGCGCGTCAAGCATGTCATAGTCTGATCTTCAAATGTCTAGAGACTCGGACGCGAAGAGCCCGAAGGGTCTATGTTGTTATCGGAGCCGTCCATTAGCGTTCGTCCACTTGTACCCTCTCATCAGCGCACAGGGACGGGAGTGATCCGGCATGCGCGTGCAGGCGTCGGTCTACGGGGGAAGTGGCTTCATCTGGAGTTGTGGTCCGCGCCACGCGTGCTCAAACCCTTCCTCTGCCACTCTCGAATAAGAACCCTCGGAGCACTTAGAGACAGGTTGGCGTGCGCTGAATAGTGCTGGTGCTCTTGCGTGCAAGCAGAGTCGCTGCGCCAAACAGCTAGAACACCATCCATGCAGTAGTAGTCCGTTGTGAAGCAAAGGTGATCGCGTGCAGTTTTGTGCCACCACACCACACCCCACCCCCCTCCCCATCTCCCCTATGTCCAGACGCTCGCACAGACAAATCTCACCGCGGTGTGCCAGCTACCTTGAGAACCAGGCGCTCTTCATCGTGAGAAGTGCGCCACCCGTCGGTGGCGCGCACCGCTCTTGCAGAATAGAGTTACTGTATACTTTGGTAGCATATTGTCACGTAGCAGTTGGTACCGGTAGCGCCGCGTCCAGACGGCAGAGGAACGCCAACACCGAGATGATGCCAGCGCACACCGAGACGGCCAGGATGGAACGTCGAGCTTCGTCGTCTTCAGCAGCGAACCGCGTGGCGCACGAGCTGCGTGCCGAACAGCCGCCGAGCGGCTATTGTTGTAGACGCGGCATTACCCTCCCTCTCGGAAAGAGCATCGGCCCGATGCTTTAACAAGAAAATAGAGAGAAAGAAATAAAAAAAAAACACAGTAACACACAGCACTTAGTCACTGAATGTCTCGCGAAAAATAGGGCTTCATCCGCACTACATGAACAATCTCTGGTCTCTGCTGACGGCGAGTAGTCTGGGAAGCCCCATCCGGGAGAACTTCATAGGTTACGTCACTTAGCTGACGGAGAACTCGGTAGGGGCCGAAATACTGCTTGAGCAGTTTTTCGGAAAGACCACGGCGTCGAATGGGGGTCCATACCCACACTTTGTCGTCCGGGGCGAACGTCATCAGTCTGTGGCGGCGGTTGTAACGTCGGGCGTCACGGTCTTGTTGGTTCATGATGCGCACTCTTGCAAGTTTTCGAGCTTCTTCTGCGCGAAGCGTGAACTCCTGGGCGCCAACGTCGGGGTCGCGGCCATCATGGGGCAGCATTGCTTCCAACATTGTCGACACTTCGCGGCCGTACAACAGACAGAAGGGCGTCCTCCGCGTTGTTTCCTGTTGAGCCGTGTTATACGCGAAAGTAATATATGGCAGGATATCGTCCCAAGATCGATGTTCAACGTCAACATACATGGACAGCATGTCGACGAGAGTTTTGTTGAGGCGCTCGGTCAGGCCATTCGTCTGGGGATGGTAGGCGGTTGTTTTCCTGTGAGTAGTGCCACTCAGCCGCATGAGGGATTCCAAGAGTTTGGCAGTGAAAGCGGTGCCTCTATCTGTGATAATTAGTTCTGGAGCGCCATGGCGGAGGACGATGCATTCCACGAAAAATTTCGCAGCCTCGGCTGCTGTGCCGCGCTGGAGGGCCTTGGTTTCAGCGTAGCGCGTAAGGTAATCGGTGGCAACGATAATCCACCGGTTTCCCGAAGATGATGTTGGAAAAGGGCCGAGAAGGTCCATGCCAACTTGCTCAAACGGGAGTCTGGGCACTTGAACGGGATGCAAAAGTCCAGCTGGCTTGACAGGGGGTGTTTTTCTTCGTTGACAATTACGGCACGTGCGCACATAGTGTCGTACAGTCGCTGCAAGCTTAGGCCAGTAATAGCTCTTTTTGATCCGAGCCAGAGTGCGGGCGTAGCCGAGGTGACCTGCGGTGGGCTCGTCGTGACACGCCTGCAAGATTTCTTCACGGAGATTCGCTGGAACGACGAGGAGGTAGTCGCTTCCGGTTGGAGAAAAGTTGGCTTTGTACAGCACGTTGTTGCGCAGACAAAAGGAGGACTGGGTTCTTGCGAAGGGCTGGGGAACCTCCTCGGTACGTGCTTCCAGGAAGTCGATGAGAGGTTTCAACGCCGGGTCTTCACGTTGCTGACTGGAAATAGTCGCTGCGTCTACGGCTGCGATGAGAGGAAAGTCCGGTTCGTCGTCGTCGAGCGCAGCTTCGACTGGATATCTGGACAAGCAGTCGGCATCGTTGTGCTGGCGCCCTGATTTATACACGATGGACATGTCAAACTCCTGAAGGCGTAAGCTCCAACGCGCAAGGCGGCCAGAGGGATCCCGTAAGTTCGTCAACCAGCAGAGACAGTGGTGGTCGGTTACAACTTGAAAATGCCGGCCGTACAGGTAAGGTCGAAATTTTGTCACAGCCCATACCACGGCAAGGCATTCTTTTTCGGTCGTGGAATAATTAAATTCAGCACGAGACAGAGTGCGGCTGGCGTATGCTATTACACGCTCAGCACCGTCCTGCCACTGGACGAGTACAGCACCGAGACCCACGTTGCTGGCATCTGTGTGGACGAGAGTCTCCGCACGAGAATCGAAATGACCAAGGACAGGCGTGGATTGCAAGCGTCGCCGTAATTCATCAAATGCCTGCTGCTGCTGTTCTGTCCACGCGAATGGGACGTCCTCTCTTGTAAGATGCGTCAACGGTGCAGCAAGTCGGGAAAAGTTGGCAATGAACCGCCGGTAATACGCGCAAAGGCCCAAAAAACGCCGGACCGTTTTCTTGTCCGAAGGAGTGGGAAAGTTGGCGACGGCAGCTGTTTTAGCAGGATCCGGCCGGACTCCACGATGGCTGACGACATGGCCCAGGAAAAGGAGCTCCTCATAACCAAAGTGGCATTTCTCGGGCTTCAACGTCAGGCCGGCAGATCTTATAGCCTGTAGCACGGTCAAGAGGCGCTGGAGGTGTTCTTCGAACGTTGGCGAAAATACAACAACGTCGTCCAGGTATACCAAGCACGTCTGCCATTTCAGGCCCGACAAAACAGCGTCCATCATTCTCTGAAATGTTGCCGGAGCTGAACACAAACCGAAAGGAAGGACCTTGAACTCATAAAGGCCATCCGGCGTCACGAACGCTGTCTTCTCGCGATCCCGCTCGTCAACTTCGATCTGCCAGTAACCACTTTTTAAGTCCAGCGAAGAAAAGTAGCGCGCGTGCCGCAGCCGGTCAAGAGAGTCGTCAATGCGTGGTAACGGGTAGACGTCTTTCTTGGTAACCTGGTTAAGCTTCCGGTAGTCAACGCAAAATCGCAGACTACCATCCTTCTTCTTAACCAAAACCACAGGCGAAGCCCACGGGCTCCTCGACGGCTGAATAACACCATCCTGCAGCATCTCTTTGACTTGTTCAGCTATGGCTTCACGCTCCCTCAGTGAGACACGGTATGGGTTTTGTCGAATTGGTCGGGTACTGTAGTCCGTAATGATGCGGTGCTTAGCGAGAGGCGTCTGTTTGACTGCCGACGTAGACGAGAAACAGTCTTGGAACTGATGCAGTAGGCCGACTAGGCTCTCCCTATCGGCTGGGGGTAAGTCTGGGTTCACGTCGAGGATCAGCTGAGGTGTGCAAGAATTGCACGTTTCGCTCTGGAGGGCAAGGCAGTCGTTAATTTCAGCGATTCCCTCGAAGTATGCGACCGCAGTGCCCTTGGCGATGTGTTGCCGTTCGGTCCCGAAATTCGTTAGAAGGACATCTGCCAGGCCGTTCCGTAGCGTGACGATACCCCTCGCGATGCAGACCCCATGAGAGAGCACAAGCGCAGTGTTCTGTTCTGCTACGCCGTCAGCACTGCACCGGTCGTCACAAATGACAGTAACGAGGGCACAGGATCGCGGAGGCACGGTCACATCGGCGTCGATTATGCGCAGGGCCACTCTGCGTGGTTCGGTGTCGGCTGAAATCGTTCCAGGGGTCGAAAATGTTACCAGACGATCAGGAAGGTTTATGATGGCACCATGCTCACGCAAGAAGTCCATTCCGAGGATCAGGTCTTTGCAGCAGTGCGGCAGAACAACAAAAGTGCCAACAAAAGCAGAATTGGCAATGGTGACTCGAGCAGTGCATCTTCCGACAGGCGTCATGAGGTGACCGCCAGCAGTACGAATTTGAGGTCCATCCCATGCTGTCTTTACCTTGCTGAGGCGATCCGCGAGGTGCTTGCTTATTATCGAAAAGTCCGCGCCTGTATCAACTAAAGCAGTCACTGGGTGCCCGTCAACGTGAATGCGGAGGTCGGCGCTAACTGCATCGGTGTCAGGGAAACTCGGGTTCACAGAATCGGGCTGCGGCGGCATCGGGATCTCGGCATCGCGCTCCGGCGGCGTTCGGGGGTCTTCGTTATATCCGCTGTCAGCAACCTTCCCCCCTGAGGTCGCCGCTTTCAGTTTCCCCGGCGCGGGCTTGGAGACCGGCCCCGCCGTCCATCTGGGAAAGCCTGGCGGCTGGGCGACGTGATGCGTGCGGGAGACGGAGATCGGGGTCGGCAGGTAGAGGTGGTGTCATGGGCAGCAAGGTACTCCTCTATTTCGTGGGGTCGCTCACCGAAACGGGGACAGGGAGCGTCACGTGGGAAACCCCGGAGGCCGATTTCACGGTAGGGGCAACGGCGATACAGGTGGCCGGCTTCCCCGCAATGGTAACAGAGCGGCTGCTGATCAGAAGTGCGCCAAACAGCCGCCTTCCGGGCCGGTGGACGCATGGCAGGTCCTCGCTGAGGCCGCTGGTAGAATGACGGTGACGGAGCGGTTGGCGGCGACGGGTGGTACGGCAAGCGTTGCACAGGTGGCAACTCGGAACGGAGAGCCGCGGCGTAGCTCATGGGGCGTGGCTCCGGCATGACTGGAGGAGGCGGTGAAAATGCTTGGCGAATCTCGCCGCGCACAACCTCGGTAAGAGCCGCAGCCGTCGGATCAGAAGAGGCAAGGGTCAGGTTCTGGAGCTCTTCACGGACCACCGCGCGTATGAGCTCACGCAGCGACGCATTGTCGCTGGACACGCTCAAAGAAGCCGCACTGGCGCTTGGCTCACCGCACAAGGAGTCATTTCGGCGGCAGCGCTGATGCAAGGCCCGCTCAATGGCGGTCGCCTCTTTGATGAAGTCGGCTACCGTCTGCGGGGGATTGCGGACCAAACCAGCGAAGAGTTGGTCCTTCACACCTTGCATCAGGTGGCGGAGCTTCGTGGATTCCGCCATATCTGGGTCAGCGCGCCGACAAAGACGGGTCACGTCCTCGGCGAACATGGCAACGCTCTCATTAGGCTTTTGGACGCGGGCGTCCAGGAGGCGCCGCGCACGATCCCGGCGGTCCGTGCTAGCAAAGGTGTCCCGGACCTGCTGGCGAAAGGTATCCCAGCTTTGGAGATCGGCCTCCCTGTTCTCGAACCAAATCTTGGCTCCGTCTTCGAGGGCGAAATACACGTTCCGCAGCTTCTGCGCAGGGCTCCATTGGTTGAAATCGGCAACCCGCTCAAACTGGTCAAGCCAGTCTTCAACGTCTTCGAAGGTGACGCCATGGAAGCTGGCTGGCACGCGGGGTTGCTGGAGCGTCAAGTGTGAAGCGCTAGCCTGCGCCATGGTGGTATGCTCACCAGGTCGATGAGTGCGTGCCTCTTTTGGGAGAAGACCAAACTCTGGGACCAGTCCCAGGAGGCGGCGGCTGCTGCGGTGAACGGGCGTGCAGACAAGGGGTAGCTGGTCGGGACTCGATGAGCGGCTGTCTGAAGAGGTGTTGGACATGGGACGTCGAGCCCGCAACCTCCACCAGTGTCACGTAGCAGTTGGTACCGGTAGCGCCGCGTCCAGACGGCAGAGGAACGCCAACACCGAGATGATGCCAGCGCACACCGAGACGGCCAGGATGGAACGTCGAGCTTCGTCGTCTTCAGCAGCGAACCGCGTGGCGCACGAGCTGCGTGCCGAACAGCCGCCGAGCGGCTATTGTTGTAGACGCGGCAATATACAGTAACTCTATTGCAGAACTGTCGAGCTCGTGCCGTCCCTGTAGTGGTCGCTTCGCAGGTGTGCGCCGTGTAGGAACTTTGCATAAGCCGTGCACGCGTCAAGGTCGTGCGGGCAAGGCCAAGGACGTGCGCGTGTTGATGCTGCATGTCCGGAATCACGCATTTCCACGTCACCGGATCGTGAAGCATTTTAGAAAACGTGTTTAGGACTTGCTCGGTTCCAGTGTGAAGACCGATAACGTCGCGCTGAGGTAAGCTGAGGCAAATCAGCGAGTGGGTCGCCTTTGTGAGACGGGTGCCTGCGCGGTGCTTGGATTCCCCAAACAGCTGTCGTAGCAGAAATCGGGTGGCAATCCAGTAGACCATTCGACAGTTGCTAGGGCGCGCTGAAACATTGCGTTTTTCACAACGTACGTTAACGAGCGTAGCTCACTGCAACCTTTAAGCTCTTTCCCCGAGAACCTGAGGTAGTTTATGCAGTTGTCTGCTTGGAAGCCACAGAATTTTATGAAAGCGAAAGATTACTGGTGTGTATGTATCGGTGGGGTCCGAAGCTTACCGTGTAGCGTTGGCATAAAATGCGGAAAGAAACGGACCAGTGAAGACGACAGACGCACTTACAGCGCTTCTGTCGCCTTCACTCGTCCGTTTCACTGCGCACTTTATCTCAAACATGCTTTACCAACTAGCCTGTACCCATACCATACCGTAGCGCCGTACTTTTTACGCACTGAGTGATAGAAATCTGTATAGTAATTCTGTGTTAACCGAGGTTTTATTAACTACCATTAGACTTGCACATGTAGTGCAAGGGGGAGGGGGGTTGAGTAATGCACACACGCGCACAGGCACACGCACGCACGCACACACGCGCGCGCACACACACAAACTCTGTGCTTGAGCCGCCAATATGAAATTCTTTATTTGCAATCTTGTGAAAACTGTACATGAAGGGACCGTAGAGAAAATACTGTCCCTTGACAGCTTGACGGTTCTGTAATTAGCGCGTTTCTGCACAGAGGCAACACACATGCGCATTCATATACTTCAGTATATGTGTACTTATGTGTATATGTATCTGTGCATGTTTGTGTATGTGTACCTGCACGCTGTATTGCCGCATTAAAAAGAAAACGAGAATAATCAGTATATTTGCACGAAGCAGAAGTAACCAGCAGTTACGGTGATTACGTAATCGCCTTTTTATTGCAATTGGCGCGGGGGGAGGAGGGGCGGGGGTGCAGTAGAGTACCACCCAGCGCAGGTGGCGCGTATTTATGCTTGCTGCCATCACATGCAAAAGTAAGAGAATGGTCGAGACGTGGAACGGCTAGCACCCTGCATTAATCATGTCACTATCTGCTGGGCTCTTTTAACTTCAGGGCTGTTTGATCATAGGGTTCTCTCTTTTTTTTTCATTATCCTGCGCTGTTGGCATTCAGATGAACTGCTCTGGACTGCTCGAAGTCTGAACATGGTGGAGAAAGGAAAGTTGCTCGAGGCCACCCAGTAGTCCGCAGCCCCATACCTAATCTGCACCGATGTCTTCATGTTGTAAGACGCGTTAAAAAAGTCGGATACAACTCCAGAACGCAGCGGGCCTCGTGAAGTAGGCCCTTCGGCCAGTGACGTCCACTGATTGCCATGACGTCGCGGTAAATCGCATTCATGATCACATTTCAAGGAGACGTACACCTGCCAGTCTTCTGCGATTTCGCTCTAGGGGATCAACCGCGACGTCATGAGAGCCAGTCGCCGCCATTGGCTGGAGGGCTTCCTTTGAGGGGCATTCGCCGTTGCTTTCTTGTATTGTACTCGGTTATAACTAGGACCGCCACTGTGCAGAATAAATGCGTCTGTCTATGTCTAGATCATCGTCATCAGCAGCAGCATGACTACGCGCACTGCAGGACAAAGGCGTCTCCCATATCTCTGCAACCCTGTCCCTTTGCCACTGACACCCACTGTGATTAGATGCTTGGCTTGACGTATAAGCTGGATAATTTGGAATAGATGTCTTTTTTTATGGTATATATGAAATATATAGATATATAGGCAGATATAGAAAGGTATCTATATAAATACATGTCTAAATAATTCATCCGTATTATCTATCAAGGTACCTATTTATCTAATATTGGGTAATTTACCCGTATAATCTCTGAAGTCCTCTGTCTCCTAACTAACATCCAGAAAGTGTCCGCAGGTACGTCCGTTTTTTGTTTCGTAACAGGTACAAAGAACGCAGCGTAACCTTCGCGGAAAACGTCGAAAAGTGATTTTGGTGCCATGGACTATATGTGTAACAAATGAGAGCCAAGAAACGGGGTTTGAACCAGATACTGCTATGTGCTCACTACAGCGAGAGCCGTTAATAGTACGTTCGAAGGAACGCGCTTGGCGTTCGTCCGGTGTGCGCTCAGCTTGCACACCCGAAGTGTGGAGGTGCGCGCCGCGGGCGTCATGGGCCAACACCACCTAGAAGACAGAAGGCCCCCGCGCATGGGCGCGCTAGTGTCGCGCGTGTGCAACGTGGCTTGCGGGGAAGCTAGATGCGGTGCGCCTAGCAGCGAAGCGAGTTGTGTGCGGCGGCCACCGCGTGTGTGAGCAGCCCGCGTCACAGGTGTGCATGATAGCGTGATAACGCCTAGCAGACGCCGTTTCTTGTACGACGGCCTACATGGAAGGGGGCGAAGCACCTGACTCTGCTTCTCTGCATCGCTCGAAGCGGTTAATTCCCGCGGAGCCGCTACTGCGCGCCGGAGAGGTGGCGAGGAAAGGGCAGTTGCGAGCTACACTGAGTGCAGTTGCAGGACGAACCGAAGCAGAGGCGAAAAGACGCCACGTGTGAAGACGTCTACGCCTCACACAACACACGCTGCACACGCGCGGGAAGTCTGACAGCTATCGCTGCGAGGAGGATGAGGTGGAAAAAATTAGTGCTAGTGGTTTCGCGCATTACGCAGCAAGCATGAACGTTGTGAATTTTGTTTTCGTTTATGACACGAACACTTTACCGATTTGAGGTCTTTACTGGGGCGTGGCCACAAATGCTTGGAGGAGTTATCGGTGCGCGCTAACCTGTAGCATCGAAAGGGGAAAAGTAGACAAAAACAAAACTGATCCGGGCAAGAATTCAGAGCGGTTAGCTTTCCTGCGGTGTGGGTGTGCGTAGTAGGAAGCTTCTGCTCCGGAACGTATACATGCTGTCTTGGCATCAGGGGCGACATACTGATATGGAAAGAATTTTTACGAAACCGTCTTTAATCGTTTCAATGCAGCACGTTTTCCGTCTCCCCCACCCTCGATTTCAAGGCAATCTCCTCGGTTCCGGAGCTGGCGCAATCTGTACATTTGTGTTCCGCGAAAAAGATGCAGCCGAGAATTCCGATTGCATCGCTGTTTGCCCCGAAGTCGTAATCGAAGATAAGCATTTAATGCGACTGGCCATAGCAACGTGTTCTACCGTTACGTTTTTTTCTTTCGCTTCGAGAATTTGATAGCGCTCCCGACACGTTTTTGTGTTATCTCAAGGCCAAAGAATGAAGGTAGGCGTGACTCTGCAGTTACACCGCGTAAAAGGCTCCTGGCTTTGTTAGCTGAACTGTAGAGTGCCTCTTTAGAAGGTGCTTGCAGGGAATTGACGAGCTGGCCGTGTCGGGCGGGGTGGCAGTTTCCTCAGAAATGGAGTTCTGTATAACGCCTGCGTATGCACATGGTTAACAAAGCCCTTGGCGTCGACAAGTAGCGCACAGGTGCTTTGCCCGTCCATGTGGGCTGGATCTGTATGCCTCGCGTTTGAGGGAACTCTCTGTGCTCCGTCGTCGTGACATCTGTGTTCGCTGAGCGCAGGCTCGACCTCGTTTAGGTTAGAACCAAGGGTAAGCTGCCGGTCCACTCAGAAGTCAGCTGAACAGAACAGCTGATTCTCCGAACTAGCTCCTTTCCACTCCCCGTGCTTCTCTCAGTTGTAAAGTTAACAAGATCTTCATCGCTTCTGGTTCTTTGCGTGCATCATCATCAACATTAACCGGCTTCATTCACTCAGCGACAAAGACCTTCTCCACTGATCTCCGCTTAGCCCTGTCGTGGAAAATTCCCTTTGTTCTCTAAAACTGGCTGTCTGCCGCCCCTGCTACGCGTCGCTTCTCTTGGAGTCCACTCTTTTGTCCCAACAGATTGCAAAGCCTAGTTTCAAGCGACGCTTGTACTCTGCAAGTCAGTCACCGGTGCTAAGATTCCTCCGGGCTTATATTTGCTCCCTGTGGGGACTCAAAGAACAGTTCAGTCGTTGCAAATATTTCCGCATTCAGCTGCGACTCGGGTCTATTTCACCCTCTAGATTTATGTGCAGTGGTCAACTTTTTTTTTTACGGACCGTTAATATAACCGGCCGAATTGACTCAGTGGCTGCGGCTTTCGGCTGCGTAGCACGATTTCGCGGGTTCTGTCGCCGACGTGGCGGCTGCTATTTAGTGGAACCAAAGCGAAAAAGAAACCTATATGCTGTGCATTGCCAGTACACCTTAGAGAGCCCCAAGAAATCGAAACGAATTAGGGACCCTCCGTTAAGGCATTGCTAATACCTTTCGTTTTTTGAGGTTTTACGTCCGAAAGCGACTCAAGTCTATGAGGGATGCCGTAGTGGATGGCTCCGGGTAATTTGGACCACCTGGAGTTCTTTAAAGGGACCATGAAAAGAATTAAAAGACGCTTGTAAATGTTAGAAGTTATGCTCAGAAGCACTGACACCAAGTATGAGTCTTCGGAACTGAGCCGGCAATTTATTATGGCTTTTTAAAAATCGCGTTTTTTAAAATTCGCGGGCCGATTGGTGTCTTCGTAGGGAGCGATTTTGAAACCAAAACCGGGAAAACAGACGTCACTAGTCCCATGACGTCGGTAGGCCACCACACGCTGTCATTCGCTCGAGCCGCGGCAGCTACGACGTCACGGGCACACTTCCGGTAGCGGTGAAAATCGTCTGCTCGAGGCGCCGCGCGACCCCCTCGGGCAAGCGCGGGCCAGGGCATTGCCTTCACGCATATGTTTCCAATTTACCTCTGCCACCTCTTTCTGCCAGGAGTTCGGGAGCAAAGAAAGCGCCGAGACCGGAGAGACGCTGCCGACGCACGCTGCTCCTCGGGAGTGCGACAACCGGAAGCCGTAAACCGAACGTCAGCGAATGACGTATTCATGGGCGGAGCCCAGTCCCGGAGCTGTTTTCTTTATTTTTTCTTGGTGCTCCGCGCGTATGAGTTGAGGGGGAGAGGAGGAGCGTGATTTTTAATCGTCTATAACTTCGTTGTTATTCATGCTAGCTCGAAAATTCTTTCGCTGGGGTGACGAGTGATGGATTGCCTATATTTACGTAATCTCAATTAATTTGTTTCATAGTCCCTTTAACGAGCACTGACATCGCACAGTTATAGACCTTATGCAAAACTGCTGCCATCTACCGGAAGAAAACCGAAACGAGCAAGCGACACCATGTTGGGGGCATGTGGTCATGGAGTCAACGTAGTTGCTTGGTACGGACCGTGCGCGATAGCTTTATTATAAGTTTTTATTTTATTTTATTTTAAGTGATTTTACTTTAAGAGCTTTTGGTGGCTTTCGTGTCTTCTTTGCCTTGGAGAATGCAAACACTGATGGAACAGCCGTGTCAGTTAGCATCCTGCGCCCACTAGCTCTGTTCCACAGAAAGTCATTCTCTGTCAGTTAGCATCCTGCGCCCTGGTGAAATCTGTGAAATGGTTTGAGCAGATGCGGGCAGTCGCAATGTTGAACGGGGGATCCCTCTTTGTGGCGATTAGCCATGCTTTGCACATCTTCGGCTAATCAGGGATGCAGTGGAAAGACATCTGCAAAAGAAAGACGCACAGTGAAATGTACTGCATACCGGGAAATATTTTCTTTTGCATTTGGCTCAATGCATGCTTTGCTCAACATCTTGTTTACATTGGAACTAAGAAGAGATTTTGTAGTTATGTTCTTCTGAAAACTGCTGCTTAATGCACAATTCCAAGATAACTTCGTGTACCATGCTACAGTGAGGTTAGTTATCTGAACTATGTCAGAACAACAATAAGTCGAGCATTAGGGACGTTATGAGCTGTTTTCAAATTTACATAAAGCCTAAAAGGCTTGGTGATAGCGCAGCCACTTAATCAACACGTTTCGGTGGCTCAGTGGCTAAGGCGTTGTGCTGCTGACGCAAAGGAAGTGAGTTCGATCCCGCAGCGGCCGTTTTTCTGATGGAGGCGAAAAACGAAAACGCCACTGTATCGAGGTTTCGGCGCACATTACAGATCCCCAGGTAGTCAACATCAGTCCGATGCCTTCCGCTACTGCGTGCCTCATAGCCCAGGTGTAGCTTCGGCGCGTTAAAATAATAAAAAAAACGACCTGAACATCTGCGTTGCTCGCATTGCTGCGCCCCACGATAGTAGGTATTCGGCAAAGTGATGGCCCGACCATGACTGCCGACGCTGCACTGTGGGTCACACTATCGTTTGGAAAATACGATCTTCACATAATACGCGACGATCGAACAGCCGACCACGAACGGTAAAAGATCGATTTACGCTGCCTACTGCGTACGCAAGTCACTAACACGGGCTACGCGAAGGTCCGTTGCGGATCCGTTCGCCTGTGACACTTCGCAGGTTTAAGATTGTATAAGACTTGCATAAAAGCAAACCGAAGGTTCAGGATAAACGAAAAAAAAAGAAACGGCCGCATGAAGCCGAGCGGCAGACGCAAAACTAATCCCGCGTGAGAAACTACTAGCTGACCGACGCAGCGCGCCGTAACTGATAGCAGGCAGGAGCGCTCCTCGGCTAGTACAAGCTAAGCAAACAGCCCACTTATTAACCTTTTTAATTCTGCAAATGTTGTGTTTGTTGTGACTTCGTCTACGATCTGATTAATAACTTGAAAAGCACTCGACACCCGCAAGAGGCTTCCCGCTGCCTCGCATCGTGCTCTAGGCGAGAAATAAACTCTTACCTTGTTTCCTTGGTTATCCTTGAGTCCTCTTTGTGTACAGCAAGGTACAGAGCAATATTTGGGCATCTTGGACGACGATAAATGCCAACGTGCGCAAGCCCCCAACATGGCGGAAACGCGCGCCGTCAACGCAAGGGGGCGCCAGTTTTGCATAAGGTCTATAGCATTTCGCCTCCAGCCAGTAAGGAAACCCGCGTCTTTCGGGCCAGCAACCGAGGGCCATGACCACAGAGCCGCCACGGCATTGCTAATAGCCCACACTTTTGCATTGCCACGTAATTAAAATCAGTCAATCAATCCAGTCATTCTACGTTCATCTAGCCATTTTGCAGACTTCCTGCCTATACTCCCATGACATTATGCAGACAGCCCAGCCCATTCAATGCTTAAAGGTCAGCACGGATGTTGGCGGCGAAAAGCTGCAAGGCCAGCCTCTTTGGTCCCCAGCCCTTTCAGAACGACTAAGAGGTTTTTTTTTAAAAAAAAGCTACCTTATCTGTTCTGCTGACGCTGTAAACTCCGCGTCAATAGTGGGACACTGCGGTGGGCTGTAGCTTCTCTGGCCTAGTCGACCCCAGATGGTCGGCACAGCATCGAGGCAGCAGGCGTACGAGTATTACTGTTTTAAGGCGAAAGCCTTTAATGCCTCATCGTTGTCGACAGAAGGTTGTCAGCAGAGGTGTCACGCTTTTCGGTTGCTCGAAATGGTTATGACGTCAGAGTGCGCGGATTCGAAGTAATGAGGTCACCCACGGATGCCTGACGCCCCCTTTTGGAGCAGACGACAACTAATAAAAAATAGTTGTCCGCTCCGACAGGGGGCGTAAGGCGTCCGTGGGTGACCACATTACATACCTCATTACTGCGAACAGAGCCATAGTTACAACCGAACTCATCGAAGCAGAGTGAGAGTCGTGCTAAAGAAGCACTCAAAGTCTGCAGTCAAAGTGTGTAGTCAAATAAAGCACTAGCACAGCACAAACAGTCTCGCAGTCAATGCCAAACAGTGAGCCAGGAAAGGCTTTCGCCTTGCAGCACTTTAGAGAGCCAAAGTGCCCCCTGAATTTTTTGTTTGTTTAATTGCCTTACGTGCTGCATATATCTAGGAGCACCGGCTTGCGTGCAGCCTTCTTTGCTCTTTTGTTCAGCAGACCGCTGACAGCTTCAAGTAGTTTGCATTAGGAAAATAGTCGAATACTAGGATGCTTGAGCAGATGATTTGTGGTAAAGCTTGTACCGGGGACCTCTGCGCCCTAAACTGGGGCTATATCTTTTTGCATATGCATGTGGAATCAATATCAAAAAAGGGCATTTTGCTAGACCGTGTAGTCGGCGATTTCTCCCCAAGTATGTGTGTGTGAGAAATGTGTTTTGATTTTGTCTGTTTTTTTCTAGACGTGCATTGGACCTTTTATTTCTTTTTTTATTCAAGTTCGTTGCGATAGTAAAAACCATTTGGGTTCCATATTTTGAACGTAGGTCTCCACTTCTGGATATCGATTGTGCCTGTACGTGCAGCGCGCGTGCATGATTAGTCTGCTCAAGTGCAGTAACGGTACAGTGGTAGCACGCTAACAGCCTGCTTATACGTTTTTTTGGCAGTAAATTCCGAACGTGCCGAGGAAGACAGTCGTTTCTCTCAGGCTTTCGAACCTTTTGTGGAGGAATGCTAATGTCCATGCTGTTGCCGCTGACGCTTTGACCGACTCGTTTGGAGGCGTACGTTCTCCTCAGCACCGGTGTCAGGAGATGTCTGAGCAGGTCCTGTGTGTTCGAGCTGAAATGATGTGTTGAAAACTAATTTTCGGAGCCGTTTGTATAATAATGCCAAGGGTGGCCGCGACTACGCAGACCGTAAGATTGCTGGTTAGGTTGCGTATTGACGCAGTGCGCCTCCCCGGACAGTGCTGTCTGGAAATTTTGCGAGGACTGTGATCGATATGTCCTCCGCCTCCCAACAGTCGACGTGACTCAGAGACGGGTATGAGGCCGTCCCCACGGGGAAAGGGAGGAGTGACTGAATCTAGAATCTGTGTGGGAGCATGACAGTGCCGAACCCTATGCACTGCAGTCGCGGGGCCATGTTTTGTCACATATTTTCCCCATTCATTCTTTAACCCTTCGACCTGTGACGTCATTACTTACTGGTGTCTAATCAAGCAATGTGATTCGCCGATTCCGCTGCTGAAGGCGAGGTCGCCCAATGGCAAGGAAGCAGGAGAAAGAATGGCGGGAATAGAGTGCTGTCCCTGCTTAGAACGGGTCTGCGCGAAAGTTTCGTCGTGGCTAGCGCACCATACTGGCGGGAATAGAGTGCTGTCCCTGCTCGTGGCTAGTGCACCATACCGATAAAGGTGACGGTTATGTGTAATGACGGTGATAACGTGTCTCGTTTGTTACTACGAGATGCTGTAAAACTTGGCGGATTTCGTAACGCTTATCTGTGCGGGCAAGCTTTCCTCAACATGCGGTCGTCCGTGCAATCCGCTGACCCTACAGGATCAAAGGGAGTCAATTTGTGGGCACGAAGATATATACTACCGGCATTTTCCCGAAAGCGGGCTGTCCCTTCCTGTCGAAAATAAAACCTGAGAAAACGCGTTGTACCTTTGATTACGATAAGCCACGTTGCTTGATTCCATCCAATTAAAAAAAGATAAATTCTGCGCGATATCATGAAGGCCCGTGTTGTCACGTAGCCTTAACCGCTCATTTGAAGGCATGAATTAAGCGCAAGGTAGATTGAATTGCGAGGTGTTTATCTGTCCGTAGAGCCCAGAACACTGCTGTCAAGAGGTTAATCACTGCGTATAACACTTGACCCCCATTTAATGCTTGTTGCTGCACATTTTGGCGAGCTTCGCTATCTGTGCGCTTCCTAGAAAATGCTACAGGCGACCTTATACTGGGAATCCTATACGGTACAGCGCGTGTCTTGCGCCTCAAGAGAGGCACGATAACACCGACGCGCACCGCAGCGTTATCGCGGCTATTCTTGTAGGAGATATGCGCGTGTCGCAAACCGCTGCTGTCTCGTGTTGCCCGACAGCAGGTTTTTGACTGCGGCACGACTGACTAGCAAAAAGGTCACCGTTTCTCGCGCTTTCTATCAGTAGCAGGAATACCCGTGTTCGTGCCCCGCAGCGATTTTAGTCGCTTGAATTTCGGTTTCGTTCGTTGAGTGACGCGATACAAGCTGTTAACTCGTTATTTGCTGCACACACACCCACCGGCTACGATGGCTCGCCGGGTGTGTACTGCGCTGTGCACGAGGTCGTCAGTTCGATTCCCGCGGCGGCGGTCATGTTTCAGTTATTTCGAAACTATAACGGGCTGGTAGGGAACCATAGCCTGGCTCGTTTCGCTATGAATGTTGCTCACGGTTGGGTTGCTTGAAGGTGCCCTGCTACACTTTTCCAGCAGACTAAATAAACTCGCTCGATCGCTAGATTTTGTTTTAATGAACATCTCAGCAAAAAAAAAAAAATACATCTCTGCCCGCAGCAGAGAACCCACAATCGCCCTCGAAAGTTGCTAAGCCTTTTCGGGCGACTTTTCAAGCGCGCGCTCTCCTCCGTGTCACGTATCTGCGTAGGTAGGTTAAGAATTGCCTATTGGTTAGATTCGTTGAGAGGTCGCGCAGCTGACGTTGTCGCAGCCAGTCAGCCGCGTCGCGCGGGCGCGTCAGCGATCTCCGCCCCCGGGGGAATTCCCGCGCGTCTCGGTACTCTAACAGTGGGCCGAGTGCCGTCGGAGGAGCGCCAACCTTCGAGCGTGCAAGTGGCTAGATGAGGATGAAAGGCGCGAAGGCGCTGAAATTCAAATTCTGACTACGTGCGGGAGCTAAGTTTCTGTAAAGGGCATTAAAAAATCCTTGCTTGACGATATTCGTGAAGCGGCAATAGGAAACTGCGGTAACGTCGAGAGTTAACTCTTTTTTTTTTTTTTTTTTTCCGTGGGGGCGGCAAGGCTACACTGCCATTAAGTTCCAGGCGGTGATCACGGAGTCTTTTTCGATATGAACGTCACGTGTTTGAATTGAGCGGCAGGAAAATTTTTTTTAATTTTAAATTCAGTTTTCTCATCTTGCTGCCGAACACATCACCATAGCCACAAAGAGCCGTCGAAACGATTTTTAATAAGAACTAAAACTGATTTGAGTTGCTCTGTGCCGCTTCAAGCTTTCCTTTGAGCTGATAAAGACCTCGGGAGACTTCTTCCCACATGCGCACGTGCGCGTTTTATCATTCTCGAGTATACGGAGGCCTTGGTATATGGTTTCGTTTCTTGCGCTGCTGTGGGGAACTGCGGGCAGTATCCCGTTATCTTTAGCCGCCAAGTATTCTTTCCTCCTTGGCGTTACGTACCTGTGGGCGCAATTGCAGCTCTTATAGCCTCTCGTCGCGAGGTGTGCTCCGTGTGTGCCATGACGCGCGAGCCGTCGGCAGTGCCCCTTGCTGTTGATATGTTCATCGTCTAAGATAAGCGCGAGGAAGTTGTGCGAGATTTCGCCGATTGTTCTAGACGTTGCCGCAACCGAGCACAAGTGGCGCTCGATAAACGGCACCTCTAAGCGGGAGGGCGATTGTTCAAGTTGACGATGGTGATCGCCTCGTTCGCTTACTGCTCCCTGCTCCGAGGTTATTGTCGAGAATTTTATTTTCTCCCCAACTCGTCGCTTCCTCGCGACTGTGCGACATGGAGCTGAACGTGTGTACTGTACGCTGACGACTTAACACCGGGCTTCACACCCTAGGCTTCAATAACCGCTTGGCTTGTGGGGTCATACTTTGCGAAGGTTGTGACGCGTCAGAAAACTAGGGAAGAAGACACTTTCTCTGCGCGGCGCATAGTACGGGTCCCGAGCAGCCTCTGTGCGCATGCGCTTTTTCAGCCGAGAGTGGTTTGCGTACGGCGTTCTGGGACGCGTATATAGAACGTATATATATGGTACAGCGCCTGCTCTCAAGTCCAAAGGCTGTTCGTGCTGTCGAGCTGCGAAACAGCGCAGGTGCCATGGTATTACACGTACACCAGAAAGCGCGTAATTAAGCATAGCGTACTAAAATTAAAAAAAATTAACTCGGCTTCAACTTGTTAGAGAAAAATTTTGAACTGTGAAGGTGCGGCTTCTATGAGTGGAATGTTGTTGATATAGTCGCTGCTACATAGTGTGCCGTTTAGTGTGGCTTGACTGTGCCCCGTCGTTATGGTGCAGTTGACAGTGAACCTTAATATGAGTTAATCTGGACTTTTCAGTCTTGAAGATGTTATTCCTTTGTCACGGACTAAAGGGAACATTCTTGCGGTCCTTAAACATTGTTCCGACATCTGAGTTTTGCCTTTCGGTGCGCCTTTTGGAAGAAACGTGTTGCTGAGAGTTCCTTCCTTGTGCTCTTGCATTATATATCCAATATGTTTACTCAAAAGTTATCTGGTCGTGACATTCAGTCGCTAGTTTTTCGATAAAATTGTTCCTTAAGTTGTATTGGTTGGCATTTTCAACCTTCTTTGTGCTCTTTCACTCTTGGTATTAAACTTGGGTTCTCTATCTGGCGGAATTAATAGTGGACTAGTCCTTTCTAGGCGCGCTATGAGAACGATAGCTTCATAGTTTGCGAATGCAAGGCCGTCTCTCATTCGGCATCTTCTGCCATTGTCACGCGAAAAGTCTGCAGAACTGCGTCGGAATGACCGCGGCTGCCCCAGGACAGGGATCAGTGGATAGCACTTGGAGAGACCCCTGTCCTGCACTGAACGTAATTCAGCTGATGCTATTATGATGACAATGGTGAGGCATAGCTGCCAGGTTTATGGTTTAATATTTCTGCGGTGTCTGAGTTCTACAGTTCCACTAGCTTACCTAGTAGAGCCACATGGTTGATTACACCTATCCCATGGTGGGTTATGACCTATCAATCTGCGCTGTACGGAATAGAGTGATTACAACTTAATGACGCCTGACTAATGCGTCTTTCAGTGAGGAAAAAAAAAAGTATCCTCAACGTTGCTAGGCCGCTGCGAACAACCGAAGATGCTGTTATAAACTAATCCAATTTGCTTCTTTTTTTAACCGCAGCTGAAGGCACTGTCACGCGAAAAGTTTTAAGCGAGAAACGAAATTTGGGTACAAAGCAGCCTAGGTTCAAAGTTCAAATGCCAAATTTACTATTCAGCAGAATGGGTGGGGTCCAGAACTCTTTCAGGACCGCGCCCCATGCATTCCACTCCCTTGTGGACAGGACCGTGGGCCTTTTTTTTTGTTATGCTTTCCGTCATCGTTAACCGGAAGAGAAAGGTCTTTTGTCTCTCGCTCGAGTTTCAGGCATTATTTATTCGCTCGTCTTCGTTGTCAGCCAGTCTCCCCGCTTCCTGCGTCGTCTGTGTTCGCGTAGCTAAGGTGGTGTATGTAGGGCTCTGGAGGCGCCTTGCATTGCTTTACTTGCGTGACCTTTTTCGTGTTTGCCGCCGCTTGACGGAGTGGAGGGGGGGGGGGGGGGGGGGGAGAGGGTGCAAGGGCTTGGCAGCCGTTGCCTAGTGAAGTTGCCGGCGTGTGCGACCACCACCCCCCTTTCATCTGTGATGCGTCGAGCAGATACACACTGCTATCTAGTCTAATATTAATGGGTAACCTGGGACGAAGCGTAGGGGTAATAAGTTCCACACGATAGGAACAGCGCCGCGTAGGGAAGCGTATGTGGGCACAACAGTTCGTGAAAGCCGCTTAGGCTGTTGTCCTCACGTGGTCTTAAGGCTACTTCCCGATGCATGGTCGTGTAACGAAGTTTGCGGGATAGCCCGTGCGGCATAGTGTGCTCGGGCATCCCTATGGGGATGAAACCGGCGGCGTTTCAGCCGCCTGCCCCGCGTGTCGTCGCCGTCTCCCGCGGCAACGCTCTTTTCCTCCCTCTCTTCGTTGCGCCTCTCAACCCGTTTTCCTCATTTTTCTCTCCCGTTTTTTTCCATCGCAGTGGCGGCGTAGGCGGCCGGCGTGCCTCCCCCTCCGCGGCGGCGGCGCCCGATGTCGTCGCCGCCGACGAGGGCGCCCCGTTTGCCTCTGGCGGCAGCAACGGCATCATCGCGCTCCCCGCCGACGCCGCGATGGCGGCTGCCCCTCGCCGCATCGCCGTTGAGCAGCAGCCGCAGCCGCAGCAGCAGCAGCAGCAACCGCCGGCGTCGGCGTCGTCAGCGGCCTCCACACCCGTGGAAGAGGCCGCGCCTGCCTGGTGAGCACGCTTCGCCGCTTGGCGAGCTTCCTCTTCTCTCTCGCCGTGCGGGAAAGCACCGCGCGTTCGTGGCGCGGCAGCAGCAAGCGCGCGGCAGTGCAGCCCGCCTGCCAGGGTGAACCTGGGCTGGCGCGAGCAACGCGGAAGCAGCGGCCGCGCTCGATCGTCGACGTGGCGACGGAAGAGCTCGGAAGAGGAACATGAGCCTCGCCTGTTGTGTCGTCGTCGGGAAGAAAAGGAACAGGTCCGCGGGAGCGACTCGCTGATGTCGAGTGTGTATTTGGTGTTCTTTTTTTTTTTCTGTCTCTCCGGAGCCGCAGTGGTTGCCGAAGTAGCCCGGGGCACTGTCAAAGTGCATTTCCCGAAAGGTAGTTTTTCTTTCGGAGGTGTAACCCTTCTTTCTGCATTGGAGCTCGCGCGAGCGGAGTGCTGTCGCGAGAGATCGAACGAAACACGACGTGGTTCGCGAGGTCAACAGTCTCCAAGCGTCGGAAGGCGATGGGCGCGTTGCGATTCATCATCGGTTTCAGCGCGCTAACCGAGCTGCCGAGGCGCTATACGAGGCCGTCGCGGGCTCGAGGGATGCCTTTGCGGGAACGCAGATGCAGTGCCGCCGTCGTGCCAGGCACCGCCACATCCAGCCAGGCGCTCTCCATCGAACGCATCCCGTGGCGCTCGCGTGCGGGCATCCGCGCTGCTTTTTGTGCGCGGTGGATCCCGGCGCGGACCCGCGGGGCGCTTCGCTGCACCGCGCCAGTGCGGCCGGCGGCATCGGCATCGGAGAGTGCGCGCTGCAGGGACCGCGGAACGAAATTGCCGAACTTAGGATGCTTTGTTTGTCCACCCTGTAGATGGCGGTGATTCTTATTTAAACCTCGCGCTGTTAGTTGTCCCGGGATAAATTCGCTCGAGCGATGAAGAAGAGGAGGTGTCGGCCTGCGCAGTACCATATCAGCGTGACATGAAACGCGAATAGGACCACAAACGCACACGAATAAAATATTAGTTGCTAGAGGAGAAATATAGGCGGACGTCCGTTTATATTTCCACGCACCGGCCTTCGCTTCATTGAAGAAATGAAAACTAAGCACTATAGTATCCAGTCTCCTTCAACTAAAATCTCGCTTTGCTGTTCCCGTTTCACCTGCCTTGTTCGCGTTTCATTTAACGCTTACAGGTACATGCAGCGGCAATGTGTGTGGGACCACTCATTTCGCAATCATGGCACCAGTCTTATTTTTACTTCTATGTGGAACCTGAAGGGTCATCGTGGGGGCCATAATCCCGGAGGAAAACTACTGAGCAAGAAAATTAAAAAAAAAATTGCTTCTCACTCGAGACGGTAGGTTACGTGAAAATCGAGCGTTCCTTTTCATACTGCTTCGACCCGTGTGCTTCTCTGCCCGGGTCGTGGCGTGATAGGAGCGTTCCTTGCCCCCGCCGCCGTCGTTATTGTCACCTGAAGCTCGGCCGAAACGCGAAAGGCCCCATGCCGTGTCAGCGGCGCGTTAACGGGAAGCGGTCGGGAGAAGACGAGTGGGAGGGAGGGAAGGGGTGGGGGGAGGGAGTGCACTCGTTAGACCGCCCCAGTTAAGCGCGCGACAATTCGCACTCGCCCGGTCGTCGTCGTCAGTGCGGCCGCTGGGACGTTGATGATGGGTTCCTTGCGTGCCTCAACGGAAGGGATTCATTGACGCCTCCGCTCTCTCACACGTGCTCTCCCTTACCACGCGCGCGGTCAGTGCGGAACAGTGGCAGCTCGAAAGTACATAGTCTGCTCTCCCACGCCGCAGTTCAGTGGACCAGCACACTTCTTCGACCGCGCACGTCGATTGAGCCGGAAGAACTGTGCCCCCGACGTTTCGATCTCTCGTTTTCTGTTTCTTTCGCGCCACGTAATAACGGCGCACCATCATCAGGCAGCCGCTAGAAACAAAGCGGTTACGGTGCGCAAGCTGAGGCCAAGAGCCTCGCGTGCGGCCTCTGGGCGTTCGTACTGCGGCTGCGCCTTTCTGCCTTCTTGCCTTTTAGCCCGAGCGTCAGTACGCTCGCGCTGCGTCGAGGAAAAGAAGCTGAGGCGGAAAGGCACGTGGTGCTGTGTCTCCTTTATGGGCGCAGACCGTACTGCTACGGCGCCCTTAGCGGCCGAGTAATGTTCGCCCGCTCTCCAGGAAAAAAAGTATTTATACAGTCGGTATATATCTAGCGCGCGTCCTTGACTGCCCCGAGGATCGAATGAGCGGCGGTAGTTGTTTGCTGTCGATGAGGACGCCTTGCAGCGGCGCTCGAAATTTTCTTGGGGAGGAAATAAATCTGAGACCCGCACCTTCGCGCAGACACGAGCGTTGGCTGCGCCACCGGCCTCCAAGGCTAGTTCCGGGCGCAAAAGTAATAAGCAGAAAATGAGCGAATAAAAAAAATAACGGAGCGCAGTCGCTAACGTTCTTATTGAACGCATCGCCATCTTGGCACCCATCCAGATAACGGCGTCGCGTCAAAACAGAGCGACTGTGCGTGGACATTTCGCTGGCTGTCTGGTCGCAAACCTCTCGCGACGGCGAAGCAAAGACGAGATAGGGCATTCAGTGTTTAAAAATTTCGGTACTATAATATTCGCTGTCACAATCATTTTCTTGAAAAGTACGCGCTGAGAGTATAGGAACCGAATGGGTCTTCCCACGTAGAACTTTTATTTAGGGTGCGAAATACCGGATCTTCTACAATTCTTAAAATGGGCTTTTTGAGTTAGAACAGCGTTTTCTTCGGCATAACATTGTCAGCCATGTAGGGCACCAGAAAGCCGCTAAGAAGTGGCCTAACTAATATTGAATAGTTAACTATTTAACTATTACTGCTAGTCTCCTCATTTATTGAGAGGCCCACCGTAAATAATGTTGATATCAGTCTTTAGAATTTCTAAAACGCAGTTAGCCTCGGCAGTGTGGTACAACAAATTTGCCTGCATCACGCCAAAATGCATGCGCTTTCGAGAAAGCTTGCCGGCAAAACAACTCCTCCAGTGCACGTAACTCGTCGAAATAGCTCAAATTTGTTGTGCCACAGCGACGAGGATAACTGCGCGATGATAACTGACGTGGAAGAGAAAGTAGAGAAGTGTAATCATGGGGGAGGGCGGCGGCAGCACGAGAGAGGGGCGCTATACGCGTATATCTAGAGGCATGTAGAGCGAGGGTCTCAAACTGCTCTCTCCCACCGGACATCAAAAGAAAGCGGGAGGGGGCAGCGCATCTCCCATGCCGCCCATATATGACAATTTCAATCCTGTCGCCTCGGACGTATAGTTAGAGTGAAACGGTGCCCCAGTTCGGAAGTGGGCGATCACTACCCTTTGATTTCTGCGCGAGCTATGCCCAGGCTCTGACTTACAAGTAAGACACGGTGACCAACCGGCCAGTGTAAAGTGGGATAAATAGATTCGATACAGTAAAGAAGCAAGGTGTCACTGCCAGCACCTTAGGGGGGCCGAAGCCTCTAGCGGCAGCGAGGCATGCAAGGCTTCACAGCTATCGCTCCATCGGCGAAACTCCCCATAGGGACGTATCGTAACGCGACACCCTGATTGGTTCATGACTTGGACCGCGCGACATTCTTGTGAACTGCGGAGGGATATGGTTGCATAAAAGAAGTGACGGGGCGCTGCCAATGGCTGGCTAGCTGCCAAGGTTACAGGGCACGTCACCGTCTGATAGCCTCCAGAAATGAGTCGCAATTTCGTAGGACTAAGGGGACTGTGAAACACCTTCTGGGGAGAGTACATAAACTCGCTCGATCACTGTATTATCCCGTCATGAACACTTGAGCCAAATAATACGCTTCTACACGCAGCAGAGAACCCACAATCGCACGCGAAAGCTGGCGAATCCTTTCCGGTGACTTTTTCATGCTCGCGCCCTCCTCCGTCGTACGCTTTTGCGTATTACTATTCAGAGATGGCTATTGGTTTGATTCTTTAAGGCGTCACGCAGCTATCGTGGCCGCGACCAGTCAGCAGGGCCGCTCCGGCGCTTCAGGAAGCTCCGCCCCCCGCGGGCAATTCCCGCGCACGTCGGCGTTAAGGCCGGCAGAGAAACGCCGACCTTTGAACTTGCAGAAAGTGACGAGGGGGAGAGGGAAAAGTCCGATGATATTAAAATTTTTACTAGAGACAACTCAGCTCATACTAAGCGCTTTAAGAAAACTCTTGCTGGGGGATGATATTCGTTAAGCGGTGTACTTTAACATCCCGTGAATACCGCACCTTTATTCAGAGTCCTTTTCAGAACCGCTCGGGTTTGGAAAGGGACACTTCGCTAAGAGTGCTTCTGCTGGGCAGCGCGGTGACGTTGCGCAAGCCTTTGTGTATGTTAGGTTTGTGTGCCTCGTGACCCCGCATCCGCTTCTACGCTGCGGCAGGCATGAAAGATGGAACAGCTGCCGCCCGTCCTGCAGCGCGGGCCGCACTCTAATCAGCCCGCGCGCATGCCGCGAGACTTACCGAGCAGGCATCGAGATACGCATTGCCTTCCACACACTCGCCGAGAGGGGACCCCAGCTGTGGCGCTTTTAGGGTCCCTAGCGCTTGTGCAACGGCGATGCTCTGCTCTTTTACCAAATTGTTTCCTTGCGTTGCATTGTAGTGTCCGGTTCAGATACTGACTTCTCACTCCCCGGGGTCTGCCCTTAACGCGGTTTGCCTTTTGCGCGGCGTCGGTTAATTTAACGATTAGCAATTCACAGTTACGGCAGACGCGAGCACACCGCAATAAGCGGTTAATCTGGTGCAGTTCTAGTGTATTTCTGCATATATATTTATACTGTAACTGAATGCTGCATCCGTTTTGTGCACTCTTGCTGCTTGTCAGTATTAGCCGCTTTCATAAAAGCAAGAATGCCGTGAAAGAGGGAGAGATGGGAAATAACTGGGGGGGGGGGGGGGGGGGGGGGGTGAAGGCGTTGGTGTTGGCGTCAGCGCGAGAGAGCTGCTGTTTAGTCATTAACGGCAACTTAAATGCGATATCCATGAAGGCACCTCTCTTCTGTGAACATTCTCCTGAAACGCAAATTGAGGTCTGGCTTAATTACGTTTTAATTGAGTGGCGCGGTCCCGCCATTCTCGATGCGGCGGCACTCGTGGACCGCGCGCGCGGAAAGGCCGTTAGCCAAGGCACGGCTACTAATTATTAAGCGCCCTCGTCGTGTGCAGCACCGCGGAAGCGGGAACAGCCGAGGGTGGGACCAGTTCTTAACAGGACGTTCACCGATAGACGAGCGAGCAATGACCGCCGCTTGCCATGGCAACGGTAAGCGCGCGGTACCGAGAGGTGTTCTGGTCCTTTTCCCCGTGTGGAGCTCGATCCGAACACATGCGCAGTTGAGGCATAGGTACTTCCGACACTCTCCTTTGAGCCGCAGACTCTTCAATCTGTACCTGGAGCCTTAAAAATATGCCCCACCGATCGAGCCTCAGACCAGCACAGATGATCAGTAATAATTATCAGCGAAACTTCTTTCAGTTAACTGGGTTAATTCCTTCCTTCCTTTCTTCCCGCTCACCTTTCCTTTCTCTTCTTTCCCTTCATTCCTTCCCCCTCCCTTCTTCCTTGTTTTTTTAACTCTCCCTCTTTCCTTCCTTCCGAATAACCTACATTGAATTCCCTCCGTTCTTTCTTTCCCTTCTTCCTTTTCTTTCTTCTTTCCTTCTCTCCTTCTTTTTCTCTCTTTCCATTCTTCCAACTTCCTTTTCTTCCTTTCCTCCTTCCCTTCTGTGTAGTTTTCTTCTTCCCTCCCTCCTTTCCTTCTTTATTTTTTCATTCCTACCTTTCCCTCCCTCCTTCTCTTCTTTCATGCTCCTTTTGTTCTTTTCTTTTGTCTTCCGTTCTTTCCTCCCTTAACTCTTTTTTTTTCTAGATTGTATAGTGGAGCCCTTGTGGCTTTCCTAAAGGTCAAAACGTGTTGGAAGGTAAGAAGACCCCCAGTCCTTACCTTTAACGACCATTTCAGTTTCAGGGAAGCTGTAAGGGCTCCACTGTACGAGCTAGAAGCAAACCATGCAGCTTGGTTACTTTTGACAAAGACTACATAATTGCTTCGCTTGCGATGAAAGATCATGTGCACGATGCAGTGGTACGTAGCGAGAGTTTCAAGCTTGCTTTTTTTTCTTCCGCTCGATCAACTGCGTTTGCAGGAAACTTCGACTGATTTTGTCTTAATCGATAACATGAAGGATGAGTGGCGACGATTTGGCGGTTACTTGGCCGTTGAACAGCAGAAAGGGGGGGGGGGGGGGGAGAGGAGGCAATGGCCATGCTAGGTAAAATAGAAAAATCTTGCTTGCAGGCTATTATAGAACTTCCTGCATAACGTAAGGTAAAGAACGAAGGCTTGTGAAAAGAGGGATGATCTAGAGCATGGCCCGTTGTCGTGGCTGTTTTGAGAGCGTAATGTGTAACGGAGTGCTGCTTCCAATATTTGAAATGACTGCTTAGTCCACTGCCCGAAGTCTATCGGCTGGACTGACAGTCTAGGCTTCAAACGTAGGAGTTATGTTTTTCGGTCTTTTCGTGCTCACTCAGCATATCACTCATGAAGCAAACTTAGATATTTATATACTGACCAGTATATTTTCCAAAAGACTGAGTTACAGCGAAATTTTCAGATGCTTATTTCGTAATCCTGTTCCTTCTTCCAGCCCTAGCTACTTACCGCTGCTCAAATCGAGAGCAGAGCTTAAGACAAAAGTCGTACTAACTTAGCACTCTTTTGATCGCGATTGTCTTCGGAGCCACGTGGAGCGGCTGCTTCGGTGATTCTTCGGAGACAGAAAAGTCACATATCGCAGCAAGACACTCCGCATATCAAATAATTGCAACCAGTCAAGGAAATGAGTAATTTCCTCCCATCTGCAATGTTTAGGGGGTGTTGCGTCTGCTGGAACGGACTGAGGCGAGGGTGACTTCCGCAGATGAGAGCGACCTTCGAAGATCGCGTGACAGAGGACTTCCTCAAAACTGATAGCGGTGGCTAGCTTCTTCCACTTCTTTTCATTCGGTGAGACCAGCTGTCTCCTCGAACTGAGACCTCCTCATGAGGGCAGCAAAAAAGAAGTTAAGAATTGTGTATGATCTGCCTCATATTGCAGCCCACTGGTGAGCAAATCATTTCTTCGCACTTAAAAAGCGCTATACAAATCGGGCGGCTGGTTACGTCCACGCTGGCTCGACATTTTTCTGTTGCTGGAGGGTCGATAATGAATTTCGGTCGTTTCCATAGCCGCCAACTATGAAAACTGTGCGCCAATCGAGCGCAGTCACCTTGCCCGTCGTGTGTCCAGATGCAGACTCTCTCTCGATTCAAGAGAAATGTCGCTTCCGACACAGTGCAGCGAAGGGAAGTTTTGCGCACAACATGAGGCAGCACTTTCTCGAGTAGCAGATCTATTCTCGTTGCCTGTTGGAGAAATTCGTCTGAGCATCGCGGGGGGTTGGGAAGCAGTATTTATGGTTCTGGTGTCTACTTAAGGCTCCCATACCTGCTCCTTTCAACAGCGGCATTCACTCAGCAGCGTCAAATGAACACCCGTCAGTGTATGGTCCCGGTCCATAACTCGCGGTATAATTCAGTTCAGCGACAGATGCTTAGATGATGTGGCTTTACTGCAAACGTCGCGATCCGTCTCAGACAGGTCTCTGGCGTTCTGTGATGGCGGCCTTTCTTAACTGACTCTCTGCTTTTCCTTGGTACGAAAAAAAAAAAAAAGTACTGGTGAAAAACTGGAAACACGAGCGTTTCTTCTCGGCGGAGTGGCCACTATACGACGCGATAGGAGTTTCCAGGCCCAAGCGTAGCGATAGACGGACCGTGTGCTGAGAACGCGCGCCACGTAAAGCACCACTTGAAGTACACCGAGCAGTAAGCGCGCGCGGGTTTCGAAAGCCCGGGGAGGAGTTGGTTTTTATCGGCGATTATCGATAGGAATAGCTTGCTAAGCCGCTGAGGACGCATTGAAAGGACCCTTTGAGGCTGCCGTATTTCTTCGCTGGCCGCGCCTTTTGCCATTGAGCAGCGAAGGATGTTGTGCTGACGTTTTTGCTGCGCGTTACATGACCGGGTAAACGCATGGATGCTCGCCGACGGTGCGACTCCTTTGTCGGGCGGTGATCTCCACTTTCTCGTTGCAAGTGGTCGACATGTGTTCGTGTGCGGATCGTGCAGTGACCCGACGAGCTGCGTTCGGAGCTGAGCGCGTCGGAGCATTGTCGCGTGCGACTTGTGCCGTGTGATCGTAGACAAGACCTTACTATGCCAAGCACCGTGTCGTTTTGGTGTCGTCCTACTATGCTGCATCGACAGTGGAGTAAAAGTAGTCATACATCTGCCGATTCCGGCATCAGGTAAGCAAGGGTACGACTTTTTTTTTCCCCCACGGGGGTGCGCAAAGCTGGCCGGAAGCTTTTCTTTTTCATTTTTATTTCATGACCGCTTCAGTTTGGTGAAGCGCGCAACTATGACATATTCTCGTTGCGGCGGCATATTTTGTGACTACAGCGCGATATTAAGTGTCCTGATTCGTTGGAGTGTCGCGACAATGATGCTCTTGTGCGTATACGTATACATGAGTCGTCTGGTTTACGGTGCAGAAGTTTTTCTTTCTCTGGCTTTCTAGTGTCTTTTTTTGTAAAGTCGCTGATTGTGTTCTTGTCTTTGTGTCCTTTGTGTCGAGCGCGCAGGTGTATCGTGCTGTGTGTGTGTCGTGTGTATGTGTTCGTCCGCAGCATTGGTGACGGCCCACTTCGATCATATCCCTTAATCCTGGTCACGTTTCGGGACAGTAGGGAAAGAAAACCATGGCGGATCGCGCGCGCGCCTAGCACGCTAATGCCGCGGCTGCGTTCCGTCAGTTACCGTGCAGCGCTGTGAAATTCAGCCACACTTGCGAGTATCTGTACCTCCATGTACACGTGTATGCGCCCTCATTTTAATGACTCACACCGCGAGTTGCACGCTAGGCTGGGGCATTGTTTCAAGTCCGGGGTTTATATGCTTAACTCAATGCGTCACCCAATGCGTCCGTTATATAAGAGTCACCTGCACCCTCGTGACCTGTTACCCCCTTCGATTTTCTGTACGCTCTACTCCCCTTCCCTCTCCTACCAACACACGCTTCACGCGACTTCACACCTTTTGTAATTGCACTTTAATTGCACTTACTGCCGAGTGTCCTAGACCATTTGTCATTCACTGGTCCGGAGGTATCAGTCTCAGCAGCAAGATACTGAGGGGATCTGCACTTGGCAATGTAAAACGAAGTACAGCGGAATCTCGTGAACTCGCGTAATTTGAACTTTCGGTTAATACGAACTGAAGCTTCGGTCTCGCTGCAGCATAACGGGTATTCGGCGATGCCCGATCAAGCTTCCCGATTCACAGTTCTGACAAATTTTCTGCCTCCGGATCGAGACTAGGATTGTACGACGGAAAGGTCTCATCTTGAAATCGTGGCCTGCACGAGGCATCAGAAGCGTGTTCCCGACTCCTACAGCACTGCACGGAACTGATCGGGAAGGAGCGCATGCTGTTATGGGGAGCGGTGGGCCCGGACCGGAAGAAAAAAAAATGGGCGCCAGGGAATATAGGAACACGCAGTTGACACGGGGTCCTCCGCGCTTTCGCGAACCCATCGTAGCCCCTCGCCGGCGGCCGAGGCGGACCGGCTGCGCCCGAGGCCTGCGGCCACGCCGCCGACCGCGACGCCAGCGACGGCCGCCACCATGGCAGCCACGGCGGCGACGTCGGCCGAGCCGGACACGCCGACGGGCGGCGGCGGCATCGAATCCACCAGCCAGCGCACGCGCCGCCGCAAGAAGTGAGTGCAGCCCCCCCCCCCCCCCCCCCCCCCCTTCACTCCGCCGCGCACCAGTGGCGCTTTACGCCTACTTGTCAACTTGAGATTTATGGGGCAGAGGTTCTGATATGATGAGACGAATCGTGAAAGATCAAGAAATTGATTTGATTGATCTTGCTGCTGTAACTGCACTATATGTCCCGTATACCCTGGCCCTAAAGAAAGTCCATGCTTTTAAGATCGCAGCTGGCTATAGTGGCCTGTTTCCTTAGCAGCTCAGTCGTTAAGCTCCATGCTGCTGTATTCTTGATTCTGTGCTGTGTAGCAGCTGCTTCAGAGTAGTCTTTAACCGTTAAACTACTCTCAGTCTGAGGTAAAATGTACTCATTTTATATGTATATGAACGTAATGTATAATGGCCTTGCGCAGTACCTTGGAATTCTTAGTATGGCATGGTGTAAAATGTATAGCACGCCACAAGATGTAGACAGCAAAGAACGGCAGCAGGCTCATGAGCACTTGTGTGTTTCCTTTCTTTCTCTACTCTCCTTGTCTTGTGGTACGGTGCATATTTTCATGTCATATTAATGGTCACTTATGAACAGTGGGTTTTTTGTGCAGTGGCTAGGTGCGAGTAGTGCAGGCATCCAAGTTATACATTCCGAGTGAAGTGAGACGGGCAGAATTATGCGCCTATCCCCTGTGGCTGCATTTGTCCAGTTGTTTTGTTGTCTTAATGCTCTGTGTGTGCTCATTTTGCGTTGACATTATGTTGTCGTTTTACATGTTGCTGGTGTTTATCGCACTATTACTGCTCTTGCGCGTGTGTTTCATGTGCTGTGCGATGTGCTCGTTGTGTGCATATCTCGCAGACCAGTGAAGTAGGCTCATCACAATTAAACATATTTTTCCGGAAATGCGCCATTCACCTCATCTGTGCTTTTCCCTTACTTAGGTTATAGTTTGCGTAGTGCAGTTTCTTCTTTTGTATTCGGAAGGCTGGTTTCATTTGAGTATCAGTCCTTATAGAGGAAAGTTTAGTAAAATTTTTCCTTCCTAGTTTCATGCAATGTTTACTTATAGCTGTGCATCTTGCAAGGATGTAAGATATATACTTATTGCATGTAAGATGTCGGCAGAAATTCAGAATGCATATTTCCTAGTAATTATTCTATTCGGATGAGGCATATTTGCTACAAGATTCATCTAAAGCACATGATGAAGAGTTTTTATTTTGTTCAGGCTGTGGTTAAAGGTGCACTGAAGAGGAATCTGAACTCGTCTTTTTGCCGCGGGAACTCGATCTACACGTTCCTAGCATTCTTAGAAACCGCGACTTATTGCCCGGTGTGGCCGATTTCTCTAATTAAATCGAATTAACGTCCGGCTCCCGCCTTTATTTTTTTAATTCTGCCTCGTACGGTGGGCGGAGTCGACCGACGCGGGGAGTGTCTTTCACCCACCCAGTCCCGTGGCGGCTTGCCGCTTTGCCATTGGCGGAGTAATACGTAGTAGTCCGTAGAAGCAAATAGTCCGCGCGTATTTTTATTTTTGCGGGCTTATTTTGCGGTTATATTATCTGCAAATGAAACTATTTATTCACGGAAACCTAAAAAACAAAATGAAGTGAAAGCAAAGCCTCCACGGAGCTGGCTGAAAGGCACTCCCTGCGTCGGTCGACTCCGTCCACCGTACGAGGCAGAATTAAAAAAAAAAGGCGGGAGCCGGACGTTAATTCGATTTAATTAGGGAAATCGGCCACACAGGGCAATAAATCAGTTTCTAAGAATGCTCGGAACGTGTAGATTGAGTTCCCGCGGCAAAAAGATGAGTTCAGATTCCTCTTCAGTGCACCTTTAACACAGGAACAAAAGTTTCCCACCACTGTCGTGAAGTGTTGGGGCATGCATTCTTATACAGCTAGTAATTTGCATACAGTGCTTAACGCAGTGCATGGTAGGCAGAGGTAGGGCAAGCACGAAGGTGTACAGTTGGCTCACGCTGTCATACATTACTGCTAGTACAGTTAGGGAGGTGCTTTCAGTGTAGGCAGTATTGAGTTTTCGTCAACTCTGTGAAATTAGTCAAGGCAGGTCTTTCCTCTCAGTGCAGCCAGGGATAGAGTTATATAGCTGCAGTGTCCATAAAGTGAAGTACACTTTCTCTGAATCTATGGCATTGGCACAGATGATGAAGGCATATACCACTGCACAAGAACCTTGGCTTCTTTTTGGAGCAATGTGCGATCTCGAGAAAACACACTTTTCTGCCGCTCATTCCACTCCAGTTGGATTACTCCATTATTCCACTCTCAATTCGCCAGTGCGGACGCGCCTTGCATGCATGACGTGTGCATCGCCCGCAGGAGGAAGCCTGAGGGCTCGCCAACTCTCCAGGTTACCCAGCACAACCGTCACAGCGATACTGTCAGGTGGGTAGTGGCCGTGGTCAGGAATCTGAAGCCATGCTCGAGCAGTTTTTTGGTGCCTTGGTGACATGCTCGCAACACCTTTGTGATCTGTGCTGCAAGTATTGCTGTGGCATATTCAGCCTTTGTGGGGTGCCATTGTTGGGCTCATCCAGCATGGGTATATGTCGCTTGCAGCAGCAGCAGCTTTACACCTTGTTCTGATGAAACATGCGCAGGTTTGCATGCTCAAGCATGCAGTGCATCATTATGTGTGCATTGCTTGCTGCTTTACATCCTCTCTTTGTTGTCTATGTTGTCTCATCTTTCTTTCCTTCCTCAAACTGCTCCTAACATCCTTGAACAACACTTCAGCAAACGAAGTCACCTAATAGGCTTTTATTTATCCATACAGAAATTGATGGTCACCGTAACAAGCATCTTGGAACTGGTAATTAGCTCTCTGAGGGCTATGATGTTAAGGACACTATCACACCCTTGAAGATTTTCCAACTGGCAACAGTTGTTCCGCTGTAGTTAAACTGAAGCTCTTTAGATGCACTGATGCAGAGATAGGCTGTTTGCTACAAGACATTGCACGACTGCATGTCACATAGGATCTGGCTGCTGTATATCACATGTTAAGTTTCTCTTGAGTTGTGGGCATGTGGGAAAAATTTTATCATTTTGATACATTCTGCAGAACCTACTGAGCTAAGGATGACTCCAGGAAATGGGGTGGCATCTGCTTTAATGGCTTTTGGTCATATTTTGGAGGTCATTTTCAATTCAATTCAGTTCAATTTTCTATTGCAGTAAACTCTCATTAATTCACTTTAACGGATCAGAGATTTTTGGTTGAATCATCAGAAATGGTCCTTAATATGATCTAAGGCTTACTGTGATTTGCTTTTTAGATATCTATGCATACAAACTGTATTAGGGGACTGTTTTGTATGCAAACTTAACTAAAAGTGTATTTCACAACATAAAATATGGGCTAAAGGCACTGATATGTTTACTCAACCAGCAGTCTCCAAATCGTGTGGGTGAAAAAAAATTGGCAGTAATATGCTGGTTTTTCAACTGAGTCAAACCGCACTAATTGGTACCTCAAGGGACATTAAAAAGCTCCGAATTGACCCGCCGCGGTGGCTCAGTGGCTACGGCGCTCGGCTGCTGACCCGAAAGACGCGGGTTCGATCCTGGCCGCAGCGGTTGAATTTCTTGAAGGCGAAACTCTAGAGGCCCGTGTGCTGTGCGATGTCAGTGCACATTAAAGATCCCCAGGTGGGCGAAATTTCCGGAGCCCTTCACTACGGCGTCTCTCATAGCCTCAGTCGCTTTGGGACGTTAAACCCCAATAAACCAAACCAATAAAAAGCTCCGAATTATCCGAAGGTCAAATAATCGAATAGCTACAAAAAAACTTTCTGATAATCATTTAGCAGCGCAGCAAATTTAACTTACGAAAAATAGGCAATGGTCGTCTGCTTTTGAGTGAGAACTATGCAGCAATAACAATTTTTGCAATTTCATCATACCGTCCTGCATGCCCACTGTCGGGAATATCTAAGCAGAACTGCTCCAGAGTAGTGAGGCTTTTCACGGCCTCCTTCACCGGTGCGACGCGGTAGCGGTGAAGCCTCCTCACGAGTGGTGGCGTCCATCTGAGGATGCTCCAGCACACAACGAGCAGCTCTTGATGAGCGCACGCTTTTGGTGCACAGGACCACGTAGAAAGCGAAGGGAATGCATATGTTAGAACAGTGAGACGCCTAAGGAAAAATACCGTTGAAGTGCCAATCAGCATCTGACATGGCGCGCAGTTGGACTTGGCTGGCTAATGCACGACTGATAGCTGCTATCGCCGCCGGCTACACCGAAGCTCCATGAACGAAACTACCTGGTGACATGCCCCCTCGCCCCCCTTCCCTTCAATTTTTAGCTCGCGTGGCGCCGTAAACCTGACGTATCCGACTAGGCACCGCTTGTTCGCACTCCGGGAGCGTTGGAGGAAGACAAAAAGCTTGAATGAATTGAAACCGTGATACGTATTAAGCGGCTTTAAGATGCATTCACAATATTTGCCAGCCAGCAAATATTTCGAAATTTCTTTGAATTAACCGTGATTCTACTGTAATCCCCTTTGGAAAAACTCCCCATTGTACAAATCGCTCGGAGTCTCAGGAGGCCTCTCAAAACAGACCATCCGCCACCCGAAGAGATCATTGACGGCTGCCGTGGCACTGCTCCCTGAATTGGCGGTTGTGCAGCCCCGTTGCGATTGTCATTTCAGAGGAAAGGAAAGGCGCTGTAGCTGTATCTCATATCGGTTGACACCTCAAACACGCTGTGAGGGTAGGGAGGAAGTTTGGAGTGAAAGAGAAGATAGAAAGAGAGGCCGGAATGGAGGTCTGCGTCTCTGTTGTACACGACATGGCAGATACTAAAGCATACTCCGCCACATTGGTCGTCTAATTTGAGTATCTGGTTTATATGAAATTATGCCTTTGTCTGTTTGACATGGAGTGTATTAAAAGGCTCCTGTTGATTTGATCTTCGTTCCCATAAATTCTTCATTCCTAGCTGAAGGCGTATAATATTAAAGCATTGTTTACCTGCTGCACACTGACTGAGCTCATGAAATTTTCAGTAGCGACTGCCTTGAATGATTATAGTGCACCTTTCTTAAGTGGTAAAGTGCAAAGGTATTTGTTAAGCACAACAATATGCAGCTGTTTCAATAAAATTTTCCACTGATGACACAAGTTTGTAGCTTGCAAGCCTCGTTTTGTGGCACGTGGATGGTTACTTTGCCTTTTATTTTTTATTTAGTTTTCTCTTGCTGCATGGAGCATTACTAACCCCACATTGTGTGTTCATTTAAGTGTACACTTCCAGTAGTTTTCATCAACCTTATTTTTTTAATCAGTTCCTGTGGCTCCTGTAGCCACTTAGTCTACCTGCTGCGGTGGCTCAGTGATTGTGGCACTCGGCTGGCCCGAAAGACGCGGGTTCGATCCCAGCTGCAGCGGCTGAATTTCAATAGAGGCGAAATTCTAGAGGCCCATGTACTGTGCGATGTCAGTGCACGTTAAAGAACCCCAGGTGGTCGAAATTTGCGGAGCCCTCCACTACGGCGTCTCTCATAGCCTTAGTCGCTTTGGGACGTTAAACCCCATAAACCAACCAACCAACCAAATCAAATCACTTATATCTATTTCAGGTGACCAAATTTTGATTATACTATCAGTTTGCCAGTATGATCTTGTGAACTCTCTTAACTTTTTGCAGCTGTTTCTGCCATTGTTAGGTGTGATGTGAAATCACTTAATTATTTAGTCTATTTTGGAAGGCATTGCTGCTGAATATATTTTTGTGGAGAGAAGCATTGTGCAGCCTTGACAGAATGCAGCCATTACACACCATACCCAAGGGAATCCAAAAAGCGGTTAAAACAGTAGCTTTCGTGCCTCATTTTTGGCAGGTGTCACAGAGAAAACCTGCAGCTGTTTTGGATTTCATGACCGTTGCTCACAAATGTAGCAGGCAAGTTATATGGGGAAGAAAAGTTTAAACTTTGATATCTGTTTTTTGCTTGATTTAGGGCAGGGTTATGGAAAGGCTGGAATCAAAGCCTCAGAACTAAGAAGACAGTGCTGTGCAGCTGTTAGTATGCACAGCCTGGTCATGCACAGAAAAAGAATAGCACATTGGACTTTGCGAAGCTTTAACCCTTGCCAAGAAAGAAGGGCTGATGATCAGAGGTTAAGGGGTTAGTGTGTGGCCTGTGATAGTATGCGTGCAGCATGATACAGTAAGGAATAGCCACTGCAGGTGTTCACGTAATTTATTGTGCTCCCAGCACTTTGTGTATGGTTTCCGAAATTCACATGACGGCCCCACCACTTCGCTCCTACGCTTAGGTTTGCAGGAACTTCCATTCCAGTGTGAAAGCCTTGGCCGCATTGAAAAATTTGTGTTCTTTTCCAGGGCTTTGCATCTGTGCTGAAGCGCGTTTTGGTAGTTTGAGGTTTCTGTTTCTGCAGTCAAATGTGCAGAAAAATAGAAGTGATGAAGTGGTCATATAGCAACTCGATAACAGTGGGGTAGCTCATCATTCATATTTTCGGCATGAGAGTGCAGAACTCGACAAGGAGTGAGTCGCAGTGAAGCGCTCATTTTTGTCTCGTTCCTTGGACCTCTCCTGCTTGTGCTGCCTAAGGCTTAAAAAGCTGTCACGAGGCAGATCAACCACTTCCATTCATATGCATTTTTCATTCAGTGCTTGCAAAAAGCAACTGCTGGCATCCAGAGCTCTTTGAGCATGCAGTAAAAGGAATTCCTGTAGGCCCTATGTTTCATGAGACAGCAGTGCATGCTAATTAAGTCTATAATTTGGAATTCTGTGTTTTAGAAAATAACATGCATGCTGTGGGCCATAAATTTGAAGACTTAAAACTGTCAAGTCCACTATTTTGTTCAATTGACTGCGGAGGACTAGTTGGAAGCTACAAGACTCCGACAGCAACTGCTGCTGAAGTCTTTGTGCATTGTGTTTGGATAGCTCCAATGCTTTACAAAAAAATTGAAAATGGCTAGTGGGTATTATTCGTGCACAGGAAAGCTATTTAAAACAAAGGAATACCTGTGCTTTCATTCATACTTGTGGCATAATCATTTCTTGAATGTGTACAGTGTGGTCCCGTCTTGTATTGGAGCTACTTGTACATCTGTTCAGCTTCTAAAAAATGAGAACAAAAGGTGGCCATACTTTAAAGCAGAGTTTCACGACTCGTATCATGAATAAACTGTCTGGCATCATCTGTGACATCAAGCTCATCAAACAGCGGTGCTTTAAAATGCACGATGGGGTCGGTCGGTTTGTGAAATGCCATTCAATTTTAGAGGAGGAACTTTGCATTGGGCGTCCAAGGTGACATACAAATGCAAAGTGCTGATGCACCTCAAGTAGTGTTTGTGTCTTAACTGAACTTGCACTTTGTAGGTGTCCATCACCATCAAGCCCAAGCCAGAGTCCACAGCTGGGTGCTCGGAGTCCATGCTGCGAGGCAGACCGCACCACCACTTCCTCCTCTGGGCCGGCATCACTTGAAGCCTCAACCGAGAATGCGACAGCTGTGGGCGACAGCCAGGGCTCTCTGGACCGGGCCTCAGACTCATCCCGTTCTTCACAGGTAACTTTTTGTTTAATGCTTAGCAAAAAAAAAAGCTTCGAATTTCTGTCGCATTGTGGAAGTGAACAGGTGATAGCATCTCAACCTGGTGCTTCCCTGATGATCCGTTTTAACATATTCAACTTAGCTATTTCAGAATGTTTGAGCTGTTCTTTTGCCACCTGCTGTGCGGCACTATTTTGACACTTATGCTTGCTAGATTGCATATGACACAATATCTCATTACAGATAAACATTCCCTACGGTGGCAGTTATAATAAGAATAGGCTAATGACACTGAAGGAAGAGCAGGAAATGGACATAGTCGGGGCATGTAGTTCAAAGAACAAATTGCTGAAAGGTCCCCTGTTATAGCACAGTGGATTCCAAGGGGAGCTAAATGTGCACTCGCCGTCAAAAGTAAATGGAAGGCAACTTTGTGAAAAAAAATTAATTTCTTTAAATCTGAAGCCAAACGGTCCATGTTTGTTGGTGTACAGTGCAATTCGCAAAATCACAATTAGGCTTCACATATGTATTCCAGGATGCATGAATTGGGGGGGCAGTGATTAAATTTTTTCGTTAATATCGCCTTCTATTTACTTTTGACGACACCTGTACAGTTAAACCTGGATATAACGAAGTTGAAAAAAATTGCTGACAGTTACGTTATTTCCGAATGCGAAATTTGAACGCAGCTCATCAGCTATTTCAGCTTTTCAATAGATTGAGGCAAAGAATGCGAGCAAGACATGTATGTACAATTACAGACAACTTTTAGAGCGCAGCTCTTCGGCACCCGTTTCTGCGTTTTGCGGCGTCGGCGTCGGTGCTGTCCGTTGTAGCCAGGAGAGGGTAAAAGTGCAACCTCCTCCCCTCCTTAGCAAGAAGCAAAAAAAAACAGCCCCGCGCGGACAGCTCTCACTGGCACGCGTCTTAAAACGGGGGAGAAGGAACACCTGGAGAGCTACTAGCCTTGTGTGTGTAGCTGCCCCCTCTCCCACCGCTCGCCGACGCGTCGATTGTTCTAGGCTGTCCGAGTCGTTTCTACGCGATGTTGACGGAGAGGGCGCAGCATTGGGTGCACTAAGAGATGCCCTCCACCTCTTCACTCCCGCGACGGCGGCGGTGCCACGACAGAAAGTTCCAGATGCTCCTCGAAGCCACTCCCGGCCTTTGACCAATGAGGACCCGCGCCCAGCGTGAGAAGGAGACTGCACAGCTGACACTGTGTGTATGTGCACGCCTGTCTTGGCGCAAAGAACGGACAGACATGGAGCAAGCCTATATAAGAAGGGCGTTGACCGCCCAAGCCGCCGTTTAAGCTTCAGTGAACAAATTGTGTTTTGTTTGTTTGCCTCTCTCTCTTGTGGTAGTGCACTTTAAGTGCAATAATTCTTTGTTTTGAAAACACGTTTGTTTTTTAAAAGTGCGCCTGTTAAGCAAGAAATATTAGTTCTTGTAGTGTTCAATACTTGGCCGATAGGAGAGCTAGCCATCTCTTATTTTGGGCAAACATTGCATTTACATGCTTTTGTGCTCGTTTGTTGCAATTTATAGACAGGATATTGAACGTTAGGGCACTCTTGATTATTGAACAGCGTTTATTTTTGCATTATTTTTTGGCCAAAATTTGTAGTTCTGCAGTCAGTAGCTCACCGGCCCATGATGCTTTGAGCGCCCATGGTGGCTGAAGTGGTCTTGAGGGAGCTCCATGCAAGCTCCCATAGACGGGGCACCAGCTTTCCCTCTAGGTAATAGTAAGAAACTCTATGGGTGGAAGTGTAAGCAACGGAGATGCGCTGACGGACGCGTTGCTTTAACTGCGGTCGTTCGTTGCAATCGTTGATACTCCTCTCATGTCAGTTTGTTTGTGCTTTACTTTTCAGCCAAATTTCGTAACTCAGCACAAGCTAACAGACAGTCAAGTTCGTTACATCAAGGTCAACCGGCGCCAGGCGTTCGTTGCATGCAGGTCTCAAATTCATGCGCTTCAATGGGGGCGGCGTTGGAGAATGGAAAAACTTCGTTATATCGAGGAATTCGTTATATGGAGGTTCGTTACCTCCAGTTTTAACTGTAGCAGGGACAACAGAGAGTCATGTAGGTGGATGAAATTAGGAAGTTTGCAGGGATGGGGGAGCCGCCGCTGTTGGATGTGACTGGGATGGTGATGGTGATGATGAGTCTCTCTGCCCGTTACCAAGCGGCAGTGGGCTGCCTGTTGCAGGGCATCTCATGCTTATAGCTGCTGTATGAAAGACACCAGAATTATTTGCTGTTTTTCTCTCGTTAAGGTCTGGCTTCAGGGATCAAAAGGGTTGGAAAAGCCCCATGGCATAGAAGTGTGAGCCTGCTGCGCCCATATAGCTTGCCGAATGCTGCATGTCTGGTACGTGTGCTGTGCAGCCCCTTGCGCCGCCTTCACTGCTCAGCTGCCCATCGGAGTCGGGCACGTCACCACGGCCCAGCCCCGAGGGCACGCGTGAGCCCCTGAGCCGCAGCCTCGAGAAATCTGGGGAGAGCAAATCGTCCAACAAGCTGCTCGAGAAGAAGAAAAAAACCTCCTCCTGGTACAATGTGAGCGTTTTTTCCCACCTCACATGTGCTCCTTCACACTCTCTGTGTTAAAAACACTATGGCCACGTGCACCACCCCCAACACTGCCTCATCATTGGGAATTTTCTTGCAGTTTTATGAAAGCTGTAGCCAGAGCAGCTGACAAATCTGCTTTGTGTTTTTTGCTCTGTGGTGTACTTTCATGACATTTTTTTGTGGTGACGCTGCAGATGCTGAATCCGACATACAAGTCGCGAAGTGAAGACTTCAAGCGACTCTTCAAAGACTTGCCGGAGACAGAGCGACTCATTGTTGGTACGCTTCACTTGGTTGACCGTGCATGAATTTGTTTTTCCGACCTTATTCGAAGTTTGAGGTTATCGTCAAGGTTCGCTTAGGCACAGAGAAGTTAATGCAGTGTTAAGGCTATTGGTACGATGTGATGAGTTGTCAGGGTTTTGTCCCTGATATAAAAGAGAAGGCCACCTTAATTTCTTCATTCAAAACAGGAGTGTAGATGTCAGTTATGCACAATGTGAAGACCTTCTTTAATATTCACCTCTGTAGTTGTTCGTAGTCTTCTTAAGCCTCCAACTTTCAGCAAAGATTGCACAGTGCAAGCCATTTTGATTTAAAAAGTGCACCACTTGGGTGTCGTATGAGGCCTTTATCGTGCCAAATTTAATACAAACGAAATAAGTGTAACATGTGCTCAAGAACACAAAAATGTTAGCTGCTAGGGTAGAAATATAGGCATCTGTTAACATTTTCATTCGGTGATCTTTGTTGCACAGAAGGGAAAATCAAGTGCGGCGGTAATCAGTCTCTCTCAGCAGGAGTCTTCTTGTTGTATTCTTCCCATTTCTTGCCTCGTTTTCGCTTTGTTTAAAGGGTCCCTGAAAAGGGCGTTGGAGGTTGGCTATAAAATGCTTGCATTATGTAGAGTACAGGCCACTGGAGCGTTCATGCTGCGTACAAGACCTCAAAAGCGAGCCAAAAATTCAGGGGGCACTGTGACTGTCTAAAGTGCGTAGAGGCGAAAACATTTTCCGCACCACTTTCACTCTTCTGTGGCACTGGTGGCGTCACATATAATTGAGTACTAATTACTAAGTGATGGCAAATCACTAATTAATGGTTAATTACTGACTAATGCCTGAATACTAATTAACTGGTAATTAATGACACTTAAGCTTTAGGAGTGGAACGCGACTGAAAGGAAATGGGGCTGAATTCTCTGTCATCTGGGTGGACACCTGAACCGCAGCATAGAGGAAGGAAGGAAGTGGGAGTGAAAGAAGAAAGACAAAGAGGGGCCTTAATGAAGGAAATAAAAATTGTATTTGAGGAAAGGAAATTACGCAGTAACTCTCATATATCTCGGTGGACACCCGTCAAAATTCAGGGGGGCACTTTTTTGACCTAAACTGTGGTCACTGATGTGTGGTTAAGATGTTAACCTTGCAACGCTGCCAGGGAGTCCATAGAACGCCATCGCCCATTCGGTTCTACATGAGCTGGAAGAGAAGGGACGAGGATGGGAGTGAGCGAAGACACCGTATTCACTACCAAACCATCGAGCTGGCATGGCGGAGTGGATAGCATGCTTGTCTCGCACTCCGAAGACTGGGGTTCGATTCCCGAGCTCGACCAATTTCCTAATCGGTTTTATTTATTTATATGGCCTGACTAGAAAAGTTAATTAGGCTAATTGGGTAATTAAGCAATTAACTAAACTCAGTCAAACTACTTGGAGCATCACTATACGACCCCTTTAATTGGTTGCATGGTTAGTAGCCAAAGTACAACTGGCCCCGATTGAAATTCGCGCACTGTGACGTGACGACTGTTTCGACCAATTGAAAAGCTTTGACATTTCTGTCGACAACTTCTGCTTACAACGATGAGACATTAAAGGCTTCCGCCTTAATAATTGACAATACAATTTTAAGAACTCCTGTTTCCGCGCCTCGCGGCGACCAGCGGTGGCGAGCTTTCACCCGAATCCGCGCGCATTGCGTCATGCAGCGCTCTTTACGTCAGCAGCGGAATGCCATCATTGGTTCGCTACACCAGAGCCGTCGACGCCAAACCAGTTTAGGAGACGTTGGCTCCGCCCCTTGAGGAATTTCCACGCGCGTCGGCGGGGGGCCGAGTGCATTGAGCCAGCGGGTCGACATTTCAGCATGCAAAAAGTAACGAGAGGAGAGGAAAAGGCGCGAAGACACGGAAAGTTAAATTTCACTACAAATAACTCAGCGTCTACAGAACGCATAAAAAAGTTTTTGCTGGAGGGTATTTGTGATGCTGTGTCCTTTAGCATCCTAAGCATATCGCATCTTTGTTGAGACCCCCCTTCAAGCCCCTTTAACACTGACAGTGCATGTACTGGTGACCTTACACATTTGTGCAGAGATAAAGGTGCATTGTGGCTCAGTATGCTTGCTTTTTAGCTTGTTTTCTTGCAAACTATATATGTTGAAAAGGAGAATGAAAACAGTGCTCAGTGAGGGTTCTGTTTTTTCGTGCAGACTACTCATGTGCCCTGCAGAGGGACATACTCGTTCACGGGCGTCTCTATGTGACGCAAAACTTCATCTGCTTCTACGCCAACATCTTTCGCTGGGAGACTAATGTGAGTCATCACCTGTTCTTGTGCCCCCAACTGTGCGGGCTGGGTTCTGGTGTAGTAGTGGCTTTTGCATATAACAAGCATTTCAAAGCCTTATTGCATCCTGGAATATGTCCAAGAGCTGCTGCAGTGTGTGGCTATAGCCTAGATGAGCTTTTAGAATATTTTGTAGATGGTGTGCATATTTTGTTAGCAGTAACCAATTTGAATGGGGGCTTTTTTTGTTTGAACACATTTAGAGCCATTTATTCACTGAGCGTCCTTACAACATTAAACTCCAAAAATGCCATGGAGCCACTGATAGGAAGCATCATACACAATATAGTAAAGGTCACAACACGAAAACATGTTATAAAATTCTGCTGGGTTCCCAGTCACATTGGCATTAGGGACAATGAGAGAGCCGACATGTGTGCTGCACAAGCCAGAACCATGGAAATAAAACATGTGAATTTGCCTCCTAGGGATTACATGAAGTTAGTGCATAGCAGACTAAGAGCCAAGTGGCAAGCTTCTTGGGAAAATGAAGGACACAACAAGCTGCATACCATAAAGCCCATTTTAAAAGAATGGAAATCATGCCGCCATAAAGAGCGTTTTATCGAAGTATAATTTTATGTCGTTTACGCATAGGCCACACACACATCACCCATAACTTCTTATTAACAAAAAAAGACAAACCTCTGTGTGAAATGTGTGGTGAGGAGCTCACAGTAAATCACATATTAATTTCTTGTTCGCATCTCGAAGAACTTAGAAAAAAATTTTTTACGGTATTTTACAATGAACGCATTCCATTTCATCCCGCATTGCTTTTAGGCGAGCCAACACTTGTCGAGTTTTCACTTGTTTGTAAGTTTCTAAAGAAAGCCAATGTTTTAAATCTATTATAATGTAACCTCTGTACACTTGACATAACATCATCTAACCTTGTGTCTGGCGCATGATAGCCATAGTTGCTTATGCGCCATAAAACCCCATATAACTAACTAACTAACATTTAGAGCCATTTATTTCTTTGGGCACCATTATTGCTTACATTAATGACACGTTTATTACTTTAAATGACTTCATTTTTGTGAAGACCCAATCTTCGCATTTTTTGCTAATTACAGGCAAGTTGTGAAAAGTTTGTCAATGAAAAATTTTTGCAAAATCTCAACTTAATATACCGTGAGATAGAAGTCTCTGAGATCAGTAGTAGTCCTTCTGCTACTAGTACTAATGAATCCGACCGCAACCTTCATTGGATGGGTTCTTTTCCTGAAGAGAATGTGCTGCTTGATGTAAAGGCTTTTCGCTTCACTCTCCGCATGCTTGGCTCATTTGTTGATGCCAAAAGGGAGGAAGCATTTAAAAGGCAATCTTCGTAACTTACTGTCCCAGTCCCTGTACATTTTTTTTTCCTTTCTTTGCATCTTTGTCAAGCCTCCTCTCCACTCCATGAAACATTTGGAACCCTAGTGACAGAAACAAAAGCCACTAGAGCTTGATTGCTTTTGCGTGCCCACTTCTGTAGTACACGTATGGTTGGAGGCGGATCACGAACAAAAGGGATGCCTAATGCCGGACTGAGGCTGTGTCATTAGGCAGGCATTTCGATCACTTCCAAAAAGCTCCTCTTTCAGGAACAGTCAGCATTATTGTGTTTTCTCTTCACCTATTGGCTAAGGTGTGTGTCGCGAGAGTGGGCACAATGTATAGCACTGAGCTGTGTTCTTGCTTTTAGTGCTTGTGAAGTATCCTGAAACTGTGAGTTTAGAATTCAAGAAATATTGAGCTCGTGAAAAGAATCATTAAGAGTGTGTCTCAAATATCACAGGTGAAGTGGCAGCGACAGTAGTTGGATAATAATTCGGCCTTCACTTGCATTTCAGACTGCTGTTTTAGTGTAAGTAAATGTTCTTGTCTATCTAGCTTTAATTACTGCTCTGAGGCATTCATAGATAGTTTGGACTGTGCATTATGGTTTTCATACGCATCAGAACGCATTTTATCTGGTGTGAAGCCCATGTTAGTAGGTTGATACAGCCGATGCCATCAACACTTCATAACCGGCTCGCAAAATGTCTCAAAGAATCTGCACACAAGCCGACTGTTGGTGCAACACCAATTTTTTTTTTTTTTTTTGTCACCTGCTGTGGTATGAACGCAAGCAGTGAGGTCTGTAAAGTCAATGCCAATGTCATGTCAGACCAGTTAATGAAGGTCACCTGTTTCATGACTTCATGACTGGTAGTTCATTGTAGTAGAGGATTGCACTTAGAGCTCACTGAGAGTACTGGAGGAGAAGTTTCACAAAGGCCCACAAGCAGTAGGGGACGTTCTTCCTGTATCTTGTAGTGTGAAAATGCATATTGTGAGCATTATGAAATTTTACTCATCAAGTCACGTATATAGTACAGTTGCCAGCAAATTAAATGGGATAAAGTGAGCACGTTGCCTTCGAGGTATTCAGCACTCTGATGAAGCATTTGTACTTTGAGAGTCTCTTAAAGCACATTTGAGCGGCACAAGCACTTCCATGGTTTTTATTTGAAAGGTAAACTGAAAGCACATTTTTTGTTTAAGACATCCTAATTGGTAATTGAGGTAATTGGTAATTGAGTACTGGAATCAATTGAGGCTGCATGCTCAGAGTATCGCATTTCATGCTTTAAAGTCAGCGGCCTTTTAATTTGTAATCTGCTTAGTGCTTGCTCTTTCTCTTTGGTTTCCTTACTACTACCGCACTTACACGATCGTAAGTCGACCTTCCATATCGCATGTCAGGAAAAAAAAAGATGGGTGTGCCTATGGGCATATTCCAAAATTTGCATATATTAGCCTCGGGACTACTCGTCCACACTTGTGCCATCGTCCTCACTAGTGCTGCTATCGTCACTGCTGCTGTGGCCCCATAGCACGTCATTCTAACATCATCATCCAGTGAAATTCTGCACTTAGCTAATAGCCGTATCACGACACCATGTGGAACAGCTGAAAATTTTGGGCGGCAGTCAAGTCAGATCAGTGGAACAGAATCAAAGACATGGCCAAAGAGAAACTATGCATAAGCGGTGTCAGCTCTTCCATCAGCTACTGACACTCCCAGGAAGTGTTGCCATTCCCCGTTCCAAGTGGCGGTGCCACCGTGATTGGAAAAGTGGCCCTTCCTTTAACTATTGACACTCCCTTATGTGTAGAGTGAGAGTTAAAAGTAAAAAAAAAAGAAAAATCTTTCTAAACAAGTGCTCAGAATAGCTGAAGAATACTGGGTAGAGCCATAGAGTAAACATAAAATCGCAACCGCGCTGTAGCATCTCTGATACCTAGTTTGTGTCACCTTTATTTACGGTGCCATGCTTCGGTTTTGACTATACGTAAGTCGGCCTCCCCACTTCGGATATTCAAATAAAAAAAAAATAGGTCGACTTACAATCATGTACATATCCCCCCTAACCACACGTTATACCCGACATCATCACATTCACTCATTGACACCGTATTTTGCAAAAACTGACTGTTTTAAATATTCGTTTTTTCCGTGGACAATATCCGATTGGAACCATGTTATGGCATCGTAATAGTGTCGCAAAATTTGTTTGCTCATTTTTATGTATATTTCTTTTCATTGTGTTCTGTATCTTTTGAGCTTTAACAATATATGCCTGTCCTGCTTGGACCCTGAAAAGGGTCTGCAGTATGTACTAAATAAATAAATAAATATTACGGTACTTTTCCCTGATTATATTAAGTACTTATGTGAGTGTATTTGCTTTCAGTCTCTGCGGCATCCTGTGTTGAGATTGCGTAACGGTGTTTCCTGCCGGATGCAGGTGGTGATCCGGTGTCGAGACGTAACCAGCATGACCAAGGAGAAGACCGCGCGCGTGATCCCCAATGCAGTCCAGGTCTGCACGGACCACGAAAAGCACTTCTTTACATCATTTGGGGCACGCGACAAGACGTACCTGATGCTGTTTCGGATCTGGCAGAATGCTCTCATGGAGCAGGTGAGACAGCATTGAATGCGGTGCCCCTTTTAGGTGTGTGCTAGGTGTGAGAAGAAAATCCGGTGTTGTCTGCCTGCAGCCCGCATGCTTTAAGTCGGAGGTTCTCGGACTGCATTCTACGGGCTTTCTTTCCTTTCTTTTTTTTTTTTGAGGAGTTCATCAAGCATCCAAATCCCATCGTACACCTGCCACCACCTCCTGTTTATCGGGCTCTATTCGTGCAAACTCTCCACTGTGTAATTGCTTAGGGAGAATACTTCCTTTATGGATATATAGTACAGTATTCCTTTATGGATATATAGTACAGTACGGTAGGTATGTTGTAGCTCGTGCAGTTTAATGTCCCAAAGCTGCACATGGGCTGTGAGGGACTCCATATTGGAGGGCTCTAGATTAATTTTGATCACCTGGGGCTCATAACATGCACTGACATCACACAGCACACAGGCGCTCTTGCATTTCGTCTCCGTCAAAATATGGCCACTATGGCTGGGGTCTGATCCCATGACCTTGGGCTCGGCAGCTGAAAGCCTTAGCCACTGAGCCATTATTGTTTGAACATCAACATTTTCTCTGAGGCCACACATCTGGCAAGAAAGCGCAGAATGCAGGCTGCATTTGGGGGATTTCCTCACCCCTTTCTGAAAGCTGGCGGGGTTCCCGGAGTACAAAATGTTTGAGGACTGCACCTGCTTGGGGCTGCAGCCCATGTCGACGCAGGAGCTGTGGCAGTGGGTTCACTACAGCTACGGGGATGAGCTGGGGCTGACGAGCGACGACGACGACTATGTGGCGCCGCCTTACCTGGAGGACGAGGGGCGCCGCAACCGTCACGCAGCCGCGCTCAAGGCTGGCCCTCAGCCACCCAGCCCCTTTGTGAGTAACAGCACATGGGTAGGCTGCAGCATGGCACGATTTTTCAGGAAATGGAATATTTCAGCAAAGGAAGGCTCATAAGTGCATTTTCATTTTATTTATTGCTTTTTGTAAACTGAAAGATGTAACACCTTACCAGCAAGCCTGACTGAATGGTTTGAGCCTACAGAATAGCACTTTACTATCACCAAGTAGATCCACTCGCTCTTCTTTGTATCCTGATCTGCGGTGCCTATGTGAAATAATGTGGAGCAAGTTCAAGCGCATTGCTATGGTTCTATTCCTAATTGAAAAGGTAGTTGGATTGTCATCAGCGGGTGGGATGTATTTGAGATTGTTATGTGGGCAAGAGTTATAGTCAAGTCACATTGTCCTTGTAATGAACACTTCATGTTTTGAGAATCGAAATAATGTCAACATGTCGCATTGTATACACTGTGGAAATAAGATTTTTCATTGGTCTGGCCAGTTCCGGGCAAGACCATATATATTATGCTGATGACTCTGATCGTTGCAAACGCAGCTGCAGGACATATGACTTTGTGGAGAATCTACACCAGAGTTGGATGACTGTCATTATGGGTACTCGTATTTCACTGTGCAGACGTACATTTGGTAGTTACCTTGGCATAGCATTAGGAACAGTTCAATTATTACTGAACTAGAATTTTGTTTTTTTAAATTTTGCCAACTCTCAGTGTAGTCTCAGTGGCTTTGGCATTCGACTGCTGATCTCAAAGTTGTGGGATGGAATCCCAGCCGCGACAGCCGTATTTTGATTGAGGCAAAATACAAAAAACACCTATGTGCTGTGCAGTGACAGCACATATGCAAAAGAACACATCGTGAGGGGTACAGCGCGAACAAGACGAAGCACGAAGCAAGAAGACACACAGACGAGCGCTGTCTTCTTGCTTCGTGCTTCGTCTTGTTCGCGCTGTACCCCCCAAGATGTATTATTACAAACTCGCCCAGCTATCCATCCTTCTTCATATGCAAAAGAACCCTAGATGGTCTAAATTAATTTGGAGCCCTCCGTTACAGCTCCCCTCATAGCCCACATGTGGCTTCAGGAAGTTAGATCCCACAATTCACAATTTAAATGTTACCATTCAGTGGCAGATGGCATGCGGGTAGTCAAAGTCCAAGGAAAAACCAGATTGGTTGCTATGTGAGCTTATTGCAAAGCAACATGAATACAGTTTGTGGCAGCATAAATGATGTGCATGGGAGGTATGCAGTGAATTGGATTTACTATAGTGGCACCAATTACAGTAGCCACATTTTCACGACCGATATTTTGGGCTTTGTGCAGTCTAAAAAATTCGATTTTTCAGATTAAAATAGACGTTAGCAATAATGTGGAGATCGTTTTTAACCGAAAGTTCGCTATTTCGGCCTAATATAAGCGCGAGCGGGTATCGCTGTCGCAGCCAACCCATTCCCCGCCGCTGTGAATGGCGCCATCTTATGACGGAGCGAAAGGCGCCATCTTATGACGGAGCGAATCGGTCGGACTGGCTTGGATAGGCTTGGCTATTTTTTTGTGCTCGTTGCCAGTCGAAATAATGGACGCTCTCCGTTGCCATCGTTGCCGTCTAGATGACCTACAAAGGGCGTGCGATCGCATTTAAAACGGTACAGCGGGACAGCGAGAGAGCTGCAGCGTCCTCCTCGGCGTGGACGACGCCAGCCGCGGTGCGGGGCAGCAAACGCGGTAGAGGTGGCGAGGGGGAGTGCAAGCGGAGGCGCTCGCGTGGGTTACCTCGCTCGCTGATTCTCGAACGTCGTTGCCGCATGCAATTCGACTGTTCTCGCTTCGCTCGGCGAGTGCATTCGCTCGCGGCATGGCCCGCGGCCGCGTCGCACTGTTTGCTATTGTGCCGCGAGAGGGTGCGGACATGACGAAAGCATGACTATGGCTCAGATACAGTCATATCTTCGCTTGTAGGGTAGGAGCCGGCGGACCATGGGGGGCGGCGGTTTTCACGATTTTGAAAGCCGGTTTTTCATAGAAAAGCTATTATTTCAAAGTTGAAGGATTTTTCGGACTGTTCGGTTATTCGGACCGTATTCCGGGTACCGACTATGGCTCAGATACAGTCATATCTTCGCTTGTAGGGTAGGAGCCGGCGGACCATGGGGGGCGGCGGTTTTCACGATTTTGAAAGCCGGTTTTTCACAGAAAAGCTATTATTTCAAAGTTCAAGGATTTTTCGGACTGTTCGGTTATTCGGACCGTATTCCGGGTACCGCCGAGCCTGAAAAATCGGTCGGCGACTACATGTGCCATGAGATGTTTTTGTTCGCAGGATTTTCGGTTTTAATAGCTACTGAATGAACTCCTTTGCCCATGAAATCTGAAGGCACCGGTTAACATCCAAAGCATATCTTGCTGAAGTAGAGGAGCAGTAACGCCATGTCATTGTGACATGAGGCGCTGAAAAAGTAGACAAAATGTCAGATTATGGTGCTGTCTAACCCTGTGACTTGCCCATTCACTCGCTCCTTTCAGGAAGAGGAGCTTCCCAATGGAGAGGAGGATGAAGATGAAGAGGCCTCGGGGCCAGAGCTGTTTGCGAGTGCCCGTGAAGCCCAGCACTCTGACATGCCAACCGACCTGAGTGACTCGAGCGAGGCGGCTGAGCCGCCCGAGTGCCCGTCGGTGCATGAAGGCAAGCAGATCCTGAACCTGGTGCTGCCCATGTCGGTGGACCAGCTCTTCACATTGCTCTTCACGGGCTCGCGGTTTTTTCATGACCTGCTGACCTCGCGCAAGACCTATGATGTCACTGAGAGCAACTGGCAGCCATGCCCCGAGACAAGCAACAAGCTGCGGCAGCTCACATACACAGTCACCCTCAACCACGCCATGGCTAAGACTGCGCAGACTACCGAGACACAGGTAGGTCATGCTGAATTGGGCAACAGTCTGTTACTTTTATCAAGTAAGAATTTACCACTGCAGTGGCCGAGTATTTTGAGCACCAGCCTTGTATGCGGGAGACACAGGGTTCAATTCTCCGAGGGCCACTATGTGCCCACCAGTTTTCCAGTAGGTGTGCATTTCCCCCTGGCCTGATGCTCAACTTCTTTGAGGTGAAATTCTTGGGAAAACAGGTCGCTGACCCTGCCTCTTGCAGGCCAAACACTCGTTAGCCTTGGTGCTCTTTGGCAAATTAAAAGTAAAATCATCATAAAACATCATTACCAGGTTAAAAGCAGCTTTTTACAATGAATCGTTAGTTGGTTTTTTTTAGCTTTTGTGGGCCATGAAATCATAATTTCTCTTGGCGGGCCTACAGATCAAGGTTTCTCCCAGCATGAAGCATTGCGTGGATATTAAACTTCTCTCAACATTTCCTTTTTTTGCTGAGCATTTTTGTTTTTTAGTTAAATGGAACACATACCTCATACTATTCTTAAACCATGTACTGCCTAAGTTCCCAGAAGTGTCAAACGGTTGAAAGAATTTTGTTGCATGCACATGGTGACACGTTTTTGTACCAGTGTCACTGCATTTCAGCAGTGTGCTGAGGCCTAATGAGTTCAGTTTTTATTCTGCTCCTAAATGAAAGTATAGCTGATAGGAAAGGGTAAGATAGGATACAGGATAGGAGAGTACATAGCCGGCAAAGTAAAAACGAACACACAAGACCTTGCAGCACAAGCCGCTTGGTGTGCGTCATTTCCGCATACATTTGAGTATATATTTGATAGGCCTGTGGGAATATTGGAAAATTTTGAATATATTCAGTCAAATAGTAAAGTGTTCTATTCAACCCGGATGTTTCATAGTATTTTAAATCTCGGGAGTATGAAGCAAATATGTTTCTGGAATGCCTGCTTTGTGTGGTTTTGGTTCCACATACCTTCACCAAAATTTTATTTATTTATTTATTTATTTATTTATTTATTTACAAATACTGCTAATCCCAATTGGGATTGTGGCAGGAGGGCTTAGTAAGGTTAACAGAACGCGGTCAAGCATAATCGGAACATTCAACTGGTCAGCATAAGAAAAACAACAAACGGTAAAACGAAAATACAACCGAGCTGTGACGAAAACAATCGAATAACACATAAAATAAGTATTATACAAAGAATAACAAAATGTTGAAATATTGCTAGTTGTTATAATACGCAGACAATAAGTAAACAGTAAATATTATAAGCGTACACTGCAAAGGCATTAATAGTATAGGTGTTTAGTTTATGTAACGCTGCATAGTTTGACAAAAAAAAACTTACACATAAAAAAAACAAATAACCATGGGTATAATAACAACAGAACGCAAGCAACTAGGGATGAATAACTAATAACATGACGTACTCTCAACTGCATTATTAAATTTTGTCAATGATGAACAGTTAGTAATGGATGGATCAAGGCTGTTCCATTCTCGAATTGATAGTGGGAAAAAGGAATTTTTAAAGCAGTTAGTATGGAAATGATACTCACTTAATTTATGCGAATGTTTATGACGCGTTGATCTTGCTTCGGAAAGGGAAATATATTTAGTAGTGTCGAGTTTTAGATGTCGATTTATTAGTTGAAACATGAGTTTTAGTCGTGCGACTTTTGCACGGGTCTGCAATGATTTTATTCCTTCAGTTTTCATTAATTCAGTAGGTAAAGACAACACTCCTAATTAATTCAGTAGGCGCAAAGACAACACTCCAACCCCACAGACACTTCCTGGGTGCACGCGCCCAGGTAGGCGCACAGTCATATGCCTGGCATGTGTCAGTGGAGCCACCACTTAAAAGCAGCAGCTGCACAACAACTCAACCACAATTAAGACCTGCACTTGGAGGTCCCACAAACAGGTCCCACGCCCCGCATATTGTTTGGCTGTGCATGTAGGTTTACTGTCCAAATTTCCAATGGCAGTTTTGATTGTCTTTCATGACGTTCAACCATTTTTATGTGCCAGAAGTATTTGATTTGCTGTGAAAATATTAAACGAAAATTAGTATTCTCTTCGGATTCGCTTCGAACCAAAAAAAAAACACCAGTCACACAGGTCTAATATTTGATGTCGTTGTTGACACAACACTGAATTGCCAAACTGAGCACAGCCAATTTGAATGTGTTTATACTTACTTTCTTACCATCTTGTTGCGCGACCTGTTGTGTAGTTGTAGAATGGTCCTGCAAAAAAAGACATCTGAGTGTTCATCGGTATCTTCCCAGAATTTCTTGGAAGTATTCTGTATAAGAGCTAAAATTTTTCTTTCGTGTTAGTCAGTGAAGGCAAAAGCAAACGGTCTGATAAATTCACACAGCCTGCATGTGCTGAACTGGCCCACTGTGGCTTCCCACTGCCTTGATGCAATGTCAGTTTGGCACTGCATACGCAAAGCCTGCCCCATTTTTCGTGCAAGCTGAGGTAATTGCATGAATTAAGAACATTTGAACAGGAAACAAATGGCATTATGCAGGCATCATTCACCATTGTTGTAGAAAACATAGCTGAGGAGTAGCACCTTGTGGACTGTGGGTGTTTTGCTAGTTTTTTCACCCACTCATTGATGTTCTAGCTGCAAAAATAACGAGGAACTTTAGCGGCTAAAGTGGTGAAAGGCGGAAGCCTGAGTGCTGCATTCTGCTACGCTATTGTTCACTTCACAATCTGTTGGTGCATTAATTAACTGCCAATTAATGACGCTTAAGCTTCGCCTTTAAGAGTGGAACGCGAAAGCGTGTTGTAGCGCTGCCAGACAGTCCAGAACAGAACGGGTGGTGTGCAGCCCTTTGAATGCAACGCTTTTTGAGGAAAGGTTCTAGGCCTTGCTCATCCTTGGTAAATTGGTTTTTGAGGAAAGGAAATGTATCTGTCTCTCATATCTCGGTGGACACCTAAACCTCACTGTAACAGGAAGGGAGGAAGATGGGAGTGAACGAAGACAGGGTATTCACTAGATGCCCCTTTGTTCATACCAAACCATCCAGCTGGCATGGCGGAGTGGTAGCGTGCTTGTCTCGCACTCCGGAGACCGGGGTTCGATTCCCGAGCTCGGCCAATTTCCTACTCGGTTTTATTTATTTATCTGGTCTGCCTAGAAAGGTTAATTAGGCAAATTGGTCAAGTCCCACTAACTTGGAGCATCACTATACGATCCCTTTAATTGGTTGCATGGTTAGTAGCCAAAGTACAATCAGCCCCGTTTGAAATTCGCGCACTGTGACGTCACGACCGTTTCGACCAATCGAAAAGCGTGACATTTCTGTCGACAACTTCTGCTTACAACGATGAGGCATTAAAGGCTTCCGCCTTAAAAGTGCAGGACAGTGGAATGTAGGAAATGCACTGATTGCACTTTCACAACCATTATGGTGTCAACTAAAATCTTTCTGATTGGAGTTAGCTTGCATGGGAGATGCAGCAAGTACACGGCACGTGTTTTCATCTTGGACATGCAGACACTTTCCAGCTTGCAGCCGGCTTAAACCTTGCAGCAATGAAATGCTTTATTAGGCTAGTAACTCATGACTGTGCGGATGCTTGAAACATTTGGAACACTGTCGCATCACTGCAGAGAGTGGAGTTTTCCTTCCCATGTATTGCCACTCTGCCGCACAGCAATCATCTACCCATGACCTCCTCCAAAGGTGTGCCAAGAATGACTCCACTGGTGTCAGACTTCATAAGCCTGTCTGTTTCTTGACTTTAGCTCGGTGCTGACGAACTTCCAAGGTAGCCTTGATGTTTGAAGTGCTTTTGTTTTCTACTAAGTCGCTTGTGCAGGCAACGTTCATTTTCTGTTGATATGCGCATTGGCTTCACACCATGCTAGCTGTTATCAAGCTGAGCGATTGCATTGCCCCCCCTTTTTCTACACCAGATACTGCACAAGGCAAGTCAGCCAGGCCAGGTGTATGCCATTGACTGTGATGTGCAGAGCACAGGTGTGCCATACAGCGACGCCTTCTGCGTCAAGTCCCACTACTGCCTGGCGCGACTCTCTGACAGTCGCTGCCGCCTGCGCATCTATGGTTGCGTCCGCTACAAGAAATCCGTCTGGGGTCTCGTCAAAGGTGGGGCTCCTCTTCTTCACAGGCTGTTTGGGTTCTCTATTCAGAAGGTTTGAAGGTTTATTAAAACGAAATACAAATGAGTTGTAAGTTTCATAAAAAAGTTAGTACAGTAGGAGGTCCCAAAGTGAAAACTGTCTGGGGGACCTCCCATCAGGAATACATAAGGAAAGTGCATAAGTTTGGCAGAGGAGCTGGAATAAAAGTATACAATCAAGTTAAAACCTATTAGTGTAAGTTGCGGCAATGAATAAGTTATACAATAGTTAGCGGGCATAATTTAACAAAAAAGGCATAAAATAGCAAAACATAAGAGCAATAGAAAGAACACAAAAAGACATCAGATAACAATGGGCATTGAATAAATGCAGATATAAAGCACAGGCGGAGAAAGAAAGAAAAAAAAAGTGGTTCCAGATGATTAACAATATGACCGTTTGCTGTCAGAGTGGGGAACAGAAAATAAGATGAAGGCAACCTTAAGCATGGCATGAAGCTGAATGGGTTGATAGGAGATGTTTTTTTAGTAAAGTGTAGAAAGCGGGCTGCGAACGTGCGGATTTGATTGCTAGTGGTAATGAATTCCAGGTTTTGATGGCGGAGAAAAAAGCAGTTTGTTTTCCATAATTTGTGTTCACTTTTGGTAGAAGCATATTGTTTTGTTCAGAGAATCTAGTGTTATTGCTATTAGAAAGGAGGGATGCGGAAAAACAGAGAAGTTGATTGTTATTATTGCGAGCGCGGTAGATTAGAAGACCTAACCTAAGATTAAGGAGGCATTTCAATGGCAGAATGTTTAGGTCAGAGTAAAGAGGTGAAGCAGAGGCTGTGTATGGGCTGAAAGATAAAATTCGAAGCGCTTGATTTTGAAGATGAGAAATACATGACATATGACATGAATAGGTATTACCCCATGATGATAGGCAATAATTAAGGTGACTGTTAATGAACGTCACAATTTTGGCAGTTATCACAGAGCGTTATGTATTTAAGCCTGGCTAACACTCTGGTCAGCTGAAAACCAGCTGCTGCATTGCACTTGGACTGAAATAATGCCAGTGGGCCAGGTCTTTGGTCACTCTGATAACCATGACGAATGCAGAAGACCCTAGCATGTGTCAGGACTGGAATGCCCATTTTAAATACCTGGTCAGAGGCCAAGTTGTATCCAGGGTTCTTTCATATGGTGCTCCATGTAATCCCTAGCATTGTTACAATGTTCAGAAACCTGCACCAGTTAAGATGTTAAGATCATTACTGCTTCGGATGGTGCCCTGCTTTCTCAGTTCATTGTCGGAAGGTACAGAGCAAGTCTCCACATGGTTCATCCTAAACAGAACAACTTGTCTCTTTTTGCAGCTGTGATAGAGAAGAACACCCTGCAAGGATTGGAGGGTTTCTGCAATGATCTCGGTAAGTCAGGGTAGGGTGCAATGTTTTCGACTGCATCAGTGCTATAACTTTCCATAAACATTGATTTAGAACGCCTCCAAAGGCTTTTCATATTCACTCTTGGTAACTCATAGGGGGCGGAAAATTCGTTTGAAATGTGTCTGCTGTTAGGCAGCAGTTTTCAACTGGTAACAAGGCACTGGAAGTAATGAGGAAATAAGTCTACTTTGGGCTGGTAGTGACTGCAGATCTGGATCATGAGGCCGAAATAAATTGAAGAATAAGAATGGGTTGGAACGAGCGCATTTGGCAGGTTGTCTCAGATCGTGAATGGCAGTTTAGCAATATCCCTCTAGAGAAAAGTACTATATGACAGCTGTATCCTACTGGTGGCCACCTATGGGCAGAAACGTGGAGGTTAGCTAAAAGGGTTCAGCTTAAATTGAGGACCACGCAGCAAGCTATGGAAAGGAAAATGATAGGTGTAACCTTAGGAGACAAGAAAGCAGAATGGGTCATTGAATGAATGCAAGTTAATGACATGCTCGTTGAAATCAAGACGAAATGGGCCTGGGAAGGGCATGCAATGCGAATGCAAGATAACCACTGGTCCTTAAGGGTAACGGAGTGGATTCTAAGGGAAGGGAAGCCTAGCAGGGGGCTGCAGAAAGTTTAGGTGGGCAGATGAGATTAGTAACATGGTTGAAAAACAGCGCACAAAAGACTAGACACAAGAGTAAAGGCGACGACAGGACAAGCGCTTGTCCTGTCGTCGCCTTTACTCTTGTGTCTAGTCTTTTGTGCGCTGTTTTTCAACCATGAACCTATACCAACTCGCCCAACTTAACGTTCTACTGAGATTAGTAAGTTTGAAGAAATAAGGTGGCCACAACTGGCACAGGACAAGGGGTTAATTTGAGAGATATGGGAGAGGCCCTTGTCCTGCAGTGGGCATAGTCAAGCTGACGATGATTATGAGTTTGAATTAAGAGCCTTTTTATTACACTTGATGTTGATAATACCAAGGCATCAGTTGAAATAAATATGATGTTGAGATTGTGAGTTCCAGTTAACAAGATTCTACTGTACTGTCACCTGGAATAAATAAATGGAAGGTACCAATTCCCCAGCTTGCGATGCAGGTCGGCGCACCTACAAAAGTTTTGCAAGAATATAATTTAGTTTATTTCTTGTGTGTCCTTCCGGAGAGAACACTGTCGTGTGCTACTACCGGGTTTCGGTTCTGGCTAGGCAGTCTAGTCATTTGATTTAATTGTACTTGTGGTCAGCGATTTCACTGTCTTGGAACCTGTTTCTAGTCCTGCACAGGCTGCAGGTGCTCCCTATACTGAATTCAGTGCATTTCCTGTAATCATTTAAAGTAACCATGGGAGACATTTACACATGTTTGTTTTATTATAAACGGTTATGTTGACCAATTATGTCTACTATAGACATGCCTATATCAGATCAATTCAGACAGTGGCTGTCAGCACATTTGACTAGCATGTCCGATGCACTTATACTGCATCCGACCAATAGCTGTTGGTCCGTTGGATCGATTGGTATCTCTCTTTGGCTGAGCTGTTGGTCCGTTGGATTGATTGGTATCTCTCTTTGGCTGAGTCAAATAAAACTAAAAGAATCCAAGTTTTTTTACTATTCTTAACCAGTAAAGATCTTTTATTAGACAAATACAAATTTCTGAATTGGAATTTTGGCTGGGGTGCACATACTGCACAGTTCAAGTGCTGCTCAAGCCAAGCACTCTTTCTTTTTCTCCTGCAGTTTATGGCCTGCTTCCATGGGCTTCATAGCTTCCTCAACGCTGTAAAGTATGAGCTAGACAGTGTATAGTCAATAGCAAGTTTACAGGATGCGTGTGCCAAGGAAAAAATTTACTACAGTCTGTAGTACTGCCCCTTAGCCTGGTTGCCTGGTGTTGATGGCAGCGGATGGAGCATGCAGACCTGCAGGCATTTGAGGCTATTGGCTTGGATGACAGTGCTGAGATGCTTTTTTCTTCACACCTATATACCATAAAGTTTTGCTACCCACGGTACAAATGGCTACCCATTGCCTGTGAACTGCTCGCTGCACTTTTGTCTCAATGAATGCAGAATCAGCGTTGCTGCGGGAAGCTGAGCGGCTGCAGCCAGCTGGCGGTGGTGGTCTGAAGCAACGGCGTCGCCGGCTTCAGAGCACGAAGCGAGGCGGCGGCAACCGCGACCGCTCCAGCAGCTCGCAAGCCGGTTTTGGATCTTCCTTTGGTACGACCTGTCTGAGAATATTGTTGCTGTCTTCTTCTCTACTGACATCATGCAGTGATGTTAAAGTGTACAACCTGGTTTCAAGATAACCTAGCTGCTGTAGATAAGACGATCGCATTCTCCTCTATTTCTTACCTGTGTAAAAGGTGCACTTTTGAATTAACATTTAAATTGAGTTTGGAAAAGAAAAAAAAAAGATGTCACACCCAAGTTAAACGACATCTACCTCAGCAAATGAGATGGGAAGGAGGTAGCATGGTGCCACCTTTTTTTTTTTTTGTTATCATTTCATACTTTGCATCATTACTCTCTGATGCACCATAATATGCGTTTAATGGGCGCATTTCATCTTTTCCCCTTTTTGTTTCTTTTGTTTTACATTTTCTGCACGATTCTCCTTTCTTGTCTTCCAAATTCTCTTCCCCATGTAAAGTAGCATGCCAGTGATTTTTAAACCCCGGCTAAATTCTCTATTTTTCATTTGAACGGTTTCTCTCTCTCTCTCTCTCTTTTTGGAGATCTTGTGTGCATTCCGGCCAGTACTAATGTCTTATGTGCAGTCTATTTTGTTTTTAATGTGTAAAATTTAATTGCGCCAGCAGCTGTTTTTTTTCTTCACATTTTTCAGACTCTGATACCTACATGCAGATTTCTGATGTCTGATAGTATGTCAATAAATTAAATGAGCTGCAACAAATGAATTGTTTGAAACTACTGACGATTATTTGTTACCGAGCATTTCTCACCATACTCACTTTCTTGAAATTGTGGAATGCACAATATGGCAGGTGTGGACATGTGCTACCAATGTGAAATGAAGCCAAGACAGTTGAAATGTGAACAGCAAAATGAGATCTTACCTGAAGGAGTCTGAACACTAATTTTCACTTGGAAGCCACGAAGATCGCTTTTAAAAAAATAAACTCCACCTATACCTCCTCTCCAAAAGCTACTAACATTTTTGTATTGCACTTCAGTTGGCCTTGTAACATTTCATTTGATGCTGATGGTATGTCTGTACGGTATGGTCCGCTGTTAGAGGGAACATGGGATTGTGTGGCTGTCACGCTGGCTGCTCTTTCCATGCATATGCCTGGTGCCACCCATTCTCTCTGGCTTTCAATGGCAGTGCTGCTCAAAGCACGGAGGCCATGTGAATGCGTGTTCCCTTTAACAGTGAACTGTAGTGTACATGTGAAAAGATGCACACATGGACAGCATATGTCTACACACAGTTTCCAAATATTTCGAGGTGCGCATAGTTAAAATTCTTCATGCCTTTCTCCCCACAGGGCAGATGTGCAGTAAAAAGTTTGATGGGTGCATAAATGCCTTTTTTTTTTTTTTTTTCTTGCTCTGGTCTGTTACATGCTAACAGGGTTTCCATGCTGTATTGTATCTTCAGGCATGGCAAGAAACATTCTTTTGACTTTTCTTTAATCTTGTGGGTGACAGAACTGAAAATTACACGTATACTAGTTCTTCCCCTCCAGCGTGGCCATGAATGTGTGCTGTCCAAGGGGAATATGTGTGTGTGCTAAACACGTTTAATACTACATTTGACCATTCAGGGCATGTACTCTCAATAGTGCCGCTTTCCCATCCCATCTTGGTAGTATTTTCACTGCTGAGTGGGCAAATGTGCCAGTTCCAGGTGCATGCTACACTGGCAACAATACAGTTTTATCTTGCATAAGGTCTCCTGTACAACTCTGAGAGTGAAAGCATAAAATAACAGCTTAAAAGGAACAGAGTTTTGTACTGTACTTGATGCCATGTTTTTCTTTGCTGCAGGCCTAGCCAGGGTATCTGAAGGTCGCCGCTTGGGAACAGGCACAGCTGTGAAGCTCCTGCTTGTGCTGTGAGTTGCCCATTGTGACCTCTGTGGTGCTCTCAGTGTTTGTTTGGTTGAGTTTAGTGCCAGTTGTCACTGCAGAGCATTTAGGAGCTCAAAGGGCGTAAATGGTTGCATGCATTTGCATTTGCCTTGCAATAGTGCAGGACTAGGCAGTCCATATTTGCTGGTAACTTTACAACATACTGAAATTTTGATTAGCTCGTTGATTTGGAACGTGTTTCGAAAGTTCTTTATTTGGATGGTGCTTTTAACCACTTAAACCTTCCAGCTTCTTGTACATAGTATAGAATGCTGAGGTGGTGTAAACCTGAACCTGATATAAAAATGTGGTTTTTGAGATTCCATTTTTTTTTTTTTTGGCATAGTGTTGTCATTAGTGGCAGGCAACAGAAAACATCTTTTTGAACATCCTAGGGCCAGGAGTACTTGTCTCACTGAAGTGGGCTGACGAGGCTTTGACTACCCCTTCTGAGGTGTCCCACGGTGTCCATCATAGTTAAGTGTATGCCTTTGAGTAGACAATCGTCGGTGGCAGGTCTTAACATTTCAGCCTTTATGAACCCCAGTGGGTTTCAAAAGGTGCTGAAGAACCTGCGTGTCTTTGCTTCTGTGCTTCCCTGCCTGACATGCATGCTAAAGAGAGCATGCAGATAAACAGCTGTGCACAAAAGATGGCACAAATGAATGAATGAACGAATGAATGACTGCCTGTATAGGGAAACAGTGCTGGAAGCAATAGCAGTAGCATAATTCTATTCTCCCAATGATACTGTACCCTAGCTTCCTGTTCTGACTCCCAGCTCTTCTCTAAGCTTTTTGGCAATTTTGGCTCCTGAGCATTTTGAATCCAATGTAAAAGGTAAAACACACCTTGGGGAAATAGTACATAATTTATGTTTGAAAGAGGCAAGAAAAAGTTATTTTGAGCATTGGACTCAATCTACTGTGAGAAATGTGTTCGGAATGTTAGCAACAAACCCACTGCATCTAATGGGAAAGCTAATGGGAATGAGTGCTTTAACTGGGCTTGCACCCGTTCTCATACACTTTCTTCTGTTTACTACTAGGTGGACTCAAAGAGTATTAAAAGAAAGGAAAACTTACGAAATAGACAAAACAGCCACTTTAATCTTCTATGCAAGGTGGCACTCCCTACTGCCCAAATTCAAAGGGGATGCCAATAGTTTTCTATCTGTGTATTAATGGCATTAATGGAATTTTTAGTTAGGGACGGAGGCTTTCTAGATATAGTACTTTTAAATTTCACAGATTGGGTTAGAGAAGTAGGTATGTAGAAAAATAAAAATGCCAAGCATGGTGGCATATCCCATTTCAAGGAGGATGCTCTGAACATCCGTCTGTACAGCACTATTTCTTTGAGAGAACGGAATCTTGCATTACAATATGACTAGTCCCAAAATGCAGTGGTTAAGGAAACGTGAGTGTTGAAGCACACATAGATTTCGGTGCTTGGAAAACCCAAACAGCACTCCGAGGGACCCAAAAGTTCCATAGAATTCGGGTGAAGAACCAGTTCTACGAAGCCGGTTCCATAGAACTGGCTTCCATAGACCTCAGATGTGGTTGCAAGGATATGAGGTGGCATATCCAAGAACCTGAGGCATTGTGCTTGTGGTGGTGTTCATTAAACAGGGTGAGCCTCGTGCTGCTGATGAACGTGGTGCTTCTCTACCGGCTGTGGACGTCTTCCGCAGTGGCCCCAAGCAGTGCGCCCACCGTCGACATCTGGATGCTTGAGTAAGGGCGCACATTACTAGTGCATGATGGATTGTCAAAGCATGCTCATTCTGACTGGGATGGATGGGCTTGCAAATCTGGAGACAGTGGCAGAAAGTAGCATGGGAATGGAATCTCTTCTTGCATCTCTCTCCCTCTTTTAAGACACCCATTGGTTTCTAAAAGTTTATTAAAGAAAACTTTGTTGGCCTATATCGGCAGGTTACTCTGTTCTAACAGCAAAACCAATACTTTCACTGAAAGCTGAGCTTTTTTTTTTTAGGCAGGAAGGTGCAAAAAGTAAAGTGCAGGTATCATTGCCACTGGCCGTTTTCACAACCAAACTGTGGTGACCTAAAAACAGTTTTAGAACATGAATATCTGAGGCTAGCCTACATCAACATTTACTATGAAGTGGTGGTCGTGGAGTCATTTTCATTGCTGACATTACAAGTATAAACTGAGTTCAGTTTTTTTTAGCAATTCATATGTCTTTCGCTGCCAAAAAAAAAATCAAGATGTCCACAAAGACCTAATCCATTTTTACAAACAAAAATTTGCTAGAGTTGCCCTTAGTGTTCCTTAAGGGGAATTTCAGGAGACTTTCAAGATAACATTTATTTCGGTGAAATTTTTGCAGTTGTATTCTACCCCTTCTTGACTTAGGTGAATCCTAATGGGTAATTGCTCCCTTATATTACAAATTTACTCCACCTGGGAGGGATTCCCCTGACACACATTGGACTCTTATTTGTTTCTAGATGCGAGTGTCCAGAAGGCTGCACAGAACATTGCTTGTTGAGCATTATTCTTAGTCATGCGTGTAACGATTTGGCTGTTGTTTGCAGGGCACCTCCGCAGAACGTCCAGGAGTGGGCCCGCTTGATGTCCCAGCGGGAGGCCTTCCACCAGCAGCGTGCTGACATCTGGCAGCGTGCTCTGCATGACCTTCGGCACATGCTGCGCACGGTACGGCCAGTCTCAGTCACTTGCCATTTTTGTATCGCGCTTACAAAGGTCTGTCTGAGATGGCAGCGAACGTAATTTCTGTCAAATTCAACGAGGTTTGGAGATCATAGATCACGGTAAGAATACTGCTGGGACAAAGCAAGCACGGCGCCAGCCTGTCTCTCGTGACGCAGTATATGTATGCAGTGCAGGGAACAAAGCAGAAAAAAAAAAAAGGGTGTTGATTGCATTAAAGGTGCATTGAAGAGGAATCTGAACTCGTCTTTTTGCCGCGGGAACTCGATCTACACGTTCTGAGCATTCTTAGAAACTGTAACTTATTGCCCTATGTGGCCGATTTCCCTAATTAAATCGAATTAATGTCTGGCTCCTGCCTTTATTTTTTCAATTCTCCCCGTACAATGGGCGAAGTCGACAAACGCGTGGAGCGCCTTTCAGCCAGCTCCGTGGAGGCTTTGCTTTCGCTTTATTTTGCTTTTTAGGCTTCCATGAATAAATAGTTTCATTCCCGCGAAATAAGCCTGCAGAAATAAAAATACGCGCGGACTATTTGCTTCTACGGATTACTACGTATTACTCCGCCAATGGCAGAGCGGCAAGCCACCATGGGACTGGGTGAAAGGCACTCCACGCGTTGGTCGACTCCGCCCACTGTACAGGGAGAATTAAAAAATAAAGGCTGGAGCTGGACGTTAATTTGATTTAATTCGGGAAATTGGCCACACAGGGCAATAAATCGAAGTTTCTAAGAATGCCTGGAACGTGTAGATTGAGTTCCCGTGGCAAAAAGACGAGTTCAGATTCCTCTTCACTGCACCTTTAAACATGGTTACACTTGTTTACTGTGTTCCTTTCACTGTGTTCAGCAAGCATCAAGCTTACAAGATGAGCGTGTATGAAAGAAAGCTCATCACGCAAGCCATTTGCCTAAAATTCCTGCAGATATGAGGTGACTTGCATGCTGCATTGGTCATTGGACACAAAAGCAAGAACGTCCTTGTTCTATGCAATGTCAGGGCACAACAAAGCGATACTGAGAACAAATTGAAGTTGGCTGGTGTCTACAGATGACCGTATTCTGGTAATAAATACACTACTTTCACCAAAATCGGAGCTTTTATAAGCTATAGAAAAGGCCAGAAAATGAGATGCAGGTGTCACCATCACTGGCCAATTTCGTAAGTAGTGCACAAACACTGTTTTTGGGTCACTGATACCAGAGACTCTGCTGCACTGCCGTTTGCTTCAAAACTGTGATCACTGACTCCTTTTCGGTGTAGAAGTGCAGATCGAGTTGTGGGGAAATTTTTTAATTCAATTTTCTCGGCGATAAATGCATGTCTTGCTGCTGGACAACCATCGAATAACCATAAAGAGCCATAAAGATCTATTTTTACAACAAACAAAGCTCGATGGAACTGCCCTCGGTGTCCCTTGACTCTAGGTAGTCGAAATTAATCTAACGCTCTCTGCTGTGGCACCTGTCATGATGGTCCAAGTGCAGTTTTGGGACGTTAAACACCGCATTCCATACCATGCTCCATCAGCTGACATCATTACCAGGTCAGTGGGTTGCAAGGCAGCGCTGCAATAAATTTGTTCCGTAGTATACGCATCATTTAAACTTTTGCTGCTGCTGGGTATGCGCTTGACCAGCGCTTAACCTGCCGCCATTTATTACCGGTGCTGCTGTGCGGGGAAGCCAACCTAACTGGCGCTCGGTTTTCTCCAGGCTCTGGAATTGCCACGAGTGCTTTCAAAATGGCGCTAAAATTTCGGAAAAGGTTCCCAGCTTCACTGGTAAGGGTCACCTGAGTAGGCGTCCCTTCACTTATTAAATTACGTTGCTCGTTCTTGATGACATTTTATAGTATTGCAAAATTTGGCCATATCGAATTATTTTACAAATTTTTACAATTTTTTACCTATCACTGTAACAGGGTTTGATTGATTTGAACAAAGAACTTTCGAGTGCTGTGAAGAAAATATAATTAATAAAATTCAATACACTGTCTCTTCTATCTTAAAGGTGCACTGAAGAGGAATCTGAACTCGTCTTTTTGCCGCGGGAACTCAATCTACACGTTCCGAGCATTCTTAGAAACTTCGATTTATTGCCCTGTGTGGCCGATTTCCGCAATTAAATTAAATTAATGCCCGGCTCCCGCCTTTTTTTTTTTAATTCTGCCTCGTACGGTGGGTGGAGTCGACCAACACAGGGAGTGCCTTTCACCCAGTCCCGTGGCGGCTTGCCGCTCTGCCATTGGCGGAGTAATACGTAGTAGTCCGTAGAAGCAAATAGTCCGCGCGTATTTTTATTTCTGCGGGCTTATTTTGCGGTTATATTATCTGCAAATGAAACTATTTATTCACGGAAACCTAAAAAACAAAATGAAGCGAAAGCAAAGCCTCCACGGAGCTGGCTGAAAGGCACTCCCCGCGTTGGTCGACTCCGCCCACCGTACGAGGCAGAATTAAAGACGGGAGCCGGGCGTCAATTCGATTTAATTAGGGAAATCGGCCACACAGGGCAATAAGTCGCAGTTTCTAAGAATGCTAGGAACGTGTAGATCGAGTTCCCGCGGCAAAAAGACGAGTTCAGATTCCTCTTCAGTGCACCTTTAAAGGTCTGTTTCGGTTTGCGCACCTCTCCACCTTTCCTTTCATTGAATTATTTTCTCTTATTTGCGCAGATGGAGTCCTCAATGGAGCGGCTGCAGGAGAGCCTGCGGATGACTCCAGCCGCCAACAGCAGCAGCAACGTGCCGCCGACCACCACTGCTTCTTCGCCCGGCGACTTATGACGCGCCGTCTAGTCCGCGAAGGCAGGGGGGCTTTTCCTCCTCACCGTCCCTCTCCTGCCTTCGAAGCAGGCCACTGTGCCTGTGCAGAGAATGTGTGTGGCCACGCGTGTGTGATAGAGCGCCCCCTGCTGTGCAGGGGGCGCCACCCTCCTCGACTAGGTTGTGCCCCCCTCCTAGTCTCTACCCGTTGGGTGCGTTCCATTTCTTTTAATGGCCTAGTGAGGAGTCTACTCCGGTGCCTAAGTATACAGCTAACGCCTAGAAGTGGACACAACATTGGAGCAGACACGCAGCAGTCATCTCAGTTCCAGCCTTGTGACTGGGGCAGAGGTTGCAAGAAAAAGACTGGCGACGTTTACTGCTTTTTAGATAGTTACAGAAAGCGTTGCATCACATTCCCAATTAAAAATGAGACCAGTGCAGCATAACATAAAGGTGGTGCTGGCATTGCGTTGAACAGCAAAGCTTTCGTCGATTTGGACTACAAATGGGCTCTTCACAAGTCGTGTTATTTAACCATTTATGGGAAAAATGGAACGAGACTGCCGTCTGCGTCACCGTCAACCACAGGAATTGGAACGCACCCTTGGCAGCCTGAGCAGCGGCAGCCGTGCCCCCTGGTGGTGGGAGCCCTGACAGCTGGTCTGGCAGGAGCGCCCTCTGGAAGGGGGTAGGGGCCCTACCCCACCAATCAAGCTAGGCCCTTACGTACGTGCCCCCAAGGCACAGAGTATTTTGTTGTTCCGCTTGTTGCCTAAATTACGAGGTGTAGTTTTGACATTGTTGGTTGGAAATTATGCGTGTTTCAAAGTACGTCTACCCGGCGTAGCTGTACCAAGCCAAAGCCTGTTGTCTTTTTCGCTCCCCTACACACACACGCCGACATAGGCTTGTAATTTAAGGGCAATAAAATATTTTTCTCCGATTCTTTAGCAAGTGTGTTCGTTGAGTGCATGCTAAGCAGTCATCACCATCAGCAAAAGGATACTACAGCATGTTTTCCACTGCAAACTATTTTTGTTCAAAAGATGCCTCATGCTTTTCAGTGCCCAGTGTAAAAAGAATGATAGAAATTGGAATGTGGTAACAAATGTTGCTTTGCTTCAGAAACTCAAAATAGATAAGATGCAGTTTCATATCATTCGCCAAATGCCAATATTGGACTCCACCAATCACTGATGTGGATTGCTGGTAGGATTGCAAACCTTCCTCCTCCTTCAACCAGTCTTTAATTTTTTTTTTTTTGTACTTTTGGCCACAGCATTCATCAACCAGTTCCATTTATTCACAATCTTCTCAGCGTGCAGCAAATCTTTTCATTTTAATGTGATGGCATTAGGAGGGCCACGAAGGCAAAAACTGTCCAGTGGCATTTGCCGCATTCATTGCTGCCCATCTGGCAAAGTAGCGCTTCTTCAGGCACGAGAAATAAACCGCTATCCATGAGAGTGTGCATGCCCGAAAAGGTGGTCCATCGAGACCTGGGCCATGCGTAAATTATTCCAGTGTGTTCCCTAGTGCATAGCTTCAAGCGCTCTGGCTGTGGATGTCTTTATCACATGTAGCTACTGCCTGAAGCTGCTTTGATGAGTCTACCCCTTTCACAAGAATCCTGCTAGCTTACTTGCACTGCCATTTCAGTCTGAAACTAGGCCTTACGATCCGAAATTGTGCTTAAAGGTGCACTGAAGAGGAATCTGAACTCGTCTTTTTGCCGCGGGAACTCGATCTACACGTTCCTAGCATTTTTAGAAACTGCGACTTATTGCCCTGTGTGGCCGATTTCCCTAATTAAATCGAATTAACGCCCGGCTCCCGCCTTTTTTTTTTAATTCTCCCTCGTACGGTGGGTGGAGTCGACCAACGCGGGGAGTGCCTTTCAGCCAGCTCCGTGGAGGCTTTGCTTTCGCTTCATTTTGTTTTTTAGGTTTCCGCGAATAAATAGTTTCATTTGCAGATAATATAACCGCAAAATAAGCCCGCAGAAATAAAGATACGCACGGACTATTTGCTTCTACGAACTACTACGTATTACTCTGCCGATGGCAGAGCGGCAAGCCGCCACGGGACTGGGTGAAAGGCACTCCCCACGTTGGTCGACTCCGCCCACCCTACGAGGAAGAATAAAAAAAAAAAAGGCGGGAGCCGGGCGTTAATTCGATTTAATTAGGGAAATCGGCCACACAGGGTAATAAATCGAAGTTTCTAAGAATGCTCGGAACGTGTAGATTGAGTTCTCGTGGCAAAAAGACGAGTTCAGATTCCTCTTCAGTGCACCTTTAAGACAGAAGCGTTCATCAAGAGACCCAGTACCTGTTGTATTGTTACATTCCAAACACAAGCAGCTGAATGCCCTGGGTTTGTTTAACTTTAACACAGCTCCACTGAAATCCAGCTGCCACTGCCAGAATTCGATCCTGTGACCTTGGGCATAGAAGCGGAATGCTATAATCAGCAAGCCACTGCTGTCAACTATTGTCGGATACAACTCTAGAATGAAGCGGCTTTTCCACGTCAAAGCACCTTCTTCCATCATGGACCTGATGGAACGACAGAAAGGGGATAGTCCCCTCCCTGCATTGTCATGCTAGAAGGTTCATGAGAATTGGCCGAAGCCATTGGCTGGTAGGGGCTCTTTTGACAGGTAAAAGCCGCTTCGTTCTCGAATTGTATCTGACTGTAGCTACGTGGAAAAACTGGGCATGTTTATGGCCTACTTACTGTGAGGTTATGTTCCTTTCATTATGAATAGTCAATCGACTAATATCAGCGTTACCTTTTGGCATGCTTTATTTATATTCCAAGAATGCACAAAACATCAGTGGCTACTAATATCTTGTCACCTCAATTCTGCTTATGCTAAAGGGACAACAACAACAAATTGAAGTTCGCCTGTATCGATGGATTACGAAGATGCTACTTTCATTGAAATGGGAGCATTTGTACGCTGGAAAGGGTAAATATGTTAAATGCAGGTATGGTTATCAGTGGCTGTTTTTGTTAGAAAATTGTGATGACATCAAGGTGGTTTTAAAGCGATAGCTTTAAGAAAGCGATAGCTTTAAGAAAATCCGGCAGCATTAGTTGTGGTTGGTGCAAGCAAAAAATTTGGATTCGTTGAATAGTTGGCTCCATCACACGTGAGGTGGCGGATTTGAAAAGTGATTAAAACATTAGAAAACTGGTGATTACAAGGTCACAACATGGCTCAAAACATCATGCAAGTATATAAAGTATTAAGAAAATTGGGGTAATTAGTCGGGAACCGAACCTCCAACCCTTAGGTCGCGAGTCAGACATGCCACACGAGGCCACGTCGCCACACTCGTACAGCTTGGTTAAAGCTGTATATATTGGACTTATATATATATACAGGGTGTTTCACCTAAGACTTTCTGCAATTTTTTAAAATAAGCTATTTGAATTAGATACGCGCTTTTTATGGCATAGCATTGTCAGTGGTGTAGTGCATCATAATGCAGCTAAGACGTGCTAACTAGCAGGCTTGTTAACCAATATTTAGTAGTAAACAGTTGGGCTCCTTAATTATTGAGAGCCATGTAGCCCACCGTAAGTAATACCCATATCAGTTTTTAGAATTTCGAAAACGCGGTTACCCTTGGCGCTGTGGCCCAACAAATTTCGCCTACATCGCGCCAAAATACATGCGGTTTGAGAAGCTTGCAGGCAAAGCAACCTCTCTAGTGAACCTAACTCGTCGAGATAGCCAAAATTTGTTGGGCCACAGCGCCGAGGATAATCGCGTTCTCTAAATTCTAAAAACGGATATGGACATTACTTACGGTGGGCTACATGCCTCTCAATAATTAAGGAGCCCAACTGTAATAGTTTAAAAGTTAACTATTAAATATTGGTTAACAAGCCTGCTAGTTAGCACGTCTTAGCTGCATTATGATGTACTACACCACTGACAATGCTATGCCAGAAAAAGCGCGCATCTAATTCAAATAGCTTATTTTTAAAAATTGCAGAAAGTCTTAGGTGAAACACCCTGTATATATATATATATATATATATATATATATATATATATATATATATACAAGGCGGAGATGAAATGTCATGTCTCAAATTTTGGTCATGCAGATTCTCAAGGCTAGATTAAACTCGGGCATTTCCAGTGGTGATCACAGAGTTGTTTGCAATCTTGACATAAGTTTGACATCAGTGGCTACTAATATTTTGTCACCTCAGTTCTGCTTATGTTAAAGGGGAACCAACGAATTGAAATTGACCTGTATCGATGGATTACTGCATTCTAGTGAAAAAAAATGCTGCTTTTGCAAAAGAAGGAGTATCTATAAGCTTGAAAAGGTAAAAATATTAAGTGCAGGTTTTGCTATCAGTGGCTGTTACTGCAAGCAAATTGCGGTGACATCAAGGTGCTTTTAAAGTTTTGTGGGTGAAAAAGGTTACATTTTTAAATCACATTTTCTAAGCAATAAATGCACCATTTGTCGCCAAATAAACATGAGCATAGCCAGAAAGTGTGTAGAATCGATTTTTCTACGAATAAAAGTTAGATCAAGTTGTCCTTTGCGCTCCTGTAAGAGTTAGTTGCATCTGAGCTGAGTGAACTGGTGTGCCACAAAATGCAACTTACATCATACATTTTAAACTTGCTTCTAGTTCCCATGGCATTTACACACACAACTAAAGAGCTAGCTTTGCACATGGTAGTCTAATCAGAGTAAGACAATATGGTATTGTCTGCAAAATTGAAATTATTGTTCTCAGTAAAAGTCATTTGCCAGGCTATTTCTGGCTATGACAAGCAGGAAGAGAGATTTACTAGCGAGAAAATCAGACCAAAAAGTCTTCCTGCCAGTCAGTATTTCCCACTGCCTTACTGAAAAGTACGGGTTGTAACTGTTTTCAAGTGAATTGCGGAGTAGTGCAGCCTCTGGCATCTCTGCCAAAAATCTGTGTCCACACACGCATTCTACTTCTGGAATCAGACAGTGACACCTTTATTTCGTTCTTTGGTCTTCTTCAGCTTATAAAAGCTCTATTTTTGTTGAGTTGTTTCTTTGCAATTAGAATGCAGTACCCTACCCATACAGGCCAACTTCTGTTTGTCCTCGAGTCCCTTTAATGTGAGAAGCAGCTTATGTCCTATGAGGGACACTGCAGTGGAAGACGATTCCGCACTGATTTAAACCGCCAGGGTTACTTTAACACAAACCAATGTTTGTTTTAAAGCCTAGTTTCGTGTTTGACCTCCGCTGAAATCCTGCCACCACCACTGGGATTCAATTGTGTTGCAGCTGAACACCGTGACCACCACGCATATCAGGGTAAGAAACTGTGTGGACTGAGCTCATCAGATCAGATCATGTCATTCGGACCACAGTGGTTCACTAAACTGTAGGTCTCCTAAATAAGTACAAAACTATACCTAGATGTTTCTGTAGGGAACGAACCAAGCTCAGGTGAGATGCCAAGTTTAATGCAGCACCTTTACAATCGCACAGCTTTCGGAATGATGTGTGACATGAAACTAGTCCATGGAAATGTCGGTGCTGTACAGCAGTCTTGCATCTGCAGTACATCAAGATAAGACATGCCAGCTGTCACTGTAGGCTGCACTGTTTGCAATGACAAAACTGCTTACTGTCAAGGAGCAACCAAAATGTGTCCCACTGTGTCCAGTCCACCATTCAAAGGCTACTTCCCTCCAGCCACGCCACTGAAAAGCGCAGGTGCAACTCCGTCCCACCCAAAGCGAAGTCTATGGTGCACTTTTCGAGAATCGCACCTCACAGCTGGCCGGCTAGGAGGCAGGCCGGGGCTGTTTCTTCTCGACCGTTTTCGCGGGTTTCACGTCGGCGGCTTCCGGCTTGGGCGGCTCGGGCGGGAACTTGGCCGCCAGCTCTGCGAGCAGCATATCGACCCGGCGCCTTTGGAAAAGGCTGGCGCCCGCGTTGCTCGGGGCCGCGGTCGCGGGGGTGGCGGCCGCCGTACCAGCTGGGTTATCCTTGAAATGCCACCAGTAGCCGCGCGAAGGGTGGTACCGCGCGTAGCCCATGGACTCGTGCAGCGCGGCCTGCAACGCGTGCGCGGCACCCAAGAGCCGCGAGTTAAGCACCGAGCCTAGGTCGGGCGCTTGGTAGACGACGCCGGCCAGCACGTAGTAGTCGGCCAGCGGCGTCACCTGGGTGGGGGAGTGTCGGTGCTGCTTGCGCACCACATACAGGATGGGTTCCTGCGCGTGCAGCAGCACGTACTCGAGCCCCGTCATGTGAGTCAGCTGGTCAGGGCTCAAGCGCTGCATCTTGACGATCTCGTTGTTGCACGTGCGGTCGTAGAACGGGTTGCTCCTTTCCGAGAAGTAGTCCATCACATTTGAAGGATCCAGGGCAGGTAGCCAGGCTGTGTCGTGCCACGAAATGCTTAACGGATTCTCTTTGGCCGGCTCCATGCTGCCGGATAAGGATTCGCGCCACGCCGTTTGTCAACAGCCACTGGGCCTTGCGGCTTCCAAGCGGCGCCGCTACAGAGTGACACACCACGCGACGCCCAGATGTGTGTAGAGCTCAGGGCTCAGGCACAACACTTATCACGACTGCACAAAAGAAACGACCAATGAAGCTCCAATATTAGTCCAAAATACGCCACAACATCAACAGCTCCACAACTACCCCTAGAAAACCAAAAGAACAACGATGCCCACGATGGATGGATGAGTGGATGAATAATAATCGCATTACCCTTTGTATCAGGTAGCAGCTTACGCCCCCTAGCCTATATTTTCCCTATTGTTAATTTTTTCTCCCTTCTATTTCGCTTTTAAAATGTCTAGTTTGGTTATTTTTTCGTCTCCAAATTCACCCCTCCCTTGACTCTCCCCCTCCCCAAATTTCTAACTTCCGCTTCGTCAACATCACGCTTTTCTCCTATGCTTTTCTCACGGAGGAAGGAAAGAGTGGAAAGAACATGCCATCGACCGCGCGCGCGCGCGCACGCCTCCAACGCCGACGCGACGCCGCTGCTGCAGCCGACGAGACGTCGCCGATGTTGCCGTAGTAGAACTTATGGAAACCTGTGATTGTCGGAGCAAGTGTGGTCCACAAGCACAAAGTTAATGTACTGTTTCGAAGCGAAAGCCTACTGCGGCCAGTGTACCGAAGGTTGTATCGCTTAGGTACGATTTCCGGCGAGATGTCCAGTTCTCGTCTCGCGGTGAGTTCCTGTTGTGCCGTTGCCTACACGTGCTGCCGAATTGCCTAGCGCACTGCACGTGTGACAGTTTCGTTTTCAAGGTTTCGCTCATGAATTTTAGGGCATTGCATGAAGAACAGCTCCTCCTGGCGCGTTTCGAAGTGCCGGTGACATGTTTTCTCCGTGCGTATACTGGAGCAGACGAATTCAACTGCTTCAGTCATCATTGCTCCAGATGCGCACATGCCGAAGTGGGCAAACTTGCGCGTTTTCACATTCGCAGGAGTTACTGCGCCGGCAATGTTATGTTCTAGCGAATGGTCTCCGGTGTATTGAATGCCGGCCGAACCGTGTCAAATTGTTTTATTAATTTTGTGGCGCTCTATTCTCGTCTGGCGCATTTGGTAGCTGGTTTTGTTGATAAAAAAAACAATCTAGCATACCTTTTCGTGCACCGTTGGGCGAAGGAATGGGAACGAAATTTGAGAAAGGAGGTAAATCACTCTCGTTAAATTAAGCTATAATGTGAGCGGTTGAAGAAGTATGAGCTAGCCTGGATCTAGTCCGAGGTTTGCGCTCAAAAGGGGACACAAAAATGAATGGCATTGGAACCTGCGTTTTGGCTCGGATATGGTGTGTTCTTCGTTCTTTTTATAACTCTGGTTTCTTGAAAAGCATGACCTACCTCATGAATAAAGGGCCTCTGCAGACTAATCTGTCAGCTATATAGGGTCTGACGTCTCTTGAGTGTAATTGGCGAGTGGGGGAGTGGGGGAGGGGGGGTTATCTTTTAAAGAAGTACAAAGTATACTGCAGAGAATAGGTTGCTAAACATGGTATGCAAATGAGTTAGCTGAACAATTTGACTTGTAACGCCGCAGTGGCTCTGTGGTTATGGCGCTCGGCGGCTGGCCCAAAAGACGTGGGTTCAATCCCTGCCACGGCGGTCGAATTTCGATGGAAGCTAAATTCTAGAGGCCCGTGTGCTGTTCGATGTCAATGCACGTTAAAGAACTCCTGGTGGTCGAAATTTTCGCAGCCCTTCACTACCGCGTCCCTCATAATGTGAGTTGCTTTGGGACGCCCCATAAACCAACTAAACCTGAAGTGCAAAAAAGAGCCACAGAAAACGCATCAGTACACTTCTTTTCTTTTCTGTTCATCCATTGGTGCTTGCTTTGTGCAGTTGCATTCATTATGAATGCTGCTAAAATGGAAGTTGTTTCTCGAAGAGCTGGTGCTGGTACTGAGCTGTGAGATAAAAGTTCACAACATATGTGCCACGTGTTGCAGTACAAGCTGAAGTCGATGGCTGCCATCGTGGGTGGGGCCTCGTTGGGCTTTGTGGGCCTGCTGACGGTGTCTGGCAACGCAGAGTTCTACAGGCGCTTCCTCATGCCTGCTGTGCACGCAGTCTTCGACGCAGAGACGGCTCACCAGCTGGGTGTCCAAGTGGCCCGCCTCCGACTGCTGCGAACCCGCAGGGAGCCCGACCCCGACGTCCTGGTAAGGGACGCCTCACATGGTTTGAGAAATACCGCCTCGGTTCGTTACCCTGGCTGCACTCTGCACCACTGCATTTCAGCAATGCGTAAGAAATCATACTGCAAGGCCAGTGCAGAGTGACAGAAGAATCCCTGTGCTTGCTTTGTTTTCACCATTTGATACTCTGAAACGTCGCTTAGGTGGACTGAGAAAGGCAGGTGAAACCATGTCCGAGCTTTTGGAGGGCGCATGTTGCGGGGAGGAGGGAATCTTCCAAACTTAGTCGGACGTGGGAAAAAAGCATCTGTCAGCACTGTCAGTAGAGAGAATGGTGCATGGCATCAAGCGTGTGGCAGTGGTTCCCCATCAAGATTAACATTAACAAATTAGAAAGGATTCAAAAGAAAGCAGTAAGATTTATTTATAATTCCTATGGCCGCACCTCTATCACTAATCTTATTAAAAAGAGTGGCTTACCATCCGTTACTGATAGAAACCGTATCTGTCGTTTGAAATTCTTTTTCCAGTTAATTCATGGGCAATACAACATTGACATCTCGAAAATTGTTAGTTACTCTAGTGGTTATGCAACACACCTGAGACATTCTCTTTCTGTAAAACCTTTATCCACAAGAACGAACTGCTACAAATATTCCTATTTTCCTAGAACTATTACCGAATGGAACAACCTTGCTGGTCATATAGTCAAAGAGAATAATTTGTCCCATTTTGAGGCGCTGCTGCAACAAGGGACGAAATTTTGAATGTTCGGTTGATGAGTAATTTGTTGAGATTTACTTAATTATATGCTTGGCTCTATGACTGCAGTATATATATTCTGAGGTTGTGAAACGATACAGTATAGTGTGATGTAATAATTTCGTTGCTGTGACGCCTTGTCTGCTGTATTTTCTTTTTTTTTTGTCCTTTGGTGTTACACAAATTATGTACCCACCTGCGATGGTCTTGTTGTTCAAGACCGCAGTATTTATAAATAAATAAATAAATAAATAAAAAAACCACCCACTACTTTCATCCACTACTTTGACTTTCATCTCAAAGGTGCAATAACTGCACACTTTTTCAGATGATTAAAAAAGCAGATGTGTAAGATATTTCTTGTGCTTGTTTGCTGCGCTTCATTAGCTGTTGACCTTAGCCATACAGGATACACATTTCGAAAATAAATGTGGCACTCAGTTTTTCTTATTGGGCAGTCTTCCAGACTGGCGGCTGAAGGAGCACTGGCAATGATTGTAATAAGGGAGTAATTACTCCCTTATTACAAATCTACTCCACCTTGGGGGTTTCCCCTAAACATTTGACCAACACTGTTCCCACTTCAAGTTATTGATCAATTCGCTCTCGCCCTACCATAAGCTTGCCGTCCCGGTTAGCTCAATTGGTAGAGTGACTGCTCCGGTGAAGCGGTGGTCCCGGGTTCGAATCCCGGACCAGGACGAATTTTTCTTTAACTACGAAGTTTCTGAGAAAGCTGTATAGCTTTCCTCTGTAGCCGTATGGCTGCGCTCGGGTGGATGGCAATGAGTAATTACTCCCTTATTACAAATCTACTCCACCTTGGGGGTTTCCCCTAAACATTTGACCAACACTGGCAATGATTCTTTTATGCTGCATTCAGTGTGAAGAAGCAACATAAATAAAGTGTCTCGATGGCCTCCCACTCTCTGTGGTATGGGTAGCCCCTTTCGAAGAGAGTACAACCAGTGTGTGTTGTGGCAGCTGAGGGATGATGTGCGTTGCAAAGATCATTGCAGAAATGCTGCTGTTGTGAGCAGGAGGCCTTGAGGTTGCCTCCCAGCTTGTCTTCTTTGATGTGGTTAAAAATTGTATAGGAGCCCCGCCGCGGTGGCTGAGCGGTTATGGTGCTCGGCTGCTGGCCCGAAAGACGCGGGTTCGATCCCGGCCGCGGCGGCTGAATTTCGTTGGAGGAGAAATTCTAGAGGCCCGTGTACTGTGCGATGTCAGTGCACGTTAAAGAACCCCAGGTGGTCGAAATTTCCGGAGCCCTCCACTACGGCGTCTCTGATAGCCTTAGTCGCTTTGGGACGTTAAACCCCATAAACCAACCAACCAACCAACCAAAAATTGTATAGGAGGGTGACAAAAAGTGAAAACAGAATGGAACCAAAAAAAAAATGCTCCCGCATTTTCAGCATGAACTCTGCACTATCATTGTAATCAATTCCCAGGTGAAAATCTTTCCCAGCTCAACTGGTTTATGGAACAATTTCCAGTTGGTTCCAGCTGGAACCAACTGGAACCCAGCTGGTTCCAACTGGAACCAACTGGAACCAACAAGGAATAGCTGGGAATATAAATAAGAGTACTAACTGCAATTTCAAAACTGCTCAATTAGCTAAGAGCAATTATACTAAGCAGAATACCACCTGTGTATCAGTGGGAGCCATTCTTTACTGTATGTCATTTGGTTCCAGTTGTTGTCTGTTCTGTTCTAATTGCTGCCTGCAATCAGCTTTCCCAGTCTAGAAGGTGAACTCTCTGAGTTTAACCTGTTACTTAGGGGGTAGTTATGGTGCAGGTAGTAGGCGGCAGCATTTATAATATATACTTGCACAAAAAGCGCAGCTCCCTTTGGTTGAAATAATACCTGCTAGCATAATCACTCTTGCTTTGCGCTGTTGTGATTGGATGCAGCCACTTGTTTCTGTGCTCAGCAGTGGTGTCAGAGCACTTTGTGGTTAAAAACAAAACATGGTTTGTTGATGCTTTCCATTTGAATCTCAGCTGACCTTGTAAAGTTAGCATTGGTATCACACCCGTACAGCAAGGGCTCATTGTGCTCTATTAACCGCTATTAACTGCCACAGTTTTCTATCTTCTACTGTGTTCATGGGCCCTGAAGAGACAATTAATTTGTGAAATTTTTGCTGTAATATGCCAGCTTCCTCGGTTCACTGCTGTGAGGAGGAAATTTTAAAGAAGTCTGTATTCATTTGCCAGGATTCACAAAAGCTGGCATCAGAATTGCAGTTTTCTTAATTTATGGAGTAAAAAACAAGGAACAAAAATGAAAATCGGGTGTGAGCACAGAGCATGGTGGTAAGAGCTTCGGCACTAAGTCCTTTCTCCTGGCCTTTCAGCACACAGAGGTGTTTGGCCTGTCGCTCTCCAACCCCATTGGTCTGGCAGCGGGCTTCGACAAGCACGGGGAAGGTGTCCTGGGCGCCCAGGACTGGGGCTTTGGCTTTGTTGAAGTTGGCTCAGTGACACCGCTGCCTCAGCCCGGGAACCCCAAGCCTCGAGTCTTTCGCCTCTCTGAAGACTTGGGCGTGGTCAACAGGTATGGGTGCGCTTGTCACCGTTACATGCATGGCTACAGGTTCAGGCAAATCGTTGTCAAAAAGAAAACCTTGGTGCACAAAATTGAAATGGGGCTAGCACGAGATCCCTGTGAGGCAGGCAGAGAAAAGCAGTTCTGCAAGAGCAGCTGCTCCTTTTGACCAGTGCAAACGGGTGGGGCGTCATAGGGTGAGAAATCTCAGTGCTCAGAGGTTAGCCTGAGTAAGGCATTAAAGAAGTGGGAAATAAAAGAAGGGTGTTTTGTTTGGTTTCATGTCGCAGTGATGGCAGGTAGACGAAGTCTTCCTAAATGAACTGTTTAAGCAAAATAATTCTGGAAGTGCTGACACCTGGCTTTAGCTGGGATCACAGTGACTGTGGCTGTTGGCTCCGTTCTATTTAACCATCAACAGAGCTTTCTATATTATCCAGGCGCACTTTTACAGACAGTTAAACTGAGAGTCTCTGATTCACAAAGAAAGCGGTGCAAAATACGGGCACAAAAGAGCATACACAACAGGACCAGTGCCATCCAAGGGAACAAGTTTCCTTTTCAAGCAGTACGAAACGACTCGGGACTGGTTACATAGACACAGCGATGAGGTTGACACAGGCATTGGCAGGTTCGGTGTGAGAGCTTTGAAAAAGTAAAGGGCCCGTTGTAGAAGAAATATATTCAAGAAGAACTCTAGTTTGGGCTAGTTCGTTCGTGATTCGCAAAGAAAATGGCGTGCTTCTCTTTTGTCCTTGTATTTTGCGCCGTTTTCTTTGTGAATCATGAACCAACTAGCCCTAACTAGAGTTCTTCTTGAGAGTCCCTCTCTGCAGTCTCTCACAGAAACACTAGAAGTGTTGTATATATGCACATAGATAGCTTGTCCTGGGTGCACACCATGTAGGAGTGTACACCATGTAGGATGATGTGGAGCCCTCATTGCACTGCAGGTACGGTTTCAACAGTGTGGGCCACGACCAGGTGTGGGCCTCCCTGCATAAACAGCGGGTGTGGGCTGCCCCTGTGGGTGTGAACCTGGGCCGCAACAAGACAAGTGAGGATGCGACGGCCGACTATGTGGCAGGTGTTCACCGCTTTGCTGACCTGGCTGACTACTTGGTAGTGAACGTGTCGAGCCCCAACACGCCCGGGCTGCGCTCCCTGCAGCGGCGGAAGCACCTTGAGGAGCTGCTACTCAAGGTGTGACCACTTGCACAACCATTTCGCAAAGAATGTTGTTGCGCATAAGTTGACTTTTCTTTGTTTGTTTTTTTAAATTATCAGTTAAAAATTAGTGGGTTGACCTAGATGTGTGCTTTGCAGGGTCTGAGGTAGCTTCAGGTGAGCTGCGGGTAGTTCAACATCCTGTGCCAGTGCCCGGTCTTGCATGGATTTATGTAGTTCCATGTGTGAAATAACTGGATGATTTGTATGCGGATTGCTTCCACTAGCAAAAACTTGGACTGAAGCCACCGCAGCTGCTTACCGAGCTTACTTGAAGCTGGTGGCTGCTTTCAGATTGAGCGATAAGTAGCATGGGAACAGATCAGTGGCAAGCTTTGAAGTATGCATTCTAGAACAAGTACTGCATCAGAATCCGAAACTGCTGGCTTACAACATAACTAGCAGTTCAGTTTGCTGGTTCTCATGCTATTTGGTTATGCACGAGTGTAACAGGTCCACTGGCTTATCGCCTTTGATCTCCATCTGCCTCTGACTGATGTCTTGTACTGAGTGCATGCTGTGGTGTTTCCACAATGAGAGATTGGACAAGGATGAAATTTCTAGGAGCTAAATGCTCTATGTAGCCCATGAAACCTTGTTGTGTGGTTCATCGGGCTTCAAGATTTCAGCATCTGTCCTGGAAAACTGCACTCTTGCTTTTCTTTGATTACATTTAGCCACTAATACCGAATCCTTGATGTTGGTATCCGTGCCTCTGTTGATAGCTAGCTTGCTTGAGAAGGGTGCAGAACTTTGAACATCACAGAAGAAAAGGGAACTTAAATAGAAGAACAAAAAACAAATTTGTTCAAGTGGACATTTTCTCTTTTCTTCTGCCACGTTCAAAGTTTCCCCACCCTTCTCAGGCAAAGCTAGCTATCAACGGAGGCAGAAATACCAACACTGGAGCGATACTAAATTGGAGGGCACACTTAAAGGCACGGTTATACTCCGACATAGCACGCGCGGCATGGCGACGTCACGTTGCAAAACGCGCCCGCGCACCGAGAACATCTTAGTATATCCACGCCATAAGCTCCACCTTAAGGGTATGACGCGATAGAGTTAATGGGTTTAATGTCCATATATGCGGAATCGGTAATTCTTGGCTTTACATTCATAGATTGCTGGCAGTCCTCATACCCCTCCTGGCGCAGTGGTGCAGCGGTTAAGCGATGCGCCACTGCCCTGCTGATCGCTTAACCGCTGCACCACTCTGCATGGCAGACGCTACAACCGGTGAAGCTTGTGCGACCCAGGTTGCTCTTTCCGAGCAACCTCTCGCAAGCAATCTTTGCCACCTGCCACGGTAGTCAGTTTGGTCACAATCTGGTTGGCAGGTTGTTATGACACCACAAAGTCACGTGATATAGTTGGCCCACCTAGGTTGCCAGGGTGGCCGATTGCTGTGGCCGCTTCGGCTACGAGGCTTCAAACGGTTGACGCTGACACCAGACAATTTTTTCGACATTGAGGTACTGACGGTTTCACATTACAACTGATCCATTCTTCAACGGACCTTTTTGCTGGAGCTTCTGACATAGTTGCTTTAATTTCTTGTGCTTGAATTTACTTTTGTCTACATTTGCTTACTTTTTTGTTTTGGCCATGAGCACTTTCTTACTTCCCCTTACCGCTTTTGGACGATAGTGAGACGAATTTTAAAACCCAGTGTTACGTTTTGCCGGGCTAGTAGCGTGTTCCACCAGGCATCGGGTCCAGGAGCACCGCCGCAGTGCCGAAGGAGGAAGGAACGTGGGCCGGAGACAGGGAGTAGGAGAAGCGAAGGAAAAACTGTATTCACATATTTACATGATTATTTACAAAAAAGACAAACAAGGTAAAAACTGAGAAGTCTCAGGGAAACGCTGAGGGAAATCTCTCAGGGAATGGCTCTTCAAGGAACGTGTCGAGCGCTTTTTATAGTCCCTCCCGAGGTCTTCCCGCCATTTCCGACCAATCGTAGGGACTTCGTCCAGGTGCTCCCCAAGGTCGTTCCCTGCTTCGTCGTCTTCCTCGGCTGAGGCCCGTGGATACTCGGAAGTGGCCCGTCCGGGCAGGTGGATTCCATATCTTGTTTCAAGGAAACGCCAAGGGCGAACACCTGCAGCGGTGTCACCCGCGCAGTTGATAAGAGCCAGGCGCGGTTGAATGGCAGACGCTCGTCTCCGCACGTGACAGCAGGCGTTGAGTGATGTCACCCTGACGGTTGTACACACAAGGTCGCAGGGTCAATACTGCTGCGTTGGGTGCCGTTTACGGGGAACTCGGGGAAAACACGTCGTGGCAGTTAGGCAGAAGTGGAGGTACGTGGAATCCAGGAGTCGAATGCGTCCCTCGTGTTTGGTTCCACCTGTCTTTTCACGTCGCATGGGAGCGCGTGCACGGAGAAAGACCACTTTCGCAGAACCACGCGCTGCCTCTGGGCATGGCCTAAGTGGATACAGGTGTGACTGGAACACACAAAGAGAGTTGGGGGGGGGGGGGGGGGGGGGGGGGATGTAGATTCACAACACCAGGTTTATGTAGTCAGTCAGGCCGCATTTCCTCTCCCGAGTTGCTGAGGTAGGTAGTTTTCATTAGAAAATTAGAGATTACTAATAGTAAGGCCCTCCTTGTTAACATTAATCCATCGCTCTTCCCAGTCCAGCCCTCCGAATACTTGTTTCAAACCTGCAGACAATAGTCGCATCAGCTAGGCACACTGCAATTAAGGGCCACAGTATTGCTAACATCTCTACAACATCCTATTGGTGCAGAAAAAAAAAAAAGAAAGCAATAAACCAGCCGCAGGCAGAAAATGAAGCTTCCCAATGGACAGCAGACAATGCTCTGTTTTGTTTTTCAGGTCTTCATCATCCAACCTAAAATAAGATTTTCCAGCGTTATCCTTAGACTTGTTGCTACTTTCAGTATGTAGGAAAATTTATCTCAGGATGTAGAAAAGTCGCGAAGCCAATGCCATTTGCAGGAGAGTGCAGTGTAGAGGGCTTGCTATGATCGCTAAGAAAGGTGATGTGCTGCACCCTTTTAGCCTGACGTGAAATTCACCACATCGTGAGAAAGATTACTTCCAAGGGAAAGTTGACTGAATAGATTATGTAACTGATGTTTGGAGCTTGAATTAGCAGACAGCATCTATGGGTTGCCCATGACCTCTGGTATGCTTTAGTATTGCACAATAAGAAAAGAGTTCACCTGAAGATGTAGTAATGATTTCCTGCACACGAAGTGAAAATTTTAGGCCACATAGTGACCAGCTGATTTAGCGTGGCATAGAAAAATATTCTTGAGGGAGGCACACAGGGCAAAGCGACACAGGCAAGGCGCTTTGTCTTGTGTGCCTTCTCCGCGTCGTCAGGTCAGGGATGGCGTTACTGGTTAGGCCGAACAAAGTACAAACACACTTTAAAGTGAGACAGCCATTGCCGTGGAGTACTAATTCATAGAGCACTGCACGTGACATGCAAAGGCTGTGAATTTACTAGAGGCATGCTTTTCTTCCACTTTCTGTAAAATAGTCTTTTTGCAAATGGTTATACAAGTGTTTTCCCACTTTAATCAACATCACAAACAAAGACAGGTTTCGATGACTGTTGACATCTGTGGGTTGTAGAGAGTAGAGTTCGTGGGCAGGTGCAGCCATGCAGGGTTTTTTTCCCATGGCAGGTGATCGAGGTGAGGAATAGTTTGCCCAGGCGGCTGCCCGTGCTGCTCAAGATTGCACCTGATCTGACCGACCAAGAAAAGGCTGACATCGCAGCTGTGGTCACCGGAACCAGGGTGCGTACAGCAGGACCAGTATCTCCAGCTGGGTGTTTCAGTCGGCAGACAGCCACATTGTTCCACCTGTCCCCAAGGCTCTGTCTAGATGAGCTGTGAAGCTCATCTAGACAAGCAAGGTCTTGCCAAGAGAAGAAGTGAGAGTGCCCCTCATGGTTTCAGTTTACCTGCACCTTGCACTGACCATTTTGTAGGTCTCTAATGCAGGTGTACCTTTTTGGTAATAGTACAGTCAAGCCCACTTATAACAATACTGGTTATAACAATATATCGCATATAACAATGGTCAGTCATGGCACCATCAGCTTTGCCATGTGTTCTATGGTAAAATAAACTGCTTATAGCAATGCTGTCAAGACACATTATTGGTTATAACAATTAAATCTGGTAATTGAGTGTCAACTATTATAGAAAAAGAAAGAAGGAAATGCTACAACCACACCAGCAAAACCGTGCTTACAACACAAAAGCGCGCACGTGTGGGGCCGACCAATGGACTAAGCTGGCGCAGCAACGCCACGAAAGCAAAAAGAGGCAGGCGTCATTGCGTCAGGAGAGCTGCTGCATTGGCTACGCACGCCATGCATATCCCCAATCAGTCGGTGCAGTGTGTGTGCATGCAGCCAGCGCGGTTTTTCTCTTGTCAGCTGTCACTGCACCCTTAGTTCTGCATGCTTCTTGAATTTCCCATAAGAATCACTTCCGGAAAGCCGGCTTGATTCCTGTGACGCGGAGGCGCGCGAAGCTCCCGGTGGCGCAGTGATGGCGGTGCTTTGGTCATTGGTGAACATTGTTCCGGTTCCCTGAAGTTTGAATTAACGAGCTTTTACAGGCATTAGAACAATCAAAGCCCTCCGGGTATTTACTGTCAATAAATGCTCTGAAGTTTGTCGTCTTTTCTTTTTTTTGGCACAACCCTGTTATAGCAATTATTGGTTATAACAATGGTATTTCCATGGCACTTGAATATTGTTATAAGTGGGCTTGACTCTATTGGGAACAAAGGTCTCCAGGACGCGCTAAACACATTCCACGTGCGTGGATACCACGTCTGCCCATGACCACTTCATTTCATTACAACAAATTAGAGCACATGAGTCCCACTCTCATCTCTGCAAGTGAGGTCTAGAACCGTGGACTAACAAGAGCGGTAAGCACGAGGTATTTTGTCCCTGACGGTGCATGCCAAAGCTACACCTTGCCTTTAGGGCCACGCTGTAAAGGAGGGCTGCTGATTCATTTTTACCTCCTGGAGTTGTTCTGCATGCACCAGAATGCTTGGTGAATAAGCGTTGCTGCTTTTTATCTCTATCTCTCCTTAGTGTGGCCAGGAATTAAACCCACGAGCTAGTGCTAAGCATCAGTGTGCTAGAACCACTGTGAAAGAAAGTTGCCTCGTCGTACGCAGCCTCTACTATGCTTGTGGAAGTCACACAGACTTTTTATTGGAGCCTCTGTGCTTACAAACATGCTTCCAGGTTTTCTGTCAAAGGGAAATGTTTGCGGTGCATAGAGGTTGGAAAACCTGTAAGTTGTGGTTCATGGAAAAGGGGACTAGTTTAGATGTTAATTTAAACTCAGACGTGCTACAGTACTGAAGACTGAAGCAGGAAAGGTACAAGAATGATGTGGGCGCAGTCTATAGCAGTGAGGGTGCTAGCTAGGAAAGGGTGCTTGCTCCCTTCCCACTGGCTACAACCCTGGCAGTTTGCTTTGTCGTAAATCTGAGTCGATTTGACAGCTGGAAGGAGACAAGCGAGTCATGTTGGTTAAATAAAGACTTTCGCAGCATTAACACATTCTCTGCACGTTCACAAAAGTTGTTATGCAACCCTCCAGCTAGTTATCTACTGTGTGGTGTGGAGCAGTGCTTTTCAGGACTTCAGTGGCTGCTGTTGAATTCTTCACAAGGGTAGAAACTTGGGCGAGTTGGTAACTGTGATCCATGGTATGTGAGGTAGCGCAAAACAAGACAAGGGACAGAGAAAGATGCGCCTGTGTTGTGTGCGTCTTTCTCTGTCCCTTGTTCCGTTTTGCGCTGCCTCACTTACCATGAATCGCTGTTGAATTCACAAGGCCAGAGGGCAGCTGCTTGCTATCATGCGGCACCCAAGCTCTTGCACTGTAAAGCGTCCTTCGGCAGTGTGCTGGTCGCTGTGAGCTTGTGTACTGCAGCAATCTTGAATGCTGTTTTTGCTCTTGCTGCATTGTCGGTCCTTTTCAACGGTGGAAATTTAGCACCATCGTTGGCCATAAGCATGCCTGCAATCTGGTGCACATGAAAATATGCAGGTCGCCAATTGGTGCACGGTCATGTCGTTCATTTGTTTGCATTGTTCATGAAGCACAGAGCGATGTACCACGGCTTCTGTGCAGGCCAGAGTGGATGGACTGATAGTGTGCAACACCACCATTTCGCGGCCAGACAGCCTGCGGAGTGAACATCGATCTGAGTCAGGTGGTCTCAGTGGCAGGCCTCTGAATGACATCTCCACCAAGACTATTGCAGACATGTACCGGCTCACCAGGGGTGAGCATCCTTCCTTGCGGTCAAATTTTTTGTTTTCCTTTGACTGTGTATGTGCAGTTGTGTCCTGTTGAACCTTTGGGATTGGGAGTTAGTTGCGGGGCATTGATGAACCTTCGCTGAAAAACTACTGACAGGCAACAACAGGCTCTAGTGTTGTCAAAAGAGTTTCACAGTAGGAATCTGGGCAGACTTTTCCAGGTAGCAAGACAGTACGAAAATATAATTTTTTTGTTTTGTTTAAGTGCTCTTACATTTACCTTAACCCCTTAAGGCGCTTTGTCTTGGCAATGAAGATAAGACTACAGGGGAGCAGCAACCTCAGCTGTGTCATTCGCACAAATATATCGGCCGGGCAATGGCAACCTGGCGTGTTGCTCTCTGTGGTTTAGTAGCTCCATTCCGTTGTTTGTGTTGCTGGTGCCACCTATGGAAGCTTCTTGTAACAAGGCATGTTCAGCAAATTCATTATAATAAAGCTTACAGTTGTAATAGAATTGTGCCCTGTGTAATGAATACTGTTGATGTACTGTGTTACAAGAGGAAACTAATGACTGCATCGAGGGCGCTAATCTGCTTCATAGGAAGAGAGGGCTTGCTTCAGCATCGTAGCTTCCATTCCATTGCGAGAAAAGGTTGCCGTGGAGTATAATTTCTTCGTTCCAGGTGAACTTAGCATCCTTCACTTTGCAGATAGGAGACTTTTTTTGTGCCAACTAGCAAACATGGCAAGAAATATTTCACAGAACAGTGAGCTTGGTAGCACGGCTTCCGCAGTCTTTTTGTTAACAGATTTTGCCGCCAGTTCTAGTGTCTACTTTTTTTCCTGTATTACTTGCATCATGGGCATCTTTCGAGGTGTTGATTTCATAAAGCTTGGTGTTTTGATGTTACCATTTCTGACTAGTTTGGCTGTTTGTAAGAAACTTTTATGTGTCAAAAAAGAAAAAAAGGAACGCCAATCGTAAGTTGTTTTTAAAATAGTTTTCAAACATTACGGCTTCTGTAATGGAAGCCGTAAAATGTAATAGGAGATTTCAAAGCTGTACTAAGGATTCTTGTTCTCATGAGCTGAACATTCATTTACCACGTCCAAACAGGGTCCATACCAATAATTGGTGTGGGTGGCGTGTTTTGCGGTGAGGATGCCTACGCAAAAATCCGAGCCGGAGCATCCGCTGTGCAGCTGTACTCCTCCCTCATCTACTATGGCCCACCAGTTGTCCAGACGGTCAAGACTGAGCTGGCGGAACTACTCAGGTGACATAGCTATTTGCTTGGTCGATTGCCATCACGCAGGTGTTGAATTTATCGTGTGCTCAGAGCTGGAGCTTTGATGGCGCACACAGTAGGTGCTCTTGAACAATGACCTTCCCAGGTAGCACCGAACATTAGAATAGTGTTATAAAAATGTTATGTAAGTTGGAGTAATGTTACAGGTTGCATAGTAACTTTACATTAACATTAAAAATTAACATATAACGTTATAAGTTACATAGGAAACGTTACTTTCACATTCTAAACAAACGTTGTTTTAATATAATCTTCTAAATTTTATTATAATGTTAGAGTCGCAACTATAAAACAACATTGCAAATATATTTCGAGTACGGATTTCCAGACATTTTCTAACTGTTCTTAGTGTAAAGATGTTTTTCAACTAACAGTACCTTGTAACCACATCTCTTAGATAGTACTCGCCATAGATTACATGAAGAGCCCCATTATTTTGTCACAAAACTTTAGTTATTACCCATTCCCCACTGTCACTCATGGGACATCCCGCAGTAACGAGTATATAAGCTCGGCGGCATGATATCCGTTTGGAGGTGAGTGAATATGACTTGCTGTGCTGTAGTGAAGTGGAGAAGGTGTCGCTCTTGTTGTTGGTTCTTGCAAAGTGTTGTAAGTTGTGTGCCGTCACCACTGGCAGGCCTGCATGCTTGTGCGGGGCGCTGCTTCACCATTTTCGAGAAAGTTCCATTTATGTTGTTTACATGTTGCATGAATGTTTGGGAAAGGTTATTCGAACATTTATATGTAACATTACAAAAACATTAGAAAAAAAGGACATTAAGGACATTGAAATAACATTTGAGCGTAGCAAAAATGTAACATTATCGCAATGTTTCGGTACTACCTGGGTTAGAGCTTTACAGCTAGCAGTAAGATAATTTTTTCACATTGCAGTTATTGCAGTTGAGTTTATTCCTGAGAAGGCAAAAGCATGCACTCATCAACATCTCAGTTAGCAGCTCTTCTTGAGACTGTGTTGGCAATATCTTAAAGGGGCATTGAGGATGAATTGAAGTTGTCCTGTATCAATAGGCCACTGTGGTGGAAAGGTGCTACTTTCGCCATAAATGGAACTTTTATAAGCTGGGAAAAGCCAAAAACGCACTACAGGCCATTGGCCGTTTTCACAAGCAAACTGCAGTGACGCCGAGACAGATCCCTGAGACAAGGAGCCCCTTCCGGAGTTGACATTATGATTTTGAATTGAGTGGTGAGGAAAATTTTTTAATCCTGTTTTATCAGCCGTAAATTGCTGCAGAACTAATATCAACATAGACAGAAAAACCGTAGAATCAATTTTTCTTTGGAAATAAAATTATATGCAGTTGCCCGCACTGTCCCTTTAAGGAGAGGACATAACTTTGCAGTGTAGCCCACAGCAAGCTACCACTAAAGTTAGAAATAAATTTGTCTTCACTGTTGCAAGGATTAGCGCATCCTTTGCTGTATATGTACTGGGTGTTTCAGGGAGCACTTTAAAGAATTTCTAAATGTGGAGAGTTTGGTGGAAATCGAAAGAAAATCTTTCCAGGAACATACGTTCTGCCCTGGTGGATGTCAGTTATTATACATTTCATGCTCTTTAGCTCGATCATTAACTAAGATCTACAAATAGCTTTCCGATTAACACAGTCTGGTGGTTAGTGCCAGTGTCGAGTTCGTAGCCACGGAAAAGGGGATCCCATATAAATTTTTTAAATGATTGAACAGTTGTTCTCTGAAGCCTTGCAGTGTGATTAGAATCTATCGTATATGGGGCACTCAGAAAGCTCAGTGTGAACATAACATCCGCTGGTGATGTGTCGTTCCGACTATGGCGCCAAACATGAACTGCCTGCTCAAATGGATCACGGCATTTACATTATTTTGCTTCTTCGCTCTTAAAGGTGCACTGAAGAGGAATCTGAACTTGTCTTTTTGCCGCGGGAACTCAATCTGCACGTTCTGAGCTTTCTTAGAAACTTTGATTTATTGCCCTGTGTGGCCGATTTCGCTAATTAAATCGAATTAACATCTGGCTCCAGCCTTTCTTTTTTTTAATTCTCCCCCGTACGGTGGGCGGAGTCGACCAACGCGTGGAGCACCTTTCACCCAGTCCCGCGGCGGCTTGCCGCTCTGCCATCGGCGGAGTAATACGTAGTAGTCCGTAGTAGCAAATAGTCCGCGCATATTTTTATTTCTTCGGGCTTATTTTGCGGCTATTTTATCTGCGAATGAAACTATTTACATTCATGGAAACCTAAAAAACAAAACAAAGCGAAAGCAAAGCCTCCACGGAGCTGGCTGAAAGGCACTTCACGCATTGGTCGACTCCGCCCACCGTACGGGGAGAATTCAAAAAATAAAGGCGGGAGCCGGACGTTAATTCGATTTAACTAGGGAAATCGGCCACACAGGCCAATAATTCGAAGTTCCTAAGAATGCTAGGAACGTGTAGATCGAGTTCCCGCGGCAAAAAGACAAGTTCAGAATCCTCTTCAGTGCGCCTTTAATAATGGCCTTGTAGCTAGCAATGACTGCCCTTTTCCTTGTGCCAAAGGATGAAGCAAAAGAAGGGGCATACCACGGTATGGCAGATCAGTCAGTTCGAATGGGGCACTGCGTAGGCACAGCAACATTTCACTAGCAGATGTTACGTTTGCACTAGACTTCCTGCACGCCTCATGCGCTCAGTTTGTTTTGTGCGGAAAAAAAAAATCACAATTCCTCAATCTGAAAAGCCTTAAAGAAATGCTTTTCTTAGTTCAAGACCTGATATGATATAGTCTTGTCTTTAGCTTCAAACTTGCCATTGGCACTAAAGAACCAGATTGCCCTAATATAAACAGCTAATTAGTTAATTTAACGAGATAGCTATATAACTGGTATGATATTTACAATAACTGAAGTCACCCACGGCTGGCAGTTCAAATTAAAAGGAAATTATTTTAAGAGATGACCTCTCTATTTTTAGGACTTTTTGAAAGTGGTAACTGAAGTACCCAGGTGTATTGATTGGTGTCTTAATTTTAGTGTTGAATCAAGTTTTGTGCCGTTCCTTATATAATTTTTTGCCCTTTTCATTTGCTCTTGTCTGCCTCGCTTTTTTTTTTGTTTAGTGTTTCATATCTTTAATATATTTTCTACGTGTATATTTCTTTTAGGAAGAATGGATACACAAGAGTTCAAGATGCTGTCGGGGCCGACCATAGAGATTCAAAATAGCAAAGTGTCGATGCCTTGGATCAGCTTTTTGTTCTTGAACACAATAAACTATACAGTATTATTGCGCTTCTCAGAGAGATGTGAAGGATGCTTCTGTCATCACCAATGCAGATTTTTTGGGTTTGTTTACTGCCTAAAATACGGCAGGACATAGGGCATTAGAGTTTTCTGTTTTGAACAGGAAAGAAAGAACAATAATTGTGTGCTCAATTTATTTTCAGAAATTTGCAGAAAAGATCAGTATACTGCAGATGCCCGCCAAAGCTTCTTGGCAATGGAGTAAGGGTCACTGCTGACCACAGGAGAGAATTAACAAAATGCAGAAGCCAGTAATATGGTCAGACAATAGAATTGTTGGATCAGTAGTGCATTGGTACGTTATGAGGCATTGCTTCGCTACTTTAGACGGGCGCTTGGTGCAGACTGTGAGGCTCCACTACCTTAAGCTTTGTCTATCAGCACAGCACCTTGTGCTTGCAGGTTGTCATTGCGTTGTCAGAACTGTCACTTTAACTCAGCATGTAGGGACACTGACAACATTTGTATCCATACCAAACTGCTGTCAACTCGATACCATGCGCAAGCGTCGTGAAAAAGTCTCATGTTCTGGCTTCCACAACCATTCAGTAGCACTTTCATCGCTGCCATTGTGTGGACTGTGTGATTGGGGGCTCTCCGACTCCTCGTCACGGTCTCATTTTTTTCTTTCCAATACAAGAATTTGTTCTCGTGAAGCGACTGCTGCTTTCACAGTTTGTTTTGTGACTGAAGGAGTGAGCATTGTGTCGCATGCAACAAATACTTGCATTTATCACAACCACATAAAAAGGTGTTCTGAGATGAAGGCAACTATACAGAAAGACCTGGTTCTGCTTGCCTAAGTGAAACAAATGTATGTGTGCATTGCTTCCCTGTTGCTTTTTTTTTTCTATCATTTATTTGGGTATTTGCTGAACCCAGTTTTTAGAAAATGATGTCCGTTTATGTTTTTACATTATGGATGGACCACTTAACATCCACACTTTTGCTTTTCTTTTTGTGACAATATTCATATTGCAACCACTGTTCTAAACATGAAAATGTGTCTGTCAGTTACTTCGGCATAAACTGCTCTTGCTAACAAACATGGCAAGATTAATTGTATGTGACTTTTAAGAACACAGGGGTGCCACCTATATCGCTGAACAAGAAATACAGTAATTTTTCCGCAGGAAGTTTGCCGAAGAAAAACAAAAATTGTGTTCCAAAATGAACGCAAAAAAAGTTGGTTGAATTTTCTAGAAATACAAATTCGAAAAGACCAGCCCCTAGATATACTCGCAGAGCAACGGACAGCTTGGGTCAGTCCTCCATGCTCAATTTTCCACATTGCGATAAAGTAGCGATTCTTGACAGGGAAGTGAAGAGTGTTGGACGATTTTGAAAGTGCGCATAGCCTGTTTGTGTGAGGTTGTTTTTGGCAAGTCGCCCTGATTATTTTAAGTGAGCTTTCGTTGTTGGAAGTAGAGCACTGGATGGGCTCAGGTCAGAAAGTATACTGCTTCGCCGGGCCTGGGCCAGGCCCTGTCTTGAAGTTGCACGCCAGGGCCAGGCTTGGACCTGTACATTGAGGGGCTGTGTACAGATTTTGATTCATTGTTGTGGGGTGGATGACACTTGTATCATTCTTGCAGTGACATGGATGAATTGACGTACGATGTTGGCTGAGAAAAAAGTTTACTGAGTGCTTATTTACTTACTTTTGGTGTCTGCTACACTTGCATTTTCCTCCCGCAAAAAAAACTACAAACAAAACTTTTTTTTATTTGCTTTCGGGAACATCTCAGATATGAAGGAATCCCAGTGGTAAATATAAACCACTACTACAACTTTTTCGTTGACTGGGAATGAGAGAAGGCTAAGTCATTCCCAAGTGAAATATTCCAACTGGGAATCTGATGGTATGTACTGGTATTTGCTGGTTTCGCTTGTTCCCAACAGGAATCTTGCTGGTTTCCTTTTTACTGGGGCTAGCTGGTTCCAGCTGTAGAACTTGCTGGCTTTCTACTGGATCAACTCGTTCCAGCAGGAGCCTTGCTGGCTTCTGGTGGCACCATTAAGGCTACTTACTGAGCTAACTGGTTCCAGTAGCAACCTGCTGGTCCCATCAGGAGCTTGCTGGTTCTGAACTGGGATCTGCTTGTCCGAGCAGAGAACTTCATGCTTTTTAATTTAATTTTGCAATCTTTTTTCATTGTATCTATAGTAATGATGTTCCTTATGTAATCTTATCTATTGTGCCTGATATAAATTGCATAAGGAGTGCCAAAATTTGATGAGAAAACTTTGCTCATTAACCATTCCACAATGACATCTCTGGTACACCCTTAATGGAGGACATATATTTGTTTCGGAATACTTTTACAGGAACATAACAATTGGTTGATACACATGCAACACATGTCGCATAGGTCACAAGTCATTAAACAAGAATGGCACTTGCATATTATAAATACATTGAAAGAAAGCACTGCAGTAAAAAAGAAAAAAAATCAGATTCATGCCAAAGTAAGTGTAAGAACAGAGCTCTCAGCTAGGTTGATAAATTTGTCCATGATTGGCTGATGGGTGCAGTTGATTCCAAAGTCTGACTACTTCCCAATGGAAAAAACTCGGATGGCCTGTTGCCGGCCGCCAACTAGGCCGTCCATGGTCCGAGCTCAGCAAACCAGCTCGGGCCGTGGCTGGGGATTGACATTGGCCTTACACGAGCTGATCAGCACTTGCCAATGCGGGGCCATGCTCAGCCCTACGACGACCTAACGATAAATGACCTTTTATACTAGAGAGTAAGTACACTAGAACGACAGCTGTACAAAATGCACAAAAATTATTCGCAAAGCCTAATTTGCATTTTCTGTAATTTAGACATGAAAAAGAAAGGACTGCAACCTATCACACTGGAGTAGTCTTTTGGTCTAATGCCGGCATATTTAATGCTGAAATCTGAATAGTAATATCACGCTGTCACGAAGGCCAATGCGAAAGCGGATGCAACACGCAGATGAAGTTACAGAAACACTACGAACCTGAAAAAGTCAAGCAACACTGACATGCTGAGCACTCATCCACAGAACGAAAAATTTTGATGAGCTTATATACTCCAAATATAAGACCCTGCTGTTGTAGCCAGTGACTCTTGCACATTAAGCATTATTATTTCATTCAGTTGTGATCCTGTGATGATAAAAACGAGAAATGCAAATGAGAGGAACATTGCAAATACCTTCTATTATAAAAAAAATTTTCAAAATCTTAATAGTGCCGGCTGTTGCACTTATGATCAAGACATTAAGCGTTTGAAGTGGTTGGTGGCCCGGCGTCGGCCTGTGTTTGCATGCCTACGCGTCCTATTGCCAGGCATTTGCCAGTGGTCGGTTGTTTGCCTTTTTCCAATCATAGGCCGGCACAGCAGTTGGCCAGCTGTTGCCCGACGCTGGCCCGAGCTAAGTAGACCGAGCACATCGGCTACCAACTCGAGGCCGGCAAGTCACCAACCATCGGCCATTGGCCAGTTTCACTTGGGTTGTGGAAAAAAATGAACATCTGAAGGTATTATTGGAACAAAAGAAATTCTTCGAGAGTTAGTGCATGCTTGTGTCGAGTAGCTCTTGATTGGTTAATATGAACATTAGAGGACATCATTAATGAGTTATTAAGTTGTAGGTACAAAAATTCGAGACGGTGTGATTTAGCACAGCTGGACAGCATATGAAGGCCTGATAACTGTAAAAGTTCTGTGGGTGAATGTGTATGACGATAGGAGTTGAAGATAAAGTGCAAGGCTTTTCTTTGCACCATTTCGGGTGTTCTAATGTTATCTTCGGTGTAAGGGAACCAAGCTATGTTCGGGCATTCTATGTCTGGTCGTATAAACCCATGGTATTAGTTCCAGTGTGAATGTAGGAGTTCCACATGTTAAGTTGCATGTCTAGTTTGTTGTTTTTGTTTCTACTTGCCAAGTGATGTTTGAGGCTGTACATTTTTTTTTACCAAAGAGACAGGTTGGCCTGCGTCATGAGGCCCTCCCGTGCATGCCCTGGCGAGCTTGAAAGGGCACAGACCTTTTTACAACCTTCGGAGCAATTAGTTTTTTGGTATAGGGAGAGTATGAGAGAGCTTAGTCTTTAGCTAAATAATAATAGTAATCTTTACTTGCACAAAGGAGAAAAAATTGGATTACAGAGAATGCTACACCATACAAGAAGTAATTAATGCATTACAAAATTCGAAGATGTAATTTATTGTTAGTAATCAGTTACTTGTAATGCATTACGTACAAGTCTGGTGGCATGACAGATGGTGCTGTGCGGTTGCCTCATTTATGTAATGTCACAAAAATGGTGGGGTGTTAATGTAGTTAAACCGGCTCAAAGGCAGCCACATGCAAGATCTTGTCATCAACAGCCGCACGCGGGGAGGGAGGGTGTGGGGAGTGTGTGGCAGTTCAGCGCTTTGCCATAGCAGTCGCTCAAGGCCTCCACACAGCTGGCGCTCCGTTGAAGGTTTGTAATAAGGGAGTAATTACTCATTGTCATCCACCCAAGCGCAGCCGTACGGCTACAAAGGAAAGCTATACAGCTTTCAGAAAGCTGTATAGCTTTCCTTTGTAGCCGTACGGCTGCGCTTGGGTGGATGACAATGAGTAATTACTCCCTTATTACAAATCTACTCCACCTTGGGGGATTCCCCTAAACATTTGACCGACCATCCGTCGAAGGTTCAGGCTTCACACATACCTCGGGTTTTCAGCTTTTCTGGTGAAGTAGCTAGTGCTCTCTCGCTGGAAAGAAGAGAAAGTACGTACGCAGCGCGGCTGTCAGCCAACTGCTAACACGAACGCACGCACGAAACGACCCGGTTATTAAAAGGAATAAAATGGGAGAACCACGATCTTTATCAACTAGGGGATGTACAGGCAAAAAAAAAAAAAGCCACAGTAATAAGCATGCTAAAGCAAGAAATGCAGGATATGCAAGAACAAAAATGTACAGCAACAATTTATAAAATATTGCAGTTGACAGCAATAGTACGGTCCATTGAAAAACACATTTTTTTACAACAGTTTGTTAGAGAAGCCTCAAAAGCTCAACAATTTCATTCATCTTTTTTCCCGCCAATATGGGCCGCGTGAAGCTGTACACCCTTGCTTGTAAAAACACGCATATTACCAATGAGGCCTATTAGCGAACGAGAGAAACAGGCTGAATCGTTTGATTGTTCGGTAGCATTCAGAAAGCAAAAATGTCTTAGGTAGGTGTACCGTTGTCGGTTTCCCAACACCTTAAGCAAGCGGGACAACATGAGTCTCGCTGTTCTTCAGAGGGTGAGAGCTGAGGTTCTTTTTGTCGCATAATATGGGGTATTACTTTATTGCGACAATCACATCTCCACAGAGAAGGCGATGTTACCGCACTGCCCCAATGCTGGCTGCCTCATGATTACACTAGGAGGGACATGACGTCAAAAACGCAACTTCCCACCGTGGCTAAAGCGGGAAAAATTGGTCGGGAACCATTCGCCCTCGCCGCACCACTTTCCGCTCTGGTTGGTGTTGGAAGCGGCCGAATCCGCTTCGCTTGCCGGGTATTTGGACTAGTGCTTATGGGCGTCTCCCCTAACTTTCTGCGGCGAAAAATTAGAAATTTAAAGGGGCTCTAATAAAGTTGTGGTATGCCTGGGATATTAAAGCACGTACGCTCACTCACAAATATTGTCCAGCAAGAATTTTTTTTAATGCGCTTTGTAGAAGCTGAATTACCTGTAGTCAAAATTTGAATTCAGCGTCTCTTTCCCTCTCCTCTCACTTTTTGCACGCTGGAAGGTCGGTGCTCCTCCTTCTGCCCCACCTCTGGGAACGGAGCTTCTTGACCCCCCGGAACTACGCGGCTTATTGGCAGCCACAGTAGCTGCCTGACATCTGAAAGAATCTAACCAATAGCCATTTATCAATTTGTACACGCAGGTGCGAGCGACTGAGCAGGGTGCCAGCATGAAAATGTCGCCGGGAAGAGCTCGCCAACTTTCGCACGCGATTGTGGTTCCTCTGCTGCGTGTAGAAATTGGTTTTTCATATGGTTGGTTTATGGGGTTTAACGTCCCAAAGCGACTAAGGCTATGAGAGACGCCGTAGTGGAGGGCTCCGGAAATTTCGACCACCTGGGGTTCTTTAACGTGCACTGACATCGCACAGTACACGGGCCTCTAGAATTTCTCCTCCAAAGAAATCCAACCACCGCGGCCGGGATCGAACCCGCGTCTTTCGGATCAGCAGCTGAGCACCATAACCACTGAGCCACCGCGGTGGCTGCGTGTAGAAGTGTATTATGTGTATTATTTGTCTCAGGTTTTCATGACAACCCAATGTAGTGATTGAGCGAGTTGATGTGCTCTCTTAGGAAGGTGTTTCAGAGCCCCTTTAACGAAGTAAGAACAAAGAAGGCGAGAAATTCGCGGGAGACACCAAAAAATGCTTCAAAATCCATCTGGCGGTATGATAGAATCGAAGGTATTGATACGTATTTTGTGAATTCCTTTTTTCCCCGAGCATTTGAAGGCATACCTAAAGCGACATTCGCCACTTGGCTTGGGAGCCGCTAGAAGAAGCCAGCTTTCTAATGACCTTGGAGCAAAAGCGCGCGGTGTGTAAGTGCAAAAAATGGTGGCAGTGGATGCTGAAAAGAGGCGGTGCGGGTTGGTAAGAAACAGAAGCCACTGAAAGAGTTGAGCGGTGTAGGAAAAGCACATAAGGCAAACGGCCGCAGGACTGGCTAGCTCAAAACACCACTAACTAAAAAGTCAAAAGAAAACATTCGACAGAAGGGCACGGCAGTCGCGGCGGTCTCTGCTGTGTGGGAGTCGGCGTATCGCTCGATTGTGGCGCGCGCACTTTAGACTGATGTCTGCTTTTAGACCCTCGGCTAATTATTGGTCTGATCAGTCTGAAATTGCATTTAGTCGTAATAATATTTCTTTTAAAATCCTCCTGGGTCCTCTGAATCCCCCCCCTCGCGGTATATTCGTCTAAATAAAGTTAAACAGTCATTTTTGTATCATATACTGTCGTTCCTCGATGTCCGTAACAACGCAAGCGTCGAAAAAGGGAGTGTGGAAGCATCACAACGTACCTGCTTACCGGACAGTAAGAAAACTGCCCACCGTGACAGGCGGCAGTTAAATTTGGTTGCTCGCGGGAGGTTGTTCGGGAAGAGCAACCTGGGTCTCAAAAGCCACACCGGTGGCAACACCTGTCATCGCTGCAGGGCAGTGGCGCATCGCTTAACCGCTGCACCACTGCACAAGGAGGGGTATGAGGACTCCCTGGGATCTATTAATGTTAAGTAGAGAATGACTAATTCTGCATATATGGGAATTAAGCCATTACGCTGTCGCGTTATACCCTTAAAGTGGAGCTGTGTCCCCTCTAATTATTTGTTTTTAGCTTCGAAGTGTTCGCATTTTTCCCCTACAAGGATTAGGTATACGAGCAAGGCCAAATATCTATTCATGCTTATGCACGAAACTTCCAAGAAGCTTTTTGTTGCATGCAGTATTCATTGAATTATCAGCCCATTGATGATTATGACTTTAATGGCGCAAGGGTTGCTTTGGCCAAAGTACAGTGGCCAAAGAGCGCGATGGCACAAGGTATTTTTTGTCTACACAGTGTGCGGTCAAGGACCCATTTTCCAAGCATTTCCCCGCGGAGATGCTGAGCACCAGGCCAGGAGAAAGCTTGTACACATTGTATCACCAGCGGCTTTGGGGATCGAACCCTGCACCTCCTGCGTACGAGCGGTTATCAGTCCATTCAATGAGCTATCAGAGTTAGAAGCCGCATATTTTATTTTGGTCAGGAGAGGAAAGTAGAGAATAGATACGTTTTTCTGTGCACAGGAAAATTTTATGCGCGGCGCTCTAGCAATGGAAAAATGAGCCTATTCACTCGTTCTTCGTGGCGCTGTACGCGCTCCGCTGTTCGCATTTCTTTTCATCGTACTTATACCCAAGTGGTAACAAAAGACGCTACAGATACAGTCCTCCGTGACACAATCATCGACGACTCTAGCGTCGTTTTCTTACCACCCAAGTACAAGCGCGATGAAAAATGTGAACAGCGGATCGCGAAGCGTTTACAATTATATATTACTTCGCGCAGTAAAATTGTTAGCAAATACATGAGCATCGTTGCGAGCCGTCAGAAAAGTTCGAAGACAGAAAAGCATGCGCGCACCACGGCATTTCAGAAGCGTGTTGAAAACAGTACCGCACGTTTTAGTTTGCCGTGTATTTGTGTTTTTCAACGGACCAGGCTGGCAGGGATCGATCTCGGCAAATGAGCTCGTTCATCAGCGAGCCGGCGATTTTCCCATTTGAGTGCCTGTGATCGCCTGTTCAAGCCCAGCAACGTGGGATGAGATGGCCTTCAAACGCACAATTAGGAAACACTGCCAGCAAATGAAAATTTTACCTCAACATCTATTGCTGCACTATCCAAACCCTGCGTAGAATTCGAACGCGCTCATTACACGTGCCCGACTTTTCCTTTTCGGACTACGTTCAGTCGGTGCGGAAACAACAAATAATCCTTTGATTATCTAAACTAGGGACCACGGAACAGGGGGGGGGGGGGGGGGGGGGGAGTGGGTTGGTCACCTCCCGAACATTTCTGCATAGGAAGAAGACCCCCCCCCCCCCCCCCCCCTCCTCCCTAGTTTCCAAATGTTTGAGCTGAGATCATATTTCTGAGAAGTGCTTCAATTCTAGGACGTTAGTAATCTAAAGCACAGTTGGGCTGAGCCAGTTGACCTCGTAGCCAGTCGTAAAGTATTTTGTTCCATTAAATCTAAATCAATTATGTCCTATAACAGAAGTCGTTGATTGTTTGACCCCTGTTCGTGATCATGATTAGTAGAACTGAAACAGACTATGTGCAAACTTTTTCAATGCAGCCGGTCACTCCTTTTTTGTTCCTCTTTAAAAAGCTGCACATTTCAATTCATATGCATTAACAAATACACCTTTGAACAATGCACAATGAGAAAAATATAAACAACAAATGTATGATTTAGTATGTAAATAAAACGTGAAATAAATAACAAAAGAAACTCGAAGTCTTGCCCCCCACCCCTCTCCCCTCACTCAGAAAACAGTTCCGGAGTCTCTGATCTGAACAGTGTACAACCATTTTCGAACAATTAATTCGGTAATTGAATAGGTGAGCAGTTTTTAGATACAGCGAGCGTTTCAAACACTGTAAATTAGCACAGACTGCCCGCACGGACACAGCTGTACGGAGGCCTGCCGCGAATTCGTGCGCCGCCATTCGCAAACGTGGCGTCTGCCGAGTCGGTCGTGTCTCCTGCGCGCCATCCGTCGAAAGTGCACTGTTAAGGCATGAATAACAAGGCAAACAAGCTCGGAAAATGAGACACAAAAGGAGTGACAGACGCGTGCAAAAGAGGTCAAGGCAACAGTACAAATAAAAAACAAGCTAAGAAGCAGTCGCTAAAAGTGTCAGCACATGTTCACAGTCCCAGGTTAGCTGATCCCTTGGCGAGAATGGACGCGCTCTTCTGGCAGCTTGAATGCAAACCCGAAGGTCAAAGCAAACGGCCGAAAGCTACTCCTGTTAGTGGCTGTCGTGCTCACAGTGAGCACTTGCGGCGTTGAAGCCCGAGACGTTTGGTTCGGAGAGGGAAGCTTTGGTCTGCGCTTCCGACTGGGCTTCTGGGGGCGTCGCGTCTTTTCGCCTTGTACAGTCGTTTGATTGTGTTCACTGCCAAGAGCTCTGCTGTTACTTCCGTAACTCGCAGCTACTCGTAGGCTTTTTGCCAAGTCGAGTGTGTTGAAAGCTGTTCCACCTCTAAAGCTGCTGAATACTTCCCCTGCTGTGGGCGGAGGTTAAACTGCATTCTTTGTCGCTGCGTTGCGCTTGGCACGCGCTTGAGGCGTGATACGGGCTTCCGGCAAGGCATGACAGAGCTTGTGACATGGCGAAGGCTTATAACATGCCACGGGCTTCCGAGAGGGCAAGGACCTGCATTAGCAAGGACTTTTGTTTCGGCAGAGGCTTCATGGGCGATTAGGAATTGAAGCCTGAAATGGGTTTACAGCTGGGCACTGGCTTTCGGTCGTGCAAGGGTGTTAGGCTGGCTATGCACTTGTTAATGGGCAGATCCTCGTGGCTTGGCATTTGGCTAGGGCACTGTCTTGGTGTCGGGCAAAAGCTTGAAGGTCTACAAGGGCACCTGGGCTTGCACCTGGGCTTGGAGTTGGACGACACAGGCTTGAGGTTCGCAGTGGGCCTGTTACACTTCTCGAGCACGGGCAAACTGGATAATACGTCGGGCACATGCACTAAGCATGTACGGCACCTGAAACGGCGGCCACACTGGCGAAGGGGAGACATGCTTGTAAGTTTGCAAATGCGTGCGACTTGGCAGAGGGCAAGACGCGGTTTAGACACCAGCTTGGGGCTTGGTCTGGGATTGTCACAGTTCTCAAACGTGTCCGAGCTTGGCGACACGATGGACGTGATGGTAAGATGTACCTGAGGCACGCGTACTGGGCCTGGTTCTGCTGCGGCGACGTCGATGAAGAGGAGTACTGCGGCTGAGTTACAAGTCTGGGCAGAGAAACGGCTGCAAAGGGCTGCGAGTACAGCGGCTACGTACAGTCGGGGACAAAAGTCTCCGGACCACGTGTTCCTCTAACGAAGCTGATAGCTCTGCTATTAGTCGGCAGCTGGAGACCACACTTGTGGAAGTGAAAGTTAAATTTCTGTTCTTTCATCTCCCCAAGTGCGGTCTCCAGCCGCTGTCTGATAGTAGAGCTATAAGCTTCGTTTGAGGAATACGTGGTCCGGAGACTTTTGTCCCCGACTGTATACTTATCCAGGTGATAACATGTCTAAGTGTTCAGAGTACTGAGGCGGCGTTGAAAGTCGCCGTGATGACATGGCTGCGAAGGGATGTGGATACTGCTGGTGTTACAAGTCTGGGTGATGACACAGCAGCACAGGGCTGAGTGTGGCAGGGAAATGGCTACAACGGACAAAGCAAGGGCAGTTATAGGCTGCGGTGACGCGACGGATGGGAAAATCTGGCGAAGTGCCGTAGCTGGAGACAAGGGAAGGAGTTGGATCACGGCAGGATCGGATAGAAAAAAGTGATTCCGAAGAAGAATTTGTGCCGGGCTCGGTGCTTGAGCGGGCGTGGCGCCACGTTCAGTACCAAAACTCGTGGTGAGACCCTGTATTAATTCTTCTGTGGATCCTGTGGCTTCGATGTTGCCACGAGCGAGCTCGGTTTATATTAATTTAGAACTGAAGCAGGCGGTGGTAGCAGCATTGAGTAGTCCATTTTATGGCCGGCATGGCGCGGCATTGGCGGATCAAGGCGGCGAACAAAAGAGCAGCGGGGAATTAAAGAAAGCGGGGAAAGAGCGGGGGGGGGGGGGGGGGAGATTAGTGGCGGCAAGCTCGGCAGGAATGGGCAGCGGGGTGGTGCGAAGGCAAGGCTCAATCGACTGCTCCAAATGTGAGCGATAGGCCCGGCTGATGACTGCGGAAGCGCGAGAGGCGAGGCTGCACGGGGCAAGAAGACGAATGCTGAGGTGGCTTGATTAGAGACGACGTTTAATTGGTACGTCTTCGTAGCATGGTGAAAGGGTTAAGGCTAAAGCTAAGATGATACAACCCGTTGGTATGACTGATAGCCTCCAACCGCTCGCACTCCTAGCTGGCGACTGGCGAGCTCGCTGGAGGGAAGCGAAGCGGCATGGATGGCACCGCTGCTGTCATATATTGGGCTCACATTGAAGTAGGGCCGGGCTCTACTGCCCTCACACTGTGGCGACATCGCGATGGTGACAAGGCTGGTGGTCTGCGCTCCCACGGACTCAGTCAGTTTTGACCTTGTGCGAACTTTTGTGGCGGACATGTTACGCTGTCTTCACACGACAAAAGAAAAAAAAAACACCATGTTTACACTGTCGCTGCGTAAATCGTAAAACTGTGTGAAAGCTTGGTGTACAGTGCTCCAGCGAGATGCGCCTTTTGGGGTCTACGATGCCTTACATTGCTCCTTATATTAGTGTTGTGACGTCACTGCAGTGTCATATCCACTCCGCTGAGTTCACGCACCTGGTACTCCAGCGCCTGTACACGTGCCTGTGGAAACCCATTCGCCTCTTAAATTTAAAGGCACCACGTCGGTATGGCGTAGATAGCTTTGTGTACGCTCATCGGTACGCAGAGCCCAGGCGCAAACGCTATCACACCTCCTGTACCTCTCCGCCACAGTCTTCGCAACGCAAGGGCATTACCCCCCTCCCCTCCGCTTGTGCGCTCCTCCTCCTGCTCCTCAACCTCTCGCTTGACACCATGCTCCTTTGGGTCGACAACAATGACACAAGCGCACAAAATAATCTGGCTAGGAGGATGAACCCTTTCCCGTCAGTACGACTGGAGTTCACCGCCACCTTGAGATATTTTGAGCTACAACGGACATAACCGGATAAGACTATTGTGAGACATTCCAGCGGCTAAAAAGACAGGGACAAAGGTAGACGAGACAGGACGAACGCCGGACTTCAACTGAGGTTTCTTTCACAAACAGCTATAATATACAAAAGGGGACCTTTGTCCCTGTCTTTTTAGCCGCTGGAATGTCTCACAATAGTACTAGCAACCAACTAGCCCAACTTTCTACGCTTAATAACCGGATAAGACACAATACCATGAAACAGGTGCAGAATTCAGCTTTGTACAAATACTTATGCTCTTAAAATCAGCTTTGTGTATGCGTACTCTCTTGCGCAATGCGCCATTTTCGTGAACTTTTAGTGCAACCGGGGCTAAAACTAGCACACATATTGACTAGCGAAATTCACACACACAGGACAAGAGAAGGCGACAGAACACACGCGACTGAACTAGCGTGTCTTCTGTCGCCTTCTTTTGTCCTGTGTGTGTGAATTTCGCTAGTCGGTATGTGTGATACCGACTACCAACTAGCCCAACTTGAAGCATTAGCTAAAACTAGTACTGCCATCACTAAATTGAGCAGGTCATGTTCGCAAGTAACACATGGGACGGGGTCACGCTGATGCCCGGGAGCTTTCACTCTGTAAACGCCGACGCAGTTCTTGTGGAAGCCTGCTTGCGAAACGAAGGATAAATACAGCACCCTATAGTTCAGACATTGTTGTTGTATCATCAACATTTCCTTTATTGGTCGGGCTGTTGCTAACCAGTTGCGGAACTAGCCCTGGGAAGTGGTTGAACCGCTGAGCGACACTCTTGTTCGGTAAAAAAAAAAAACAAAAGCATCAATATCTAAATTAGAGTTCCGTGTCGCTCATGTGTCATGCTACGGAATGGATAATAGTTGCCGTCGTGCGCATTTGTCTCCGATATCGGAGGAAAACCTGGGAAGCCTCCGTACTATAATCGCCAGATTCTCTAGAAAAAACGATTTCTTGTACTGAATGATGTGGCATCCCTGACCTTGAGGGCAGGGCATGCCTCCGTGGGTCACGATCTGGGTGCACTAGGGGTTCCAGCGACTCGGCCAAGCCAGGCGGGGGAGTTTTTCTCCTGGAAGCCTTTCCGTTAGTCACGCGCAGTCAAGCCCAATGCTCACCTGCTCGTGACAGGCGTGGGAGCTGTAAACGAGTTATTTACAGCTTCGCGTTTGGGATGCAGCTCTTCGCAGACCCTCCGCGATGCTCCGCAGTGAGCCGGAAAGCGAAGCTTACTTCCTCGACGAGCTGCGGACATGAAGTGCTTCTTAGTGGAACATCTAGTAACCGCGGTTGGCGGACGTCTATCGTGAAGACTAGAAGAAATGGTCGGAGCAACCAAATAATGGCAACGTAGTAATAACAATAAATTTACAAATCTATGTAATCATGACAACAGAACTCAGGTTTGTCTACATCATCTACTTCATCAGAGCAGCTCGTCATGCGAAGCCATACAGTCAACAAGACAGCCACAAAGTTAGACTGCTTTAGAGAGAAAGAAAAAGTGATTAATTCAAAGCACAATAAAGTGTAAGGCACATCACAAATAATAACTCCAATGAAAAATTTACAATGACATTAGATGTCCCCATAATTAGTCGATGTAAAATTGCTTTTGATTTTTACCAGTGTCACGCGTATCACGTTGCGATTTAGAGGAACTAATTTCCGATGGCATGGCATTAAATATGTATTTCTGGAGTGTAATAGGACCTTGTGTGTTTGCCGAGTTTGGCATGTGTGTGAGGAATGAAAAATGCGGCGTTATGAAGTAAAGATCGGCAAGGCAAAGAGGGGACTTTAAATATATCGCTCCAGAAATGTTTTACTACGACTGTCCAAACAAAAAGTGATAGAAAATTTGGCATTCTTAGCAACTGAAAGAGGTTCATATTTCATTGAGTACATACGTCATAAGAAACACTTTTCAACATACATTTCACTAACCGATTGAAACGCTGCTCCCAGGCAACAGAACATTGCACAAAAGTTGTAACTGCATATCTGTGTATACTGCAGGCTAAGAAATAAAGCCGGAGTTTTCAGGTACAGGTATAAGCATTGTAATATGACTGTAATGGAAAGGTGTTGATGATACACATCTATCATCAACACCTTCAAGGAGTGGACGTGCTGCGACCGTTCTTAACGGAGTAGGAATTCTGTCTCTTTTAATTATATAGCTTAAGAATTCTTATAAGACGGTCTCCGGGCTTCTAAAATTCCGTTAAAGATCATAGATGCGAATTTCTTCAATTTCTGATGATTTTTACCGACTGAAGTTGCCCAGCAAAGTAATGAGTACTTGTTCTGTAATAGTGATAAGGAAAGTAGACTTTATTACCGAGTTAATCGTGGTACTACAAGTGCAACGCGATTGCTTGCAGTCCTCTGAAAACTGAGGGAGATATCGGTTAAAGTTATAAATGACTGAGGATAAATCTGAATCAAAACTGTTTTGTGCATCGTTATCGGGGTTTGAAGATAGACTTCGCACCCCATTTTTATAAGACCAAATTCTTGGCACTTAGGGTTGGTTTTAACGAAGTTGAGCACGAACACTTTCCTTACACTTTTTTTTTATTCTGTTTAGTTTATGTCCTCGTCAAAGGCCCGGAGGCATTACACAAGGCGAGGCAGATGAACATGTGAACGAGCGCAGAGAAACACGCCTTCCTTTTTGTCATGCAGACTACTTCCGCACCTCTCACAGTGTTTCACCTGATGTATGAAACGGAGTAGAGTTTTGAGCCGCCGACAGGACAGGAAGATGGTCATTCGCCGACTTGAGGTGGCTCGTGAGCTGGATACGCCTTGTTTTCGGGCGCTTCTGTGGTCTGGTGACGTTCAGGGCAGAGCTAGTCGATGCGCCAATGATGGCCAATCTTTGAAGCTTTTCATCTGCACTGGAGTACTTTTCTCTGAGTGGGAGCTCAGGGAAAGAGGGTGGCGGGGAGCCGAAGACATAGGTTTCGATCCTCACTGACGGGCAGCAGAATAGAAAAATAGCTTTCCTCAACTAAGAAATTTCTATGGTTGCGCTTGGTATGGTTGATAGGGTGCAATTGCTCCCTTATTTCAAAAACCATAAATTGCCATAGTTCTTTTTAACTATAGGATGACCGGCGAAGCTGCCAGGGGTTTTCGAAGCCTGCATAAGGCAATCGTCCAGTATTGCTTTCATCTGAGTCTGAATTGCTTCTTGCTTTTTAGTCGAAAGAAGCTAGCGTTTCTGTCTGATCGAACGGGAGTCGGCGTTACGTTTCATCATAGCACTGACACACCTTCGACGAAGAGGTGATGCAGTCTGTTTGAATTCAGGCAGCGATTCGGCCACTCGTCGTAGTTGGCTTTCCGGGATCTCAGAGGAGACGTCTATATTGCCGACAGCCGTTACTGAGCTATTCGGGACCTCTGAGAAAAGAACCATCAGCTATTGGCTCGGCGAATGATGTGACAGTGCCGTGCAAAAGGTGATGGATTAGACTGCGAGCCAGGACACGCGCCAGCAGCGACGAAAGATGTACTGCACACAGCGACGGAAGATGTAAAGATATTCACACTGCAGCCTGCCCAGCATCCTTTGCCCTTCTACCCTTCTCCATGGTCTCCACCGTAGCCCTGACCTTAAGGGCGGGCTGTTGTGCGGCTTTCTATCAATTAAATGCATTTTTGCACTCGTGAAGTGGACTCGTCGCGTGCCAGTCGGATTATTCTTCACCTGCTCTGCGGTGTGTTGAGAGTTACTCCTGGACCGCAGGACATCTGTTGTACTCAAGGCAGAAACAAAAGTGTGAAGTTCTTTCTGTTTCCGAGGCTACCACTAGTTCTTCCGTTAGAGCGTTACCGCATTTCATAGCAAGTGTTTTAATCCGAGAGGCAGAACGTGTAGAGCTAATAATGCACGAAGAGACGCTTAACAATTTGTCAAATGTCGTGCAAGAGAAGGAAGAAGCACCTGCTTTGTTTGAAACGTGTTTGACAGACGTGGTGAGTTTAACATTGTTCAGAATGGCACGTTGCCCATGAGAAGTATGAGTAGGCACCGAATAATTTTTTTTGGGAGTCTTTCGGCGGTGATTAACTTCGCTAGTTGTGATTGGTCGGCCTTTCTTGTAGTATGCAATTATGCGTCCTACATAAGGACACCCAGGAAGATGGTTCCCAAAGCTCGTTGGTAGTGCTGCTCTTCAAGTGTTTACCAGTGACAGAAAATTCTTCAAAACTGAAATGACAGCAAACACGACTGATGGCGGTGAAGTGTTTTCGGAGAGTTCTTCATAGCCCTTTGTTTCAACTGTTCTCCATGAAGACTGTTTGCGCTGCTGCACAAAAATCGCGAATGACATTTCTCAAAGTGGCAGCGTCGTACCTCGTGGCATACACTGCGTCCGAGCTGCGGAAAAAAGACAATGCATTTGCGGTGGCTTTTGGGGAAATGAACCGCCGCGTCGCAGACCTCACGGGTGTCAAAACAGCTCCGTCGGCGCCCCATGCAGACGGCGTACAGGTGCGATCGAAGGGGAGGCGGCTTTGATTTATCCTCGCCGGCGACTGGGACACATCTGCGGCCGACAGCGGAGGATTTCCAGCTGCGAAGCTTTCTCCGCGCGGGCCACCCGTGTCTGGCCCGGCCGAGTCGCCTCCCGCGCGGCGTTGCACCGGCTTACGGCTCTGTCTATCGACGGGCACACCTGGCGAGCGCACGATTTCACACAGGTAAGAAAGCGGCCAAATGACTTTGTGGTTTAGCCGCTGGGTGTCGCGACGACCGTCGAGCAGCGGGCTTTGAAGATGGTCGCCGGTCAGGCTCGCGGCGCAAGGGATCAAAGGGGTTGTGTCAGGAGCGGCCTGGTGGGCAGAATGGCCCCCGCGCTTACGCGACTCGCTTTGAGGAGTGGGCAGTCATGCGGAGCGCCCTTCCTGCGCCGCTGCTTCTGTGCGCGCTGCTCCTCGCCTGCTGCTTGCGCCGCTTGTGCCTGGCCGACAGAGGTGTGTCTCCAGCTTCCTCATACGAGATGTGACTGCCGAACCGCGCGCGCTACCTGTAGTGATCGGGGCATTGTCCGAGGGGGGCATTCGACTTTTTTTTTTTTTTTTACTCTTGGCCAAGTTTCCCATTGGGCAGCGTCGAAAAGGCACGGACGGGGCAAGAGGGCGCCACACACTTCTCACTTGAAACTTGATTGTTTTCACAACTGTCTAGCTTACCGCGAAGCAGTGTACAAACACAATTAAAAGATAAACACGCGACAGGGATTGGGACTAGCTCAGAATTAACTGCTGCAGCAAATTTAAAATTGCTTTATTGTTGTTTGTTCAGCAATTGTGGTGATGCCCACGAGACAATACCGTATAAACCTCCTCATTAGCTCTTTGCCCAGTATGAAAATTTATTTCAGTACATGTCATTTTCCGGGCTGACAGATCGCCCACATTGTTACACTCCTCGAAGCCAGAGTCTTCATTTCACGAACCTCTATACTATGCCTGGCTCACTTTTCCTCCTTCTTCTCTTCCATGATTTTGGATTCCTTGAATTTGAGGCATTAACCTCTCTGTCGACATTGAATGACCTAGGGACCTTATGTAAACTTTTCTGCGACGGCGCAGTCTTTTGTGCGGGCCCGCATAAGCATTTCTCCGCGTTTTTTTCTGCGCTCTTCAGTCACACTGAAAAACAGTCTCGCCCCGTGTTGACTTGCGACTTTCGTTGGAGAAAGCGGCGCTTAAATGACTGCCTGTACAGAGGCCATTATATGGAAGAAAAGAACGGAAAGACGTCATATTGCAAAGCTCCGGCCACGGGGCACCGAAAGTGCTATTTAGTTTCGGCTCATTTACACCCGTAAGTGACCCGCTGAAGGTGGCAGTAAGTTGTGAGGCTCCAGGCAACACCCGTTTTAATGCGTTGGCATTAAAGGGGTGAGTGCAAAAGGAAATCGCCTGTCGATTTTTAGTTTTTTCTGCCCATTTTAATCTTCGTCAGTAGCCAGTGGTGGACGGTTCACGTGCCACGCCGAATATGTGGCAACCTGCTCAGCGGGCTACGAAGGAAATTAGTATACTGCCTCGGATATAAAGAACCTTAGTATGCCACCTTGAATGTAACGAACTTTCGTGTCTTGACCTCATATATAACGCATCTTAGTATGACACTTCGGATATAACGAACTTTTGTGTATTACCTCGAATATAACGAACTTAAGTATGCCTAGTAGAGCAGAACGTTGGGCCAGTTGGTGTAGCGACATATTGAAGAAAACTTTCAGTAGAATAACACAACACGGAGGGAGAAACACGCGCTCGTGTGTGTGTGTGTGCGTGTTTCTCCCCCCGTCTTGTGTTAATCTGCGCAAAGTTTTCTCGATTAAGTATGCCTCCTCCAATATAACACACTTTGCCTCGGATGTAACGAACTTAGTATGTTGACCTGAGATATAACGAACTGAGTGTACCACCTCGGATATAACAAAGTTTAGTGTGTTAACCTAGGATACAGCGAATATTTGGCTGCTGACGCATTCAAGCGATCCACCGAGGATCGCCTCAGAGTTTCATTTCAATGTGCCCGAGAAATCTGTACATTTACGTCTATGCAGGGCCTCATTGTGTGCTTTCAAAACTTTGCTGCTTCTTCGAGTTAAACGCCTCCGAGTGAAAAGTCACGAGTTAAGTCCTACGTTGGGAAATTACTTTAGCGACTGTGCACACATCAGTCGCCAATTTATGATGCCTTGAAAGTGTTCACTTTTGAAGCATAGGACGCTAAATATGACAACTTTAAAATGTGAACTTAAAGAAGGAAAACCCTCGGTATACTTTCTTTCGTCCTAACAGGAAAGCAGGGGCCGCATCCCGTACGCTTTCTTTTTCCTTTTCTTTCTGATTGGTCGGGCGCCGCTTTGATGACGGAGTTGTCAGCTCGCAAGCGTCATTGAAGAAAGGTGTCGTGCGCGTCAGTTGGGGCACCCCGCTTACGGACTGACCGCGCCACATGTTTGTGCGTCGGTGTTTGTTTTTTGGCTCCGGGGCTGAACTGCCAAATTTTGACAGCACAACAAAGAGGGCTGTCGCAGCCGCTACTGAGGACAGTGCGCCTGGCGGTGTATGGAGAAGCAGTCGACGCACGCAGTGTTCAATGAATCCGGGAGGGGGCATCCTTTGTTAATGTCCCCACCGTAAGCGCCGCCGCACGCGGCAAGCAACGAGTCGTCCGCCTTGCGCCCTTTTGTCCCGACTCGACGGCGCCCGATGCGGATGTTGTCTTTTGCGATGTTCCGGGATGGCGTATCGTCAACGGCTCGGTTTCTGCGATAGCTTCGGAGGTGACAATGACCGCTCGTTAGCGCACGTCATTCTGAGCTGAGCGCTGGGGCGGTGGAGACGCGCTTTGTCGGACAGGCTCTGTTCGGCCGCTGACTGTGCGTGCGAGGGTCCCTGACGTTTTTGAGTGGTGTCAACTTAATAGGCCTGCCTCGGGGGCGGGTTTTCGGGGAACCTGTATATACTATTTCTTTTATGAGTCTGTAAATATGCCGAAGCGTGGGAAAGCGTGGATGTTTGCAAAGCAAGTACAGAGTGAAATTACTTGCGTAGTATTGGATGGAGAAGAGTCTTCTTTTCCATATCTTTCATTTTCTCTTTCGCCCTTTCTCCTAGCTTTGATTGAGCGAGCGTGTGGGAATTTACCCAGTTGGTTGTTGTCCCTACAGAGGGCGAGGACATAGGGATTAAAAGTGACTGTTTAGGGGAACTGAGGGCTGATTTCGTCTGTTCTTTCCGGGAGGCAGTCATCAGCGTGTAGTTTTCCTCTCGTTGTTATCCCGTTCTGTTTTTTTAATTATGTTTAGAGTAAATAAACAGTTTAACCTTTCCCGTAGTTGCTTCGAGTAATGTGATCGAGCAAGTTCTTACCTGGAAGATTTTCTGCACGCTTTCACAATCATCAACGTTTATTTTGCTTTAAATAATATCAAGAGATAGAGAGTGAAGGAAGACCGCAACTCAAGAGAAAGGCAAAGGGAAATGGCAAAATGTGGCCCCTTTTACTGTCAAAATTCCATAATTCAAATTTGCTCTTGTTCCTCTAACATTCACCCGGACAGCATGATAAGCTATCCCTGTGGCCATGCGTACGCTTCCGAAGAGCCGTTTGATACCTTTATCAGGCCACGGCCGGACTGGAGCGCGCGTGGCCGTGATCAGGCCACATCAGGCTGAGCTCGGATTGCTGTGTTCCCCTCGTGGTTTCAGCCTGCGGCGTGCGTCCGCTTCGTCCCTTGGGCCGGATCGTGGGCGGCCGGGCGTCCAAGCCAGGCGACTACCCGTGGCAGGTGGGCATCAAGTACCGCAGCGGGTTGAAAACCATCCACCTCTGCGGGGGCGCCCTCATCGGCGACCAATGGGTCCTCACTGCGGCACACTGCTTCGAACAGTGAGCACTGATTCGATCCTCCTCCGCTGCTCGCACCGAGAGCCAGAGCCAATGGATAGAAACGCGAGGTTCCAAGCATCTTTTGTTGTTCTCTACTTGCCACTATTGCGAAATGCTGGGTAGTAGAGTATGGCTTCATTTCTAAGACGTTTGCTGTGAAACAGCTGAATTAGGACGCATAAGTCTACCTTTCAGCTGTAGAGCACTGAGCAGAAATTTTCGAATTTCTGTTCGCTTCCCTAGAACATTAATTTCGTAATTCGCATTAGCTGCGCGAGGTGATCCAAGATGGCTTCCCTAGGTATGATCAGTGCTTCTGCGAAGCTGCGCCCTACCAGGTTATTCTCAACTTTCACGACCTATAGAGATCGCCATTGAAAATTCAGTGTGGCCGCTCGAGATATGATTAGGTTGCCGCACTATGCTTGGGTTACGCTGCGCTGCCTAATGCTGCATTTAAATGTCCCTGCAATCTACTTGTATTCTAACACTCTAATGCATTGTGTTCCATATTGGTGCAACTGAAACGAGAATGTCCTGCCTCGTTAAAAACACAGAGGCTCTGTGCGGGCCATGTTGTGCGCTGTGGCGGAAGACATGCACGGTATCGTTTGTCACAGCACAAGTCATCCGTGTGTAGACATCGTCGGCCCAATAGAAACCCTAAACCCTACGAGGCAAGGGCAGCTGGTCTGGCGCATAAAACATTCAGTTGCTGACAGCGTGGAGTAGAAGGTGTTACACATGCCAGGGAGGCTGCTGTGGCGAGAAGAATGATGATAAATGCTTAGAGGGATCCATTTCCAAGCATTTCACATTGCAGAAGCCGAGCACCGGGCCAGAGAAAAGCTTGTACCCATTGTATTGCCGGTGTGTGCCTGGCGGCGCTCAGGATCGAACCCTGCACATCTTGCTTGCGAGGCGAACGTTCAAACCACTTGCTCTGTGCTTTAATTTCTAATCGACGCCGGCCTCGTTCTGTGGCGTGTCTGCAGAGTTCGTATATACGATTTCGGTGATTGTAGACACCAGTCCCAACTGTTATAACAAATGAAAATCGTCCTGGAGTGTAGTCATGATAGCAGTGGCCTAAAATTGACGATTGCTTAAACAGCAGCACGCATACGCAGTGACCAGGAAGCGCCGATGCTGCGCGATATGAACCCACTGCCGAGCGTTGCATAACGTCTCCATAGGAGTCGTCGGCTTCGGTTGCGGGCGAAAATTAGGCCTTTTTAACTAGTGAAGACAGCCGCCTAATGTACATCTGGAAAAAGTGACTTAAAATCATCCATTTGGCACACCGTAGGGTGCACATAGATTAGCGAGAAGTGCCAGTCCTAGGCGGCGATAACAGCCGGGCTTGCATTTATCGAGCAGGCGATCACACTAACCGGCGCCTCTTTCAGAGTAGTGGTCGCTATGCGTTAATAAGTAAATTCTAAGCTGGTGAAAAAGCCGGGACATCGCTTGATACAAGCTGAGCGCAGCTTTCGTGTCATGCCAGCCAAACTAACAGGGGTGGCTGCTTTTACGCAGTTGTGTAAACAAAAGTTGTGTTGAGATGCAGTCCTCGTCACCAGCGCATTGAAAAAAGAATTTCACGCTAAGACGACAAAACGCTTTTTCGGCGGCTACACCAGTTGCCTGAAAAGCAACATAAAAAAAAAAGCGCGGAACAGGTATCTAGATAAGGAGCTGCAATTTCAAAGCAGACGTTTGGTGCAGCGCAAGCTAGAAACACGAAACAAAGAGGAGTGCAACACACGCGTTAGACGCACTGCAGTATCCACGGCAGCCGGGACAGGCTAATCACGTTACGGTGAGCGGTGAATCTGAACCAGCCTGGTGAATCGGCTGGAAGAAGTTAGTGCATAGACATTCTTCAAAAATTTACCCAATTTAGAAAGACTGTCGTTCGGCCGTCGGGCAGAGACACGGCTGCCACCGCGAGCTGTGGGGTACAACGGGGCCTGCGGCTCGCGGAGCATGTCCAAGGAGGCCCTTCTTCGTCGTCCGTCTGTGCGCCGTCTATCCCTTTTAGTACTCGTCATAAGTCATAGCTCAGTAGCAGAACGAAAGATTACGGACATAATTGAAATGGAAGCATAGAAAGGCGCTCAGGCACGCAACCCCTGTACTTCTCTATCGCGTGAAATATGCCTGGTCACCAAGACTACACAGCAACAAACACCGTGGACCAAGTGAAGCGCGCGTCAGTTCACGAGCTGATAGGAGCATGAAGGAAGTAGTCCAGCTAACACAAGTTCTTTTCAGTTTGAGTAAAACAAACAAACAAACAAACAAACAAACAAACAAACAAACAAACAAACAAACAAACAAACAAACAAACAAACGTACTAACAAACAAGCCAACTAGCGATGGACAAAGCAATCAATAAATCAAGCAATGAATCAAGTAAACAAACGCACAAGCAAGCAAACAATAAATCAGTCACAATAAACAAACAAGGAAGCAAGCGAGCACGCAAGAATCCTTCACTTAAACAAACAATGGAGCACAAGCAAACAAAACTAGCTGGCAAACAATCTGTCAGACAAACAAATAAGCAAGCAAGCAAGTAAGCAAGCAAGCAAGCAAGCAAGGAATCAGTCAATCGAATGCACAACACAAACAAACAAACAAACAAACAAACAAACAAACAAACAAACAAACAAACAAACAAATAAATAAACAGACAGACAAATAAGCAAACAAAGAAGGAATCAAACAAACAGTGAACAAAGAAACAAGCGAGCAAGCAATATTCACCATGCGTCACGTTTTGCTACAATTTTTAACTTTGAGCGCAAGGGCTTCTTGAAGCTGCGTATAGTAGGGGTCTTTTTTTTTTATTCTCTTCGGATTTTTTTTACAAAACCAGGAAAGACAAGACAATGTGGTGTTAGCAGGTGGATTGTATGGAATGGCGGACATTATGTCCGTGGTAACGGGTACTTAAAAGGTTATATTAGTAACTAATTCTTTCTCAAACTTTTTTTTTTCGGGCACCTTATTGATGCACTACTAAATAGGAGGCATTCAACATCGTAGGCGAACCCAGTTTTTTTAATTTTTGTATCGGCATTTTGGTTCCAGTTAACGAATGTGGAACTATGCGTGCGAAACGAACCAATGCCAAAACAGACGCGCGACATGCGCAAGAAGTGGTATGGCCCCTCTACATGCCGTAGGATTCTCGGTCACGAAAAAAGCGCGCCCACACTCTGAATTATGACAGACGCATATGTGACTCTTAGCGTTCTTCGTTAGGCGCTCTCGACTCGGTCGCTTGACTTATTCATGAAGACACATGCTGCATATGTCCTCAGCTGCGTTCCCGGTAACGCGAGAAGGCAGCAACGGCTGCCACTCTCGCGTGTCGCTCCTCTTAGGAGATGCATTTTCGCCCGCTGTGCTGTGACGCCGAACACTGCGCCAGTCTATTTGCCGAAACACAGCAGTGCATCTATGGCGTCGCGGCTCCGCGCTCGGGGCGTCGCCTCCATCTAGGCTGAAAATTGATTTTTGAGGGAATGGCGCAGTAACTGTCTCGACTTTCGGTGGAAACCTCGACCACAACAGCTCCGACCACCACTTCTGCCTATAAATTTTCATTCATTCATTCATTCATTCATTCATTCATTCATTCATTCATTCATTCATTCATTCATTCATTCATTCATTCATTCATTCATTCATTCATTCATTCTACCACGCCGTGAGCTGAAGGATGAAGCAGGCACAGTACACGGGCCTCTAGAATTTCGCCTCCATCGCATTTGGACCGCCACGGATTCGATCCCGGCCGCGGCGGTCGAATTTTGATGGAGGCGAAGTTCTAGAGGCCCATGTACTGTGCGATGTCAGTGCACGTTAAACAACCCCAGATGGTCGAAATTTCAGGAGCCCTTCACTACGGCGCCTCTCATAATCTGAGTCGCTTTGGGACGTTAAACCCCATAAACCAAATCATAAACCAAACGAGGGAGTGAAAGAAAAAAAAAGAGGTGTCGCAATGCAGGGCTGCGGAGTAATTTCGACCACCTGCGGATCTTTAATTAACATGCACTGGCATCGCACACCGCACGGCGCCTTTCGCGCTTCGCCTCCATCGAAACGCGGTCGCCGCGGCCGGGTTCGCACTTCCCTCTAGGTTAACGATTTGTCTGCAGCGAACCAGATGGGAAAGGCATCGGTCGGCCCTGCAGCCAGTGAGCGCTGCTTAGATTTTTTCCTATTTAAAAGCATCTACGCGGCGTGGAAAATGGTAGATGTAAAGTTAAAGGGCAGGAAAAGATGAGAGTGGGTCAGGAAACAAACACGGGTTGATGACTTGTCGCAACCAAGAAGAATAAATGGGTTGGGCAGGGCATGTAATGTCAAGACAAGACGACCAACGTTCGGTAAGGGTAACAGGCTGGATTCCGAGGGAAGGGAAGCGTAGCAGGGGATGGCAGAAAGTTAGGTGGGTGGATGACATTAAGAAGTTTGCGGGGATAGGGCGGCCGCAGGTGGCAAAGGATAGGGTTAACTAGAGAGATATGAGAGAGGCCTTTGTCCTGAAGGGGGCATAGCAAGGCTGATGATGACAATGATGACGTACAATCAGCCTGCGCATACCGCATGATCGTATCTTTCACAGCCTTTTTGAAGAAAATCTGTACAGACTAAAAAGAAAAGAACACCCGTATGCCTCAGGTTTTTAAATTGTGTTCCCTCTCAAGCATGTATGTCGCGGGAGAAAATAATTACTTGGCTCGGTCTTCGACGAAAGTGCGCTGCGCCAAATGCTGCTTATGGGCAGAGTGGAGGAGGCCTTTCAAGAGCAGAGGAGGCCTTTCAAGAGCACGACGGCACTGCCCGTGCCTGCACCCAAACAAAAGGGAACTTTACCGACCAGTGCAGGCCCTTCCCAATTGAAAGAGCGCCCTATAGGCACAGCAGAGTGAGCTGCCGCTCGCTGCGGTCACGGATTCTGAAAAATAAGAGGGAGAAACATGTGACAGGGACGAGGAAAATACTATCAAAACAAGCACCCACGTGGTAGCGGACTGATCGAATCGGTAACGCGACACCCATAGACCCAGTATCAAGGTAATGAGTGACACGCTTCCACTCTTCCCCTAAATACGTCAAACCACGGCTCCTGCTTCTCTTGTCCCACGTTTTGCCTGTGCGCATTTCCTTGTTTCGCTACATGGCCCCACTCTTTTTCAAACCGCTGTTAAAAAATATTAATACCGGGGGCACTTAAGGAACCTATGTGCGAGTAATGCATGAACATTGAAATACTACTTGAATTTTATCCAAATTTTATTCTAATCCTATTTCGCTTCTATTCAATTCGATAGTAATTCTGTTTCAATTCCATTCCAATTGCATTCTATTCCGTTGTAGTTGGTGCAGTTGTAAGTACTATAGTACTGACACATACTGGTTAACTTTTCGTATTTTCCCACCTGTGACGACGTCACAACGCTGTTAATCGCGAGTTTTGTAACGTCGCCACTTTTTAGGCGACGCCAGGTTTTCGTGTCGATGAGCCATCCAATCATTGCGCATTAATAATCCACCCTAGAAGCGAAACCCATCGTGAGCGCGTCGCTCCTTGAGGCTCCTACGCAGGCGGTCACGCTGCCCGTAAGAATATCAGTGCAGTCTTGGCAGTTAGAGTGACGCGTGCTGTTTTGTCGTCTGCGGTTTCATCCCATACCAAGCGTTCTTCTCCAGTGGCCTTTAAAAAATTCCTCCTCATCCTCCCCTGTGTTCAAGCGAGTACTTGAGTGCTTTTCGCAGGAGGTATCTTTTGGTACAGCGAAATGCTACCACGACTGAGCTGCTACTGGGAAAGAAAAATGGTCAAACCACCTCGGCTTTTCCATCGCTGAACGATCACCATTATCCTCCACAATAGCGCAGCCATGCGCCAACAAACGAAAGCTATAAGCTCTAGAAATTGTATTGGAACAGAAAACTGACCTGCATGGTCAAACGCTCGGCCTGAGGCTCCTGACTTTGAGTCCCGGGCTCTTGGCTTATGGCATGCGTAGCACTCAAGTGACTAGCGTGCGATTTCCATACCGCTCCATTGCCGAAGCTGCCAACTGCTCACTACTAATTTAGACACCATTCAGTAGGAAGAATACGAGGTACATTTTGATTTATTGTCAAAGTATCCTATCCGGTTCCAGTGTATTAAAGGAAACAGGCACATTAAGAACATCATAAACAGTTTTCTTTGTCATTGCCAAGTGCACCAACAAGCTTGCATTTTGAGCATACATTGAAATGGTAACTGGAGTTCATGCTAAATATTCGACGTAGTAACATTCGTGTGGATTACCCCCCAGTTACTTGAAGTGCACATGCGTCGGGATATGGAGGCGATCTCAGGGAGCACAAATCTTTCGTAGGCCATGTAGTCAACAAACAGGAGCAGGTAGAACAGCAAAAAAAAAAAAAGTAGAGCATGTGGCTACTGTCGGGGCTAACGATTCATGACAGTCGGCCTCAGAATATCAAATGGCCCGCAAAAGATGTTTATGCCTTCAGAGACTGCAGCGGCCAGGTGTTCTCTAGGATAAGGAGCCTACTGCTCACGTTCAATACTAGAGCCATGGACTGCCTGCATACGAGCCGCTTATCGAAGCATTTTATCAAGGGAACCGCATTTTTTCTGCATTTCACCTTCAGCTCTTTCTGCAGAGAGTCATCTTACAGTGGGTGTAGCCCTCTGTCAAAGGTTTAACATTGGTGGTAAAAATTATTTTGCCGTGTTAATCTGCACACGAGCCATTAAAAGTGTGAGAAGGTAATTGCTAAGCGTTATTGTCGTACTTGGAGCGCATGCTTAGACTGACTGGCTTTCCCTTTTAAGATCAGATTCGCTCATGCCGGGCGCCAGCGCGCTATTTGTGCAGCGTGAGAGTCCCAAAGCGACTCGGGCTGTAAAGGACGACGTAGGGAAAAACTCCGGAAATTTCGACCACCTGGGGTTCTTTAACGTACACTGACGTCGAACAGTACACGGGCCTGTAGAATTTCGCCTCCATCGAAATTCGACCGCAGCGGCCGGGATCGAACCCGCGTCTTTCGGGTCAGCAGCCGAGCGCCGTAAGCACTTAGCCGTCGCGGCGGCATCTTCTGGAGAGTGATGTACGGATGTGAATCCTGCTGATGCGCAGTATTCGCCAGTAGGTGATTCCTTTGTGTTGTTCCTTTATGTATCAGCACAAGAAGAAACATATATAAAAAAAACGCAGACATGTTAAGAACCACCTGAATGCAGTTTAGACGTTGGAATGAAAAATTTCGCACCAGTATTTTCAAGTCTAGAGACAACGTTTTTCGCATGTATTGCGTATTGTTCGTTGTATTTCCACTGCTGGCTGTATTCAAGGACGTCGAAGTGCGACTCTGTGGACATTGCATTCCGATTTCTGCTCTTTAAGCGCTCCAAACAACGTATTGCATTCTAGCCGCATCGCTTATTTACACTGAGCACACGTTGCTGGTCCGACCCTCACTTGGTGTGCTTACAGGTGCTCCGGCCGAGTGACAGCAGGGCGAGACAACGGCTGGCACAGCTGCTTGAGCCATGACAAATCAATGTTCCGCTTAAAAAAAAACACCGCCCAGGAAAAAAAACGTTGAATGGAACTCGATTACACAGGGCAGCTAGCGAGTGCTCCTGTTCAGATAAAAGCAGCGCAGGTCGGCTGCGCAAGGCAGCATGGAAGTCATGCTCGTACTAGTGACTATTATAGATGGCGCTGCTTATCCGGCATGGCGGCGCCCGTTATGAAATGGGGCGGCTTTGACTTATACTTTGACTTTACGCAGGGATTCCGTTGAGGGGGAGGGGTGGGGGATGCTTCGTCCTGCCAGGTGACCTGGCAGCCTGTGCGCTTGCTTTCAACGGTGTTGGAAGTCCGCGAGGTGCAGGCACGATTTTAGCACTATGCTTTGGGTCTAACTGCTGTTTCGTAATACTTCGCACTTATCATTTCCCGTGTCGCAAATATGCATCCTGAACTCTGCGACTCGCTCAGAATCAGTTGCCTGCCTGTGTTACTTCAGTACGAACATCCGAATTGCTTCTACATTTTTTTGTTATAGTACGTCGGACGGATCCGAGCGCTTTGTTTTGATAGTACGCCGAACGTATACGAGTACAGTCCATTTTCAGCCCGTTCCGTAGGAGAGATCAAATCGCTGTTTTTTTCAAAGTCCGACGCGTCTCACAAAATTTTGTCGTAGGCTCGGTATCATAGGCACGACGCTGTTTCCGTCAAGTTGACATGATTGCTTAAGCGCGGGTCGCGCAGCGGTGTGTGTTTACCCTCTGTTTTACCAATGCCTACTTAGGTATATGCGTCATGGGGCGACTGGCGTCCGATGCGCGCACTTCGAGTGCGCCCGCGTTAACCGTTTGTGCTGCTATGTGCATGACGCGTACGTCGTTGGATTGCAGCGGGTGCGAACCGCAAAATTTCCCCTGTATATACCCGTACAAACACGAGGCACGTGTGACTATCTGCCGTGTGCCGAAGTCCGCTTCTTGAGCGTTGAGGCTCTCCTTGAAGCGAGCCGTGTTCTCCAGTCGAAGTTGAGCTCGCCGTATCTGTGCATGCCCGCGTAGCGACGGCTGAGCCGGGGCCATTCGGCTCACGCTAACTTCGAATCTGCGTGGGTTCATGCTCCTTGTACACGGAATTTCGCGTGAAGACAAAGCTGCGGGCTGGACAGTTGCCTAGTCTTCTCAAAACAACGTCGAAGTTTACCCGCAAGCGCACGCTGCCGGCTTTCCGTTTGCTCCTCCTTGCACTGCGGCGGAGTATATTTTTGTCTCGACAGGCTTGCTGGCCTGGCCATCACCGCTGTACCAGCGCAGGCCTCAAATAGATACGACATAACTTTTTGTCATGGCTTTGAGGTACAACATAAAAAAAATAATGACGGGCATCTTATTTTCTCAGGCTTCCGGTGAAGAAGAGCTAGCACAACATTCCTTATAGGATGCGTGTTTTGCCGGTGACGGCTGTGCAGAATCGCACACGGCGCAAATGGCAGTGATAGCTTGCTTAAATCACGATTATGTCGAGGTGAAATATTGCGAGACTGTTAGCTAATTGCGTAGCGAAGGCACCGAGCGAGGGCGTATCTACGATGGCATACGTCGCAGTCGCCTGCTGCCGTCGCTCGCATGAACCTTGTGACCTGGTACGATGTGACAGCGTTGCTTGCCGCGCGGCTGGGTGTCAAAACGCCATTCTGTGTCATTTGAGGAAGTGGAGATAATTAATTGTATTTATTTATTTATTTATCGAATACTGCCAACTGCCTCTTGGCAGTCAAAGCAGGAGTGGACACATTGTTCTTGAACAATTGCTAAAGTGAGTTTAACAGCGGCAAAGAAACTCAATCAAGTCAAGAAAGTCAAGAATAACAGTCAATCATTCCTTTCTAGTTCCCCGTAAGTCATGAATGAAGCGTGTAACTTGCGTACACTTTGTGAGGAAGAGCGCGTACGTATCAAGTATAGCATATGACGGGCACACGTTAGAAATGACCTTAGCCATGGGCTTTCAGCGACGTTAGCCGTACTTTAAATGAGAATTGGTGCCTCGGACGTATGTTTAGACACTTCGAGCAAAGAATGCAGGGGTAAAAAAGAAAAGAAAAACTCCGAACAGCACAGTTTCTCTCTAAATTCAAAATATCGGAGAGCTCCGATAGTGATCGTCCACAGTGATCAGTTTTTAAGTGAACAGTTCCATAAGTTAAAAGGTTAATCACGGGTAGACAATCTGCAGTGTCGCTGTGCTCCGTGAATACAATTTATTATTTATGTTTCAAGACATGCAGGAAGAAGTAGTGCACGGAGAGCATTGTATGCTCGATAAAAATTACCTGGACACAGCAAGACCTTATAGGACACACTAACATAGAGTAGAAGGAAAAGTACAACAGTCACTGAGCACGGCAAAGTAAGAATTACGTTTCCGAACACCTGCGGGTTCCTTCTTCACATTGATGCTAACATGACAACCAGTAAAACTTAAATGCGCAACGTATGACTTTTTCAGCTCAAGAGGTTTTATAATTCGAAGAGTTTAAAAGGGCCGAATGTGTGAAACATGCAGGTAAATCCTGCGAAATCATTTTGCGCTAGCATTTGAAACGGTGCCGTCGTTCAGGCTTCTCTGCAGTGCACAGCGATGGGCAGAGGCGCCGATGATGACGCCACGTAGGACGGCGCTACGTTTCCAGCGAAGAAACGGTTTTCATGGAAAATAATCAACGCCATTGAAGATGCAGCTCATGAATTATTGTTTGGCGGCATCGGACGACGCCCAGCAGCATGCCGGCGAAGGCAGCGGACATCTGAAATTTCGGCAACGATAACATCGCTATGAATTTCTCCGCACTTCTCCAACACAGGGAGGAGAAGCCTGAACGTCGTCGCGGTTTTAATCGACGATTACTTCACCATTCTAAATGCTAGTGCAAAAATGCTTCGCATGGATTACCTAGAATTTTTGAAGAACCTCGACTTCTCAAGAAACCATTTCAGCATCTCTGCATGATCAGACCAACTTTTGTCGAACCCTTGACCTGCCGTGCATTTAAATTTCGACTGCTTGTGCTGTTAAGCTCATTGTGAACAGTGAACCCGTACGGGTTCCGGAACGTTATTTTTAATATAGCTTGGTCAGTGACCGTTATACTTTTCCTTAAACTAAGGCCCGACCGGATGAAGTAAAGCCACTTGACAGGTTTCATGAACATGATTGACACAAAAATGCGCTGCTCAAAAAGGTGGAGGAAGTGTACACAATATGCAGCAGCCGAGGTAATTGAGAGTGAGCATCTTCTAGGAATATAAACATCGCGTGCGCGTGTTTGTTGAGCTAAATCTGCAGGAAAGTTGTATTCAGAAGTACGGTTCATTTCAATTTATCTCTGTCGAAATTGCTTGGGTTGTTCGTAGTGTGGGCTAAGCGCGGGCTACATCCCCTTATCGCAGTGCTTTCTCTTTCTGGTTTCCTCGTATTGCACCCATTTTCGCTGTTTGCTCCACTTTCAAACACAAGCAAGTCTAGTTTGCCATTTTAACCCCATTCTATTCTAGCTGCACATCTAAGGAGGAGTCTCAAATGGGCGTTTTCGACTGGTGGAAATTGTCAGTACGAAGATTAAGTTAACCAGCGCCGACATAATTTCGCACATTAGCACAGTGAGAGGGAAAGCGCGCGGAAGAACGGAAGAGACTCGGAGATAATGTTTTGTACGTCAGTTTTATTTACTTTTTATCTGTCTTTTAGTGTGATTTTTTTTGCACCCCTGGCAGGAGGGCAATGTATTTGGGATATACTATGTTTCGGAAAAGATGTTTCTTGAAAAAAAATTCTCGAAAAAGACAAAACAATCATTTAGCTTTCTTACCATTGTGCCCTCACTGTCCCGATCCGTTCCGATCCGTTGGCGGCGCTCTACCGATAAGTCACTGACGTTTGCGTGGATTTTTGAGCATGCTGAAGCATGTTGAACGGCCATCGCTCAACGTTTTATTATCGGCATCAAAAGGGAGCAATACTACCCGAGCTTCGGTCCTGCTGCATGACCACTTTCCGGGAAAGCCCGGTGTCCGGACAGGCAAGGAGTAACCTTTGTCCACAGGCATGCATGTTTGCTCGTTTTGGCCAGTGTCGCGCCTGCTCCGCGAAAACTGCGAAAAGGCATAGCATAATCAACGAGCCAATGAGCAGTCGCAGATGGTGCACACCACTTTTGCTCCCGACGGCACCCTAACTACGCTGCATGAAGGACTGGTAATAAGGGAGTAATTACTCATTGGCATCCACCTGAGCGCAGCCGTACGGCTACAAAGGAAAGCTATACAGCTTCTCAGAAACTTCGTAGCTAAAGAAAAATTCGTCCTGGTCCGGGTATCGAACCCGGGACCACCGCTTCACCGGAGCAGTCGCTCTACCAATTGAGCTAATCGGGACGGCAAGCTTATGGTAGGATGAGAGCGAATTGATCAATAACTCGAAGTGGGAACAGTGTTGGTCAAATGTTTAGAGGAATCCCCCAAGGTGGAGTAGATTTGTAACAAGGGAGTAATTACTCATTGGCATCCACCTGAGCGCAGCCATACGGCTACAAAGGAAAGCTATACAGGACTTCCGTTTTCTTTCTCGTAGCCGGAAGAATATATCGAGGTACATCTTCCGCCTTGGAGACTACAACAAGGGCGTCATGGAAGCAGGCGAGATTCATGCCAAGGCTGATATGGTGAGTGAGTGTTGGTTCCAATTCGTTGGTAAGGTTGCTTTAAAGATAGTACAGTTAAATAAAAAAAAAAACGCAATATATACCTGCAAGCGCAGGAACGAAACATGCATACTCTCACTATGTTTTGCACAATCTAAGAGAGACAATGCCGACAGTGTGGCCCTGATATGCCTTTTGGGTCAAATGGCCTCCTCCGTGATTTTGTTGTAAAGGGAAATTTTTATCATTTCCCCACTTAATTATCATCCATTTATATATGCCAGACGTGGTGGTGCCGGCGAAAAGAAAGGGGGAAAGGAAAGACGCTGAATGATAAAACAATACACAAATCACGCGCTTAATAACAGAAATTGAACCTGCCGGACGTAAGAGAATTAATTCAAACATGGCCTAGGAAGGCAAGTGCATGAATGAATGGTAAATATTATGTGCAACAAGAAATCAGCGACAGTGACAAATCATAACATGAAACACCACAGAAGTTGTTCTAAAGATGTAAGACGTGTATTTCAATGAAGAAAAATATTCTTGAGCTGCCTGGTATTTAGCTGTAAGGTATATCTGTATATGAATGGATAAGTAGCTGTTTAGGAGGGAAGGAACACAATATATTAATGTTTGCATAACGTAATTTGTTCTACAGAAATCAGTTCACTTGTATTAGGATTTTTGTGTCTAGTGAAGCGAAGAATCTTTAATAGCTAATTTTCCCAAATTTGTTAGCATACTGCTGTTCTGCCTTCTTTCTCTAATTAATCCGAGTCATAGATTGCAGCTCTACATCTACCACGCATAATATGCGAAGGTTTTTGAATAGTGGTCTTACGTTGAAATCATATGCGGAATGTTTATTAATTTTCAATTTCATATTCTCAGCACAAAAAGACAAGGACCGCGGTAAGAAAGATAACACAGGCGATACTTACCGCGGTCATTGTGTTCTTTTTTTTTTCTCTCAGAGCATGTGTGGCCAGTACCAACTATTTCAAATTTTTGTTTTACTCTAATTACCTTTCTCTGTCGCCTACGGAGTTTTTTGATATTGGTCACTGTGGTCGTGGCCCTAATGAGTATGCAATATTTAAATAAGACCGAAAAAGAAAGCCCTATAGGACTAACATAATGCTGTTGGGAAAGTAATGTTTGTGTTTGTGCAGAGTACGAATCACTGACGCAAGTATTGGCGATGTGTAATCTTTATCATAGTCAGACATAATAGTTATATTTGAAGGCGCGCTAAAAGCAATACTGCGGGTCGGTAGCTGGACAGGAAGATGTGAAAGCAGCGTGACTACGATTCTGGGTAATGCGTAATTATCACGCAGCTGTTTAAAAAACACAGAGCGATTACTATGCTTGGTAAACGCAATAGCAAACTCGCCATTCGCGCAGAAGCGCAATCATGGCGTCGCCGAGATCTAGCGGCTTATCAGCTGTCGAAGTAGAAGTGTAACACCGGCGTCGACAAGGCCCAGCTGTGGGAAGGGGCCTCAGTGCTTCAGTTTGCATAAATACATAAATAAGAACAAAGCTTCTACATTAAAACATCGAAATCACTAACATTATCTGCAGTTTAATAGCGCATTAACGAGTATTTAATCGCGCTGTTCTTTCTTCTTGTAAGCTTTCTTTCCTTTTCTTTTATTTTGGCCCTTTATAACTGAAAGCGGCTACCTGTGACGAAAGTACTAAGAGCCGGCAAACAATATATCTCTTACTGGCTCAGTTATCACAGCCGGGCCTCACCAGTGGCGAACAGACAAAAAAAAAGTGAAAACTTGCTAAAAGTAGGGCCCCATAGGTGACCGAATTGTGCGGCCTGTGCAGATGATCACCCACAAGAAGTTCGACATCCAGACGTTTCGCAACGATATCGCCCTGGTGCGGCTAGCGGAGCCTCTGGACCTCGAGGGAGCCAACGCCAACCTGGAGACCGTCTGCCTGCCGGACCCGGGAATGAACTTCTCGGAGGCCCGCTGCATGGCCACTGGCTGGGGCGAAACCCAGTTCAGTGAGTTGAACCTCCACACTGCGCTCGACCGTCCCTCAAGCAGCATAACAATAGCCGCGCCCACCTTGCTCGCGTTGGAGTACGGGGAAGGGTAACCGAGAACAGCGATAATGTCATTGCCCAGCGGCACCTGGTGGCCACTACATATCGCGTTTGCAGTCGCTGCAAAGGCTTTCAGCGTCGGCTGCCACAAACGCGGCTTCAAAGGAAGGAGCTAAGCGTTGTGAGAAGTGTTCTGGAACCAGCTCGGTTGTTTTGTTCCTGCGAATGCGATTGCTTGTTCTCTTATAAATATCCCATAAATTTCTGACTTCTCGCTCAGACACTTGGACGACCAACGAGAGCTGGGACGAAAGTGCGCTGCAATCTCTAGCGATGAAATTCTACGCTGCTGTTGACAGGCGACTAACGCCATCAACCACCGAGTGGCGCTCTACGCCTCCGCACGCATAACTGTCTATTTGGAATAGTGGCACTTATCATTTGTACCGTGGGTTTGTGGATGTGTTCTTTGGCTGCGGATGCACGCGAAATGCTATAACGCCCGTCTGTTGTACAATGTCAGCGCATGTTCAAGAACCCCTAGTGGTCGAAATTCGTGCAGAGACTTCCACTACGACGTCTTTCATAGAGAACGAGCTGTTTTGGCACGTTAAACACCACGTTTCGTAGCTGCCGACCCCTAACTGGAAGGGGCCGCCGCGGTGGCACAGTGGTTATGGTGCTCGGCTGCTGACCCGAAAGACGCGGGTTCGATCCCGGTCGCGGCGGTTGAATTTCTTTGGAGGAGAAATTCTAGAGGCCCGTGTACTGTGCGATGTCAGTGCACGTTAAAGAACCCCAGGTGGTCGAAATTTCCGGAGCCCTCCACTACGGCGTCTCTCATAGCCTTAGTCGCTTTGGGACGTTCAACCCCATAAACCAAACCTAACTGGAAGGGGTCGGCAGCTGAGAGGTTCTATGCTGCAGTTAGCCGGGCTGCCCACTGTAGCGAAGGCAGATCAAACATTGTGAACGGATTATGGAAGTACGAATAGACAACCACGTTTCCCTTAGTATAGGGTATTCCACGCCAAACGAACCAGGCTTCGCGCTCGACCATCTTCGATTTCTTAAAACGAGATAATGAAATGTTGTGTTACTGTGGCAAACATGCTCCTCACTTAATTTTGGCGAAAAACATTTTGCGTACTGTGGCCGTCATTTTGAGTTTGCGAACAATAGCAAAACATAGTTTAAGAAAAATAAAAAATAGCATTTTTCACGCATGACTATGCGACTTCTTTTGCACCTGAATAAAACACTTTTTGCTTTAATATATAATGATTTCAAAATAATTTTAAATTTTTTCATTGCATTAAACACCCAAAGTCATTATACTTTGAATCTTCAAGATAGTTTTATGCTCTGAAAGCAGTTATTCCAACTGTTTTCTCACATTCTACAGCAGACAAAGCAACGGGCAGAAATGTTTCTGAACGCAAGGAATGTAAACTATTTACGAAAAAGAAATCCTTAACTATGGCCAAACTGCTTTTTGCAGCATATTTAGGAGTCAGTTGCATAGCGATGTGGACCAAGCAAAAATATTAAAGGTAGTAAGCTGCACGGTACCATTCAGTGGCATTCATGTAAGGACGTTTAATCGGAAAGCGTTGTTTAAGCGAGAAGATAATTTTGTATTTGAGAACTCGCGCCTTACTCCGTTGGAATTCCGTGCTCGCTCTTCACTGAAGTACACGCAGCTCCCGGAGTGGAGACACGGTGGTGTACCGAGCTTGGACGATCCGCTGAAGAGTGCGGTTCCAAACAAATAATGAAGCCTCCGAAATCGGTAGCATCATGACACCCTGCCTGTTAACTGGAGAGGCGAAACTAAGACTGCTGCTGCCTTGATCCCCTTTCCTCAACACCCAGAAGCGCTATTAAGTTCAGGTATTCCTTCAGTACGAGCACCACCATTGTGGCCAATGTTCCCCACGTAAACAGCCCAGTGCTCATAATGTCAACACCGAAATCTACTCTTCTGACAGGAAGCGCACTCATCAGCGGACACGCATAGCGAACAAAGTGAAAACCGTTCCGACGTATCGTGCCGTATGCCATAAGCGAGACGGAGTCGGCTCTTTCTTCTAGGTCTCCGTTTCTATACAAAAGGTCAGAGTGATCCCCCCCCCCTCCCTTTCCCCCCTCAGCTGTTTCCATTAGCGGAGGAAAGTATCAAAGCCTGTCGTATCCCTCTGAATGCTGCAAGAAAGAATTACAGAAAAAGAAATCGAGCTCACCGGGCGGTCTGAAAGAGGGGCGCTTTTGAAAGGGACCCGGGCGCTTCGTTAGACCAGGCATTCACCACTTTCAGCACTGCACGCTCGACTTACATCGCACTCGGCGACCCAAGAGTTTCAAGTGTCGGAACACGTACATGAGCCCACCAAACGACCTTCCAGCACTCAAACATCCGGAGCATCCACGTGGAGCTCCGTGGAGCTGCTCACGTGTATTCTTAGCTCCGGCGGCTGCGTGTACTGCAGTGAAGCTCGAGCACGGAGTGCCTCAGGAGTAGGGCGCGAGTTCTCAAGTTGCAATTATTTTTTCGCTTAAACGAAGAAGTGCTCAGATTAAATTTCCTGAAATGAATCACTTTGAATGCAACTGTGCAACGTACTACAGTTCGTAATTTTACTTGGACCGCCTCAGTATGCAAGTGACTGCTGAATATGCGACAAAATGCAATTTCTCTGAAGTTTAGAGTCCCGACAGGGTTTACGTTCCTTGCTTTCCGTAACATTTTTATCAGCTTGTTTGCCCTCTGCAAAATGTGAGTAAATAATTGCAATGGCTATTGTGCGAACGTAGAAAAGGTTTAAAAAAGCGTCATGGTTTTGTACATCGTTTTGATTTTTCTTATTTGTGGAAATATGAGCAGTTCCTTTGAACTCATTATGTACTATAAAAGCAAGATGTATTCTATGCGCACAAAACTTCGGGGCTCTCGCAGGGGGCCGCCACTCGGACGTGCTGATGGAGGTGATGCTACCAGTGTGGCCCCACCAGAAGTGCGTGCACGCCTACCGGAACTACAACAAGATAACCACTGCCATGTTCTGCGCTGGCTACGTCGAGGGGAAGAAGTCCTCCTGCAGCGTGAGCACCCTTACTCCTCTGCTGCATGCAGTACGACTTCATGTTTTAACCCCCCGACCACCTACCCCCTGCTGCAAAAAAAAAAAAAAAAAATGATAGAAAAGCTAAGGTTTACTGATTGAAACTTTCCTCGCGCGGAGAAAACTAATGCCAGTTTTAACAGATAATGATCGCATCACTTAATATACGTTTGTATATTGTTTTCTTTCGCAAGGAATACATGTACTGGCTAAATGAGTGCTCCCAGGTAATACTACATGATTCTGTATTCACTGGTTATGCACGAAATTCCTCTAGGAATGCGCCGAAGACGACGACTGCACCTCATTGCTACTGCTTTTAAAATTATAAAAATACTCCATCCCTTGTACGTGTGTGCGTTTGTATCCGCTATGCACCCTGGCCAATCCCCCGCTGTGGGTGTGTGCTATTAAGCCTGAGGACATCATCATCATCATTACTGCTTTTATGTAGCTGCATGTGCAAAGACGGCCACTATGCGTTCGTTCGGCATGAAATGCAAGCTGCGCTCTGCATACGTTGAATAATCTCTTTTCTTTTGCACTGGTTGTACATTTACTTGTTAACACAGTGCGATAACTCTACAAGAAACGCCTATGAGAGCGAGCTACAGCCTGAGAAACGCTAGTTAGCCGTGTTACTGACACCGAGTAGGACCGGCGCTTCTCGCTCATTGTTTCTGCTTGCTCCGACTCCGATGCGACCAATACTTGGTTTTAGATCTCTTTATTCATAAGTGCGTTCGGGAACAAGGTGCATTAATTAAAGAGACCTAATTTGTTGTCTGCAAGCGGCGCCAAGAACTGCTACCGGGCGCCTACAGCATGGCATATTTGGCCCCACCTCCTAGCATTGACTCCTCCCGCTTGTTATATGTGCGTCGTGAGGCTTCAGCGTTCGCCGATCTCATGTCACTGTGCTGAAAACTATGCTCAAACGCTAGAACGTGTGAATTCGCTTCTCATAATCGCCGATATAGCACACACAAACCCTGCGACCTCAGAGGCCTATTTGTCGCGGAAGGTGGCCGGCGCCGACTAAAATTAAAGAACCTGGCCAGTGTTCACCGCTAGTAAGTGTAGTCGCTAGTTTCACTTATTTGTGACACGGATAGACTACAAGCGCAGCTATTCAGGTCACCGTCTTGCTTGGCCACCAATGCTGGTGCGTCAGCGGCGGCATCGGCCGACCAGTCAGCCAACCGCCGACGCCGCGTGTCACCGTGCAGAGCCCGTTATATTAGTGCGCAGTGACGTCTTAAGTATTAAGGCGAAAGCCTTTAATGGCTCGCACTGTTGTCCATTAGCAGAGGGTGTCACACCTTTGGCAGCGTGTTAACTCGGGAACTAAGAAAGATAGGAGACAACGAATGGTTGCTTCAGATAGAGGAAGAAAAAATGAACCTAGAAGCCACGTTTGATGACTGTAGAGTAATTAGTTAGTTAATTATAGTCAAAAGTATCGAAATTGCGTCGAAATAACGCAGACGTCGATATAGTCACGGGAGCGGTGTGACGTCACATCTACCGGAAGTCGTCACGGAATAGTTAAAATTGTCACAGAATGGTGGGAAAAACGCCACATTTGTGTCAAATTAGATGAAAAAATGTGTAATAAAGCGTAATTAACACTTAAGGTCCCCGAAAGATGTATAATTTGGGTACCGCTATAGCCACGGGAATGGTGTGACGTTAAGGCCACCGGAAGTCGTCACGGCATAGTGTCCTTGGCTTTCGCCTCTCAACACTTTAGTTGCCAAGGTGTCTTTGAAATTTTCACTGCATTCGTTCCAATTCATACGTGATTAACAATCGCGCTAGAGATTGTTCTCGATCGCTCGAAATAGCATTTTAGCCTCTTTGGAGCTGGATTAAAATACCTTCAAAGGTTTTTTGCTTTGAATGATTGGCCGTGGGTGACTACGTACACAAGAGGCCCATAACAGGCTTTTTATATTATCTGAAATTGATGTCTCGACCCCTTTAAACGTTTGTTGCGTCTAATACCTGGCTGTAGGTGTAGTGTAGGGTAAATTTTAGTAGATAGTCATTTTTGAGGGAAGGAAAAGGCGCAGTAACTGTTTCGCTTCTCGATGGACACCTCAGCCTCGTCGTCAGAGAAGGGAGGAGGGTGGGAGTGAAAGAAAAATGAGAGAAAGAGGTGCCGTAGTAGAGGCCTCCGGAATAACGTGCAGTGACCTCGCACAGCACAGGGGCGCCTTCCGAGTTTCGCCTCCATCGAAACGCTGCCGCCGTGGTCAGGTTCGAACCTGGGTACTCCGGCTGTGTGCGGCGCTTGGAAATACGCTTTGCATAAAAGCATATTCTGACGCATGATTATTCGAACAGGTGACACCAACGCCCATCGACGCACCTCGAAACAAGAAATGTGGCACTGTGCATGTTCGCGTCGCCTAAGAGGCGCTGCTGCACGGAGGCTTCCAGAACACGCGCAAGGGTCGATCGTGTGTGAAGGACACGCAGCTGGAAAGAAGTATTCAAGGTCAATTCAAGTATGCACCGAGCACACGATAGGACGCGCGTGCTCGTGGGCTCTGGAGCGTGGAAGAGGAAAGCTGCAGAAAGAGGCCCAGAAGTTGCTATCAATTTTGCATTCAGTTGAGTTGCGAAACGCAGAAACACCTTTTCGCGTGCTCCTAACTTGAGTCCCTTCATTTGCCTTTTGCATGCACTGAATCCCAGCGGGGAGATCATTGCAAGGCGGGGACTTGTAATGCAGCCGCCATCAAGTCATTGACTTTTGTCGAGCGGAAAAATTTACAACGTTTAAGAATTTTGCGTACATAGCGAAATTCGGCGGCAGCTGGGATAAGCGTTGATAGTCTCTTTAAATATGTTATAAACTCACGTTTTCGAAACAAACGGTTGAAATTTGCAGATACATGTCTTTGAAGGTTGGTCTGCAGAGGAGTATTGGGGAGATGATACCGATGCGTGGTTGTGAGAGATGCCTCGTTGAGAAAATACTGACGCACAGTTTCATATTATTCGGTGGTTACGAAGGCACCCTTGCGGTTCGTGCAATATGCCTGATGAAAGGTGTTGCAGAGGGAGACGGCGTGAAGAGGCGAGGACAAATAAACGAACAGCCAACGGGACGGCCGCTGAAACCAGCAGCAATTTATGTCGAGAAGGGAGCGGGATTCGCAATACTGAGTCCATCCCACGTGACACGCAGAAACAAGCCAAAGTCAAGAAATAAAACGAAAGAAATAAAAGTGGAAGATGCAGAGCGTCATCCTCGCAGCGAACGAGAACCTCTTGTACAAACCCGCTCGGCAACCGAACTTAGCGTTGCAAAAGTAACAGAAGCCAGCGACGTCATGAAAACCAATGGAAAAAAAAAGTGAAAGCTGTAACAGTACCAGAAGCCTGCACAGCGCAGTGCTAAAGACACTGCAATCGCAAAACCAGGGGCTGCTGGCCCGAAAGACGCGGGTTCGATCCCGGCCGCGGCGGCTGCATTTCTTTGGAGGAGAAATTCTAGAGGTCCGTGTACTGTGCGATGTCAGTGCACGTTAAAGAACCCCAGGTGGTCGAAATTTCCGGAGCCCTCCACTACGGCGTCTCTCCTAGCCTTAGTCGCTTTGGGACGTTAAACCCCATTAACCAAACCAAAACAGGGTTAGTGTGCAAAAGCAGTCAGCAAAAAAAAAGGTGAAAAGGAGAAAAAAACAAAAACAAATTCATGCAAAGACGGAGCAGTGATTGTGTCAAAAGAACAAGGAAAGAGCTGTCGGCTACGAAAAAAAAAGTTGTGGTTTTACGAAGAAAACTAAAAACACCCACGACGCGAAGGAATGTCAATACGGCTAAGGAAAACGAAAGTCAGATTAATGCATCTATAAGAAAGGGAGCTTGCCTGGAGACGAGACCTGTCCTTACAAGCTACAGGACGGGCGTTGGCAGACGAGGAGAACAGGCCGAGGTATAAGTTTCAACTAATCTTTTTTCTACCCGGCACGTAGTGCCAGAAGCCGTCGGCGGCGAATGCCAGGAGCAGCAGCTCCGGTGATGGCGATGGCGCTGCGACAAGCTCTTTGTCGGATATAACCAAGCCGAGAGGCCGACGCGCAAGTCGACGGCTCCGGCAACTTACGATGCCTCAGTGACTAATTTTCCTTCTTTGTGCGCTCATGTGCCTTAATCTTAGCTCTGTTAAACAACGGCTCGCACTTGTTGCAGCGATTAAAGAGGCCCGCAAGATGACCGCCTTGGTGGTCGAGGAGCGTTTACGAGTAGCTTTATTTATTATTCATTTATTTATTCATTTATACTACAAAGGATGACGTCGAAGAAGAAATCGGGAATTTTAATGGAAGGATGCATTTAACGGCAACATTTTGCTTCTCCTAGTATAAAGTTCTCGCAGGCCAGTTTGTTCATTTCGAGGGAAGCTGAGAATGGGCGAATGAGCGAAGGACAAAATGCAGATGTATATTCGTGTCATTATCGCGCTGTCTTTACCGTTTAAGGTGACATTTATCATTCCGATTACAAGCAAATATCTTTCGGCCTAAATGGCATAGCCAGGCTTGGCAATTTCTAGCGCGCACATTAGAAAATTTCTTAATTGACGAAGTAGTTTCAAACTGCAATATTAAAGCGTCGGAATTTTTTGTGTTTCGACGGTGCACAAGAAATACGATATTCAGAAAAAGGAGTAGGCGTTGGTAGTGGTGGCAAAATCTGTCGGGAAAAAAAAAATGGCAGAAGATGTACCGTTTCGAGCTCACGGCTGTGTTCGCTAGTTGCATAAAAAAGTACCCTATTAGCAAAATGAAGGATGTTAATTCACCCGAAACGAAGGAAGTATTGCTAGCTAGAGGACACACTGAGAAAAAAAAAATTCTAGTTTGCAACACTCCCAGTTGGTACAAAGCACCTTAAAGGGTTATACCTCTCTTTGCCCACAAATTTTTATCCGTATATCCCCATGCCACGAACACTCGCGAAAATAAAATACACGCTTAGACTTACAGGTCTGGGTGGATTAAAACCTGCGCCAGTTATGCTCGCAATCACTCCTAACCACTCGACTATCACCGTTTCTTTTTTCTTAGACATGCTATTGATTATAGTGAAGCAACGTTCTATGTACATGAACTATTTACAAATGCCTATGAACGCAGCATTAAAGCCATCTCAAAACAAAACATATCCACGCAACAAAGCACTAGAAGGCACACAAGGCTTTTCCTGCGACCAAGACAGGATGCCACTCCGGTGAGAAACCTGTCAGGTCTGCACTGGTTTAGGATCAGCAATCATTTAGCTGGAAGATATTTTGCAGAAACAGCAGATTCACTGTGCCGATGCACTATGCGAATTTTCCGTAGACTGTGTAGTCCAGTATGAAAGAACACGTGTTGAAGTTCATCAGCGTATTGCAGAACCGTAAGGTAGCATGCAGAATGAGGAATAAAATTAATTCGCTTGTTTGATGTCTTCAGTGGGACATTGTAAAGCAGTGTTGTATTTTTACAACTGATTAAGCAATGCTCATTCTTTTCAGGAACGTCACAGAGGCGGCAATTTACCAAGGATATAAAAATTCTCTTTCTCTGAAGCCATGTCTTCACCGCCAAAATCTCGGTGTGTAGCTTGCAGACGAAATTCTTTTCGCACGGTGAGGCAGATATTTTGCGCACTCTTCAAAGTACTTCATGTCAAGGCAGGCCGAAGTTTACCGAACGATACGTAGCTGGAGGGAAGAGCGAAGTTATGAAAACATTGTACAAGGCTTTGCGCCACTCTATAATAAGGAACTCTGCAAAAAAAAAAAAAACAAACGAACCAATAGGAAACGAACAGCAGAAAACACCACATGCACAAACCCCATAGCCATGGGCGATCACTAGAATCTGATTGACGTATTGATGGTCGTGAAAGCAGTAAATAAATTAAATTGAATTTAACTTTCTTTATTTCTCGTTTCGGCGAGGGGAGGCTCAGATTACAGGCACATTATGCTTGACGGCGGTCCCAGTCCCCACCATACTCCGTTACAGAAGCGGTGATTATTTCAGTGGAAAAAAAAAAACATGTAGAAATACGCTCACATCACGAATACTCTCAGCGGAACAAAGCTTCAGAAGCAGATACGAAGATCACAATTTGTTTATAATCGGGGTGAACAAGCTAGATGACTGAACACACTGGCGTGTACACGAAAACAATCTATATATTACGCATATTTGTAAAGAGATACACGTACACGCAGATACAGGAGAAATGAGATATCACAGATTGAGAGCAGCAGATATCATTGCTTAGTAATGATGTATTAGGCTGTTTATGAAGGAATTTTGCAGAAGAACTTAAATATGAGAGTTCCGCGCCGTCATTTACATGTAGAATTTCCGTCGACTGATGTATGATTGCTTGTCTCCCAAAGTTTGTTCTTGTTTTTTGTACGTGTGTAATGTTCTACCGGAGAGAATAATGATATGATTCATTATTGCCTATTTTGGTGAATAATGCTTGTTTATGTATGGCAAACAGAATATTTTAATAGTATACCTTGCCTGCACAGAGCACAGTATAGTAAAAAGAACGGAGCAGTTTCTAGGTCGATATAACTACCATAGTATTTGCAATGTAGACGAAAGATTTGTTTCTATAAAAGAATAAGCTTGTTGCTGTTTGAGCAGTCGTCCTCAATACTAACGTACCGTAACATAGTTTCGAGTAAAATAGGGCATTCTATAGCTGCTTAAGCCATAGCTGGGTTATTCTATGAATTACACTGACAAACCTTGGAAAATGATACAAAACTGCTTTTATGTGAACACCAACACAAACGTTTCTCAAACCATACGCCCAAAAATGTTTCATTAACGCGCTTAACAGCCGAGGCATTCAAGTAAAGTTGTTCTCATTATGCATATTTTCCTTTTGAGCCCTAAGCTTAAGGTAACGTAGATTTGCAGCGTTTAGTTCTAAACTGCTTTTCTTCGGTTATTCAGATAGCCAAGTTAGGTACGCATTTACTCTGGAAGCTGTGGTGTGGGGCAATGCTGTTTGTGTTAAAAGCGTCGGCCGTGACCAGACTGTGATGCAACACCGAAGTCATGCGCTCGCGCGTTGCGTGAACAGGAATAGCTTTTTATTGCGCCTCTCATGTATGTCGCTTCCGCGCTCGCCGCGCCCTCCTCGCCTGTCTCTCGTTCTCAGACCGGAAGCTCATATAAACTGGCTACCTTTATAACAGGTTGCGTCTTCTTCGCATGACAGAAGCTATACTCCGTTTCATACATAGCAGTCAATGCAGCCAAGGCTGCGGCGCCTGTCCGCGCTCCTCGTCCGCATCGTAACGTAGTGCGGCAAAAGTAAAAGGAGTAATAAACTTAAAGTTAAAGTAAATGTTGGTCGACATTGTAGTACCATGATAAAAGTGTTTTATTTTGAAAAAAAAATAAGATTTTCTTCTCTGTTATGTTCTTCAAAACAGAGTGTTTTTTTTTTTTTTCCGGCCGCTCCTGTATCACGTTTTCGCAGCTAGGTCGGCCGGTCATGTCTGCTTTCGTCAACCTCTTCGTGCGCCCTCTTCATGAACCATGGAACCTCGTCGTCGGCTTCTCACAATAACAACGTCAACTGCAGCGACAAGAGCGCTAGTATACGACACCATTTGTTGAGTTCGATGGCCTACGTAGCGGAATCTCTGCTCAGGGCCCAAATGCACAGCTTTCAACAATCCCCATCTCGCCGCACTAGCTGACACCCATAACACACCGAATCCGACATCTAATACAAAACATTACTACGAACGGAAATACTTCAAAGAATTTTACTTGTTACAATAGCTCAAAGAGGAGACCTCCCGAGTCAGACGCCGCTCACTTTAGAGCCGCTGAGTACGCCGATCAATGCCGGGTTGCCGCTAGCCGAGGCTGCTCTGAATAATCGACTCCGCACTGAGTTCTATCACCACACAATTAATGATTCATTGCGTGCCGCATACAAAGCCGCATACAAAAGTCACAAAAAAATTCAAATATTTACTAACTCATCTGACTCGACTCGTCATAAAATTTTATTTACGCTATTTGAAGCGGTAGGACGGGAGTCTTGTTGCAATGGGCACCAGCACATTTGAGCGTGATCAGTATGCTTGACGAGTTTCTGGAGTTTATGAGGCCTTATATGCTGAAAACTGCCTGAAAAGATATCAATGTGCGCTTGGCAGGTTTCTTTAGGAACTAAAAATAAAAGCCAGCCGCTTTCCTCGTCGCTCACAGAGAGTGCAACAAAGAAAGGGCAACTCCACGGTTTTTTCCCAGATTCACGAATTTTAATGAAACTTTTACTGCAGGTTTTTCTCCCTGTCCTGATCATTTCAGTCTAGATTGGCATCCATGCGACTATTAATTCCTGAGCAAACTGATTTTAAAGCTTGTATAGTGTCCGTGGACTCAGTCTAGGTTATTTCTATGGGAAACACTGCGTTTGCGACGTCACGAGCATCCAATAACGCAATAACGCACGACCAATAACGCATTATTGCGCTCTCTTCACGTGAAGAACATATTTTGAGGCTTGCATTAGATGATCTTAGGCATTTTATGAACCGAGTCGTCATTTCCAGTCCTTACTTCAGCCATTCTATGGAGACATTTCAGTAATGTCTGTGACGTAATCGCTGCGTCAATCATCACCATTCCTGGCCACGACCTGAGTTTTGCCTTGCTGTTTTTGCTCTCTTAAAATGGTTCTACTTGGTATCTTGAAAAACGCTTTGTTGTGCTGAAGACGGGGGACCTCAAGGGATGTGTTGCGATAATTAACTAAAAATGTTAGAAAAAAACCTTAGAGTTCCCCTTTAACAGAGGCTCACACGGAGGGTGCTCTGGAAAACAGGCTTAAGAACATCAGCACTTCTATGCTAATGTGCTAGCGTTACGAAATTCGGCACGGTATATTGAGTTTAACGTCATTCGTGCTAACGTGCTATCATTCCAGGATTCGGTGTGGTGTATAGGGTTTAACGTCCCAAACCGACGTGGCTTTGAGGGATAGCGTAGTGGAAGTGGATTAATTTCTACCGCCTGGATTTCTTTAACGTGCCCTGAAATCCCACAGTACAAGGTCGCCTTGCGTTTCACCTCATTTGAAACACGGCCGCCGCGGCCGGCATCGAACCCGCGTCCTCGGGCTAAGCACTCGAGAACCCTAACCACGCGCCTGAGATCATGTGACCACCATGTGCGCGCAGCATGTGGCCCACACCCTTTGCAACTTTCGTCGCCATCGGGTTGGACGCGCGGATGTAATTCGCCGCCAGACACTTCGAAAACACTGCACGTGGGCGGGAGGCAGGAGCCCATTGGACATGCGGGAAGGTTGGACACAATGAATTTTATAATAATGCAGAATACCTTGGCAGAATATAACGCTTTTATTCGCCATACAAAGTGTGTTTTTCTGCGTTTTACGCAATATTTCCTTATGCGTAAACCATATACCGACAAATTTTATACTATGTAGTAGATAAGTTGGCATAGAACGCAGCGCGAACTCTGCGTCTAGCTTTATTAATGAATGCCTCTCAGGTTCATTAAGAAACTCTTTTTCAGCGAATTTTACAGAATTTTAGAGAACCGAATAGTTTTAGAAATTAAGAAGAATAACTGGTCACACCATGCGATTATCATGGATTTTCCTCAAATATTTTCAGGCACCTTCTGGCAGTATATTTTAAGATATTCATGACAGAAGCTGGCAAAAACAGCAGTGCACGTAAGCGCTGGAGTTCGCCTCTTCGCGATCAAAATATCTCCGTGCTTCGAAATTTATCTGAGCAAAATAATTATTACGGAATGGCATCAGACATCAGTAGTCCGCGAATGATCATATGACATCAGTAATCGGAGAATGACATATAAAAGCATTAGGAAAATTTAATATGCAGACCAACAGCTCATTTCAAGATACCATTTAAAATCAGCAATAGTTCTTGCACACTTCGAAACGCCTAATAGCCGGCTGTTATGTCGCAAGCAAAACCTAGGAACTCTTTTGGCTAATCGAAAAGAGACCTGTGTGCCATTGTGACCTCAAAAGTGACAGCAACAATCAGTGACTTTTCTGATTCAACTCTTCTCGGGACGGCTGGCAGGCATTTAGATGTAGTGTCGGCCGCGGCTCACCGACAAACTTCGTTTCGAAGCGTATCCTCTCCATCCCTGCAGGATAACCGACCTGCACGTCGCTCTCCGACATCCACAGTAAACGAGCCTCTGCCGCAGGGGCTTTTTAGGCCTGCGCTTGGTGCGTGCCGGCGTTCACGCACTCCTAGTCCATGTTAAAACTACGGAACCTCCTCAAATCCTGCATGACCCCGAGTGTATGCTTTAACTCCCAGTGTTGGGGTCGTGAATGAGGAAAGCGTTTCGGTGTTAGTCGAATCTGACGCCGAATCGCATAGCTGGATGCAGTGCTGGCCTCGAAAGCTTCGATATCTGCGCTGAAGCAGTGAAGCGGCACTGAAGCAGCACTCGACCTTTTCGATCGTGGCGATTTCGTTTTGCGAAAAAATGCTCTGAGCGACTGTCGCAAGTCGCCGTTGCTCAACTTTCTGTGGCGACTTTGGAACGTGAGTCCTGGCTTCTGTATCTTGCTTGCGCACTCGACCTGCTTTGTTCAGTTACACAGCGCTTGACTGCTGACATAAAAGAGCGCGGAGTCCTTGTAATGAATTCCGCCAATGCTGAGGGTATTTCCAAACATTTTGAGTCTACAGGTCACGTTCGCAGCTATCTGCTTGCCTGCACTCGGCAATGAAAAGACATCGTGCGGAGTCGATACGAAGAAACCGTGCTGGTATGATCATGCGAGGAGAACCATTTAACGGCACATTAAGGTGGACCTGACTGGTTACAAATGCAGTTTGTTACCGATCACTCTCAGTAGCCTTCAACATATAGTCGGCATTCACTGGCTTCGGTGGCAAGCCTTGTTCACGGCCTAAAAAGCGCAGCGTCGTTGATATAATTAGAGGCCTTCGTTTTGCGATTTCATAAAGTTTTCGAAACGTTGTACTATCGCAAGTGAACTACGTATATTACCCCAAGAAAAATAACACAGTACAGGCATCAAATGTTTACCCGGTGCGGATGTGCGGAAAATAGTAATTTCGGCGCTGTCAGGAAACCCAGCGCCTTAAGTGCTTCCAGCTTTGAGGAGAATTGTTTGCTGCATTAGCTGCATTAGCACACAGTTTGATAACTTCGACGGTGTCTTGAGCACAACATCCACATAGAACGGGCGCTTTTCTTTTTACCGTGTGGTGTACAACGTCCCCATTACTATATAAATAACACATGTTTCTTACTCATTCAAATTATAACCGAATGAATTAGACACTCCGCACTTCTTTATGCATGGTCCGGTTCTCTCCCGTTCTCGTGTGCACTTTGTTTAATATTTCGATGTCCATTTACGCTGCTTCCTTGAACAAGTTCCTGTTATGCATCACGTGCTTGACACCTTTTGATAGAGCGTAAATATAATGTTGCCAGGTTGGTCTATGATGGGTGTAAATGGGAGAGGAACGCATAAGCATTTCTTTCTTTTGGTAGACGATCAGATCAATTTTGATTTGATGATTTGTTCTCGTGGCCTGTGTTTCTCTGTCTGTGTGGCGTGTCTGGGCCCAACTGTTCTTATTTTGTGTTGCCAACAGGCTCTACATTATCGACTTCTTCAATATGTTTTTGCTTCCGAGCGTAACATAAACGTTCGCTGCCGGCGGTACCTGCACTGTAAGCGCCGCATGACGGATGGAACGGCGTTTCTCTTGAAGCTTTCAGCGTGCCGTACGATGCCGGTAGCGTGGTAGTAGAGGGTACTCCACGGACCCAGGGGAACCCCGAGCAGGCATCGCAAGTGCTACAGTGGCATGGTATAGCTTACTAGAATGCATTACGCGGTCGTGGTTGCACTACACGGGCACGGTGCGACACAGCGTCGTCGGAAACGTTGGAAGCACCATCACTCGAGAGAGATTTCTAATGCGCGTCACGAAACTGGTGTGAGCGAGCGCGAAGGCTGCTTTCCAAGTGTCTTGCGGGCTTTGTTAAGCAGCCGCTGCCAATAAAGGACAGGAGACCACGTACCGCGTGATGCCTTTGGCTGCCGAAGTATCGCATTCCCAACAGCGGCAGCCAACAGAAACGGGTCGCTGGCCTACTACAGTGACGTTAATGCTCTGCATTTATCAATCGGCTGGGTGCATCTCATCAATCTAACTTTCGCTTTTTCCGTTGCACTGTTTCTTTTTGCTTTTGTAAATCGGTCTGGTTGACCTTGGAGCACTTTACGGATGGAAGAAAGAGTCACCAGTCTTGATGCGTAGCGAACGTATGCCGCAGGCGAAGTGCAAGATTAGCATCGTGTCAGTGCAATGAAGGCGATGCCGCAGCGTACGGCAGTCACATACGACAAAAATATTCGTGTTTGTTTCTCGAACAAAAAATTGCAAATTGTGAAGTTCAGCGTCCCGAAGCGACACATGGGCTATGAGGGACGCCGTAGTAGAATGCTCCGGATAAATTTAGACCACCTGAGCTTCTTTAAAGTGCGCAGACATCGCCATCATCGAAATACGGCCGCCGCGGCCGGGATCAAACCCGTGACCTTGGGATCAGCAGCCGAACGTTTGTTGTTTCTTGGATGTGAAATTAAATTTGAAGAGCATTGAGTTAAGGCTAACGATTCTGCAAGTTCAAAGTTATTAGCGGGAACCACCAAGTTGTAGTAGATTTGAAGTAACGGAGTAATTACTCATTGGCACCCACCCTAGGGGACCCGATCGGCAGGAAAGAAAAGCGATACAGGTTTTTCTTACAAAATTCGCAGTGGAAGAGAAAATCATTTTGGTTCGAAGCTCAAATTCAGGACCACCGTCTATCAGGAGTACTGGTTCTGCCAACTGAGCTATCCACAACGGCTTGCAGATGGAAGGACGAGGCCGAACGGATTAACAAATCAAATTCAGGGTGGTCCCTGTCCAACGGCTCTGCACGTCCTCACTTGGACACTGCCTTTGATGCAGGGCGACTCAGGAGGCCCGCTGCAGTGCACCTTCGACGATCGCACCTGGTTCCTGGCCGGGGTGGTGTCCCACTCGGTGTACTGCGCCCTGCCCAACATGCCCACTGTGTTCACCAGGGTGGCGCCGTTCCTCGACTTCATCCACGAGCAAATGGCCAGAAACTCACCCGAATAAAGATTCGCGCCAGCTTCGTCTTGCTTAAGCTTGCCTGTCTCCCAGTGTCCTTTAAGCGCGACTCAGTGGCGAAGAGTTTCATTTCGATCAAGCTGAGTAACTTCACTCGACTCGCATTTGTGGGGTCTTGGGCTGCAGGAAACACGGCGCGTGGGACTTCCAATAAAGGAGCATTACGCGGTCAGCTACCATTGCTTTACTAGCTGTGATGTTGGCCTTTTTATGCACGTTTCAAACCGCGGAAAGAGCGAAATGATTCCAGAGGAGGGGGGGGGGGGGGGGGGGGGGGACGTAGCACAAAAAGAGCAGACAGTAGCTCATTCTCAGCTACTGTTATTCGAAGGTAAGCAGTTATACACATGTGTGCACGAAGAAAAACGGACGAAAAATGAAGCTTTAGACACCTTTAATCTCCATGTTTGAGTGAATTTTAAGGTGAAACGCTGTGGTGTTTCTCTTGCAGGGTCGTTCACTTTTTTAGCTTTTCAAATGCCTTTCAGTGTACCTCAATACGAAGTCAGGCGAAAAATTTCAATCAGAAAGTTGTATAACGGCCCACAAAATGTGTGATTGAACAGTTTCCAAGTTTCCATATACTACCTATTACGTAGTAGTTTTTTCTGCTCACATGACGAGGACCCACTGGTGGCCCTCAATGCAGTGAATGTGTTAAACAGTGTGTCAGGGGTGACTGGTGAGAGAGAGGAGAGGTTGATGCGAATTAGCTCGGACGCGCTGCTCCCAGCCTGTTCATTCCGATAACTACCGTGCAGCCCAAAGCGCTGGGTGAACCGCTGCTGACTTTACAAAAGAGCTTGGTCGCTAGTGGCTAGGCATATGTCGGGGACATATGTCGGGGACTCTCGTGTTTGAGGCAAGTATATGGTAACTAGCCCACATCGTTATCTGAAAACTGCATGCGAACTGCCGCGCGAATGCGATACTCAATAGTAATCCGTGTAAAAGACTGGTATTGCGTCGTATTGGCCAAGTCTGAACATGGTGCAGAGGCAGTAGCGGCGATAGCGTGGAGACTCACCATTGTGCAACTAATGCATCACATCGAAGAGCAGACAGACCTGGTCCTTAGAAGGAAGCGCAAATACTCTTTTTGTGCATATCCCTGCATCGGCAAGTTTGTTTGCGTGGAGTCCGCCAGTCCCTGAGGTTCATGATTTCGATCAGTGGTTTTTGATGCATAGGAGGGCAGCGCAACAATGGAGGAAGAAAGTTGCTTTATCGTGGCTGCACTTCACCCTCAAGAATTTGCGTGTCGGTTCTGAGTCGCAAAAAGTAGTTCACTGTACACCGAAGCGGCTGAGCCATAACCAGTTGCCTTTCGGATCGCCGCAGGTTCAGCAGCCGTAGATGCTTTATTTTGACGCACAGCGCATCTTGAACTAATGCGATGGGCTGGGAATAAGGAAACCGCTTTCAGCGCCGTATTGCTAACATTTCTTTCTGCGTTTACGCGGTGCTTGAGCAACGCATAATGACGGTAGCGCGAAAGATAAGATCGCAGTAGTCAAGAGAGCGCTCAGTATTTTAACTGAACATTTGTGTTGATGAAAACAAGTTATCATACTCGCGCCCGGGCTGAAAGTGCCAAAGAAACAAACGAGCGAAAAAATTCCGCATCCGGTACGCGCTGACGCGTAACGTGCTGAAGTGAGTGAGAGCCGACCAGAAGCTGCTGGGATGATGACGCGTTGAGCTGCTGCAGATGCGTGTAAACGTTGAATGCGGGAAGGTGCAGCACCTTGACTTTGGGCACATAGTTATTGCCCGTGGCATATAGTTGCAACACATTCTGATCCGCAGTCGGGAAGTCTCGACGCAAGCGCTCAAAGTGCTCCATTTTCAGGACCACCAAATCTCACAGGAACTACAGTTCGTCGTACAGCGAGCACGACTGGCCGAACGGATTCGCAAGCCTCTCACGCTCGTATTCACAGGTCGCGCTGACCCACATTCCACAACATAGCTTATCCGTGGCGTCCTTCGGAGCCGCATCTCCCTGGCGCTTTCGACTCCCTCGCTGTTGCTGCGCAGTCTTGCGGGAACGTGCCTCGGCATGCAACGGCTTCCTGCGCTTACCATACTGCTCGGAAGCGGCCGTCGACGGTCCGCGCACGGCTAAGGCCTCCAATGAAGCCTCCCGAGGCCGTTGTCAACGTTCACAAGCAGCGGCGGCTTGGGAACTGGTGGCGGCACTCGGTCTGGACACTACGCTGATCAACATCACGTTCGGCTGCGCTCACGGTAGAATCTTCCCTCTTTGCGGCGATTCTTGCTTGAATATCGTGCGATGCCGCACCCTCATCGAGCTCTGAAAAATTCAGCCTGATACTTGCACGACCACAACCATCTACCCATTTTCTTTATTACATGGTTTTCGTCAAGTCCACAGCTCTTCCCTTATACCCTTACTCTGTCCATCCATCCGTTTTTCACTAATTGCCGGCCCTTCAAACTTTCGAAACGAAAGAGAATTACTGCGCCAGCATGGACGCAGCCATGAATGCCACTTGCAGGCCGCCATTGAATCCCCGGCGTCGCGTGATGAAGGACGGGAAACTGCGCATTCCGATGAAGGCGAAATGTTAGAGGGCCGCGTACTGGGCGATGTCAGTGCAGGCTATATAAACCTAAGTGGTCGATTTTATCCGGAGCCCTCCACTATGGTGTTTCCCATAGCCTGAGTCGATTTGGGACGTTGAACCAAATAAAAGCAAAAAAAAAACCTTTGTAGACATGACAGATACCTTGCGGGAAATCGGCCAAGGCTTGATGGTGAATGTCAAGGAAAATCACATAGGCGATTGCGAGAAAAAGAGAGGCATGATGCGTAAATGTACAATAGTGAAATGATAGAAAACTAGAGGTGAAAAATAAGAACAAAGAAAAAGAAGATGATTTAGGAGAACGTGGGAAAAATTTGTCAGAATTTTTAGGCATGCGGAAGAATTTTATATACAGTTAACAAGGCAACCTTTCAGTTGCATTAATGTAGTCATGAAGGCATCCGCAAATCCTACTTAACGCGAATCCCTTGACGCTCGCAAAGAACGAAAGAACTGGGAGTGACAAATAACACAAGAAGCCCTAACCACGAGAGGGGGACCTTCAGCCCTCACTTCTTCTCATCTTGAAAGCTTTCACTTCTGCACATCTTCAAAACAGCTCATACGGGGGTCAGACGGAACAGGCGCTGACTAACAGCTGAGGCTTTATTACAAAGAAAACAACAAGTACATACCTAGAAACGAACAAGAAAAGTAAAATATGAAAAAGCTTATCATCAGTCTCATCCCCTTCCGCCTGACTGTGGAGAATGCAGGAAAAAGGCCTTTCTCAGATCTCTACAATTAACCCGATTCTGTACCAGCTCTGACCACCTTATCCCCACAACTTCCTAATCTGCCCACCTAGCTGAAAAAGCTTATAACTAAAGTCAAAATCAATGCACATGGATGTTATTGTTAAGGTAATCAAAAAACGGAAACTCAACAAGAGACAACATTGAAAGGCTCATCCTTAGGAAGGGCGCTTTTGCAAAACAAACCTAACCTGAGAACGCAACAGATACGCTCTTAATGCACAAGCTAGTTTCCGCTTTTCGTGGTATGGAAGGCCACTACAACCTCACTATTAGGGTGACAAGCTGCGGTTCGACATTGCAGTGCAGGATGTCGCCAGAATGCTGCCAAGCTTCCTTTACGTGTTACGATCGCATTCCTCCACTTACTGTCTTTGTTTCAGTGATGCACAGTGATGGCGTTTTTCTCCTAATCTTCCTCAATATCTTCGAGTTCAAGTGCGATGCACAGTAATCGTGTGTTTCCGTTCGTATTTCGCTAAGAGAAAGATGAAGAGGGCTCTGCGCTCGGGCGCCTGGCGCCAATTAATAGGGAACGTTTTCTTCTTCATTAGGGATCTTTAGCACCGTCGAAAGGTAAATGCGCTAAATACAGTAACCGTGCACAACCATACTGTGAATTTGGATAGGCAAGTATGACAACGGTAGGAACGGCAATGCGTTGCCGTACTGGTTGTCCGCTGTGCTAGAAGTAGCTATTGTCCATTGCCACTGCGGCGGTTAGCTCTGGGCGTTTAATCGTTGACGTGTACACATGCGATAATTACGAACCTCGAAGAGGGGATCATCCACTCTATTGCGGCATCAGTAAAGGGAAAACCTTTCAGCCCAAGCTGCGATGTGCGAGGAGCTGGCGCCTCGTTCAGCTTCTTTGTTACCGCATCCACCATAACAGAAGCGACGCCGCAACAAACTTTTCATACAGCTTGGAAGTCTGCGATCTGAACATGCGTGTTTGTTAGCGTGGAACAGAGGGCTGCGATAGCGGTATATCACGGTACGGCTGAATGACGTTCTATTCTCCAACACGCCTTTGCTGCGCTTCAGGGTCTTGGTTCATGATGAGAGGAAAATGGCGGTTCCTTCATAATCAAGTACATCTTAGCTCGGCTGGCATCACGCACACAGTGTGAGCGTTTTTTGCCGATCTTTCGGCTGGTTCGGCTGTCGTACGCACGAGACCAGAAGTTGGCGACGCTCACATCACAATGGGACGAGGTGTTAGTATGGGGGCGCGAACCCCCTGGTTTTTGAGGGGGTGAAAAACATTTATGGGCAATTAAATTTTTTACAGAAAGGTGATTGGAGTAGGACCCTATTGGCCCTTTCCCCTCACAGTACTAGGTGGAGCCCCTATTCCGGGGCCCCATTGACAAGCAACGCTGCCCGCGTCTGTTGAACCAAGGCCTTTTGGCTCTTTAGGTCTTGACAGCCGAGCAGGGCCGCCTCCCAGTCCTCTCTGGGGGGGTTGGGGTTGGGGGGGTAGATGGGTTAGATTGACACGCCCAAACCATGTGGAAGGTGTCAGACACCTCCCCACAGAACTGGCACGTGCCATCAAAGGATGTATTGAAATGTTTAAGCACCGCCGGGCACAGTACAGTGTTAGTTAAAATTTTGATGAGGAGGCGCGCTCGTCAGCGCGATCCAGACCCTTACAAGGGGCCGGGTAGCGCCGGTGCTCCTCCTTGTAGTAATCGGTGATTTGTTTGAATGTAATGGCCAGATTGTCTGATTGGGAGTACCCTTCCAAGGACAGGGAGATAGCCCGGGGAGAGAGTGCGCGGGCGGCCTGATCGGCCTGTTCGTTTCCCTGGAGTCCCTGGTGACCGGGGGCCCAAATCAGGTTTCGTGGAGTTGGATCTTCAGATCGACAGCTATATTCCAGTATGCGCCAGGCAAGCGGGGGAGCCCAGCCCAACTCGTAGTTCCGACAGGCCCCTCGCGAGTCGGTTATGATGTGTTTTGACTTGGGATTCGTGAGAGCCAGAGCAATGGCAATCTCCTCCGCGTGTGTTGCGCTGTAGGCTTTGAAAGTGAGCCCGTTAACTGTGTTTGTGTTGTGTACGACTGCGGCCGTGTACCACCCCCGTGGTGTGGGCCTGCAACGTCTACGTAATACACATGTTCTTGGTTACCATAGTATCGCTATGGTCTTCTCTGGACATGTTGCGGGGAAGGGGTCGGACCCGGAGGGGCGCGTCTCCAGGGTTCTGGCACTCTCTCCCTTTCCTCAGTGTGGTAGTCGTGTTTGATGTGTAGCCGGTCCAAGAGGCGGCGACCGGACGTGGTCTGTGCAAGACGCGTGTATTGGTTGACTAAGTGGGCTTCTCGAAGCTCCCGGAATGTGTTCACCACGCCCAAGGCCAGAAGTCTCTGGTTGGACGTGGTGACCGGGAGATCGAGAGCCCGCTTGATGACTTTCCGCAGGATGACCTCCAGTTGGTCATCATCGTGTTTGCGCAGGTGCAAGTAGGGAGTTGAGTAGAGGATTCTACTCGTTACGAAAGCATGGGCAAGCCGCAGTGCATCCTTGCTTCGTAATCCGCCCCGCTTGTTGGAGACCCGGCGGACCATTCGGCCCACCTGGTCTCCCACCGTGCGAAGTTTGGCTAGGGTGGTGTCGACTCTGCGTTGGTGGTGTATGAAGAGGCCAAGGACGCGGATCTCCTTGGCCTCCCGGATCGGTCCCGAGGGGAGACTGATGCGAAGCGGAGTTGTGTCCCGAGTGGAGGGACGTAAGTGCACAAATTCTGATTTAGCTGGGGCGCACTGGAGTCAGCAGTAGGCCGCGTAGTCGTTGACTAGGGTCGCCGCTGCTTGCAGGCAGGACTACATGTGGCCCAGGTTACCTTGCGTGGCCCAGATTGTAATGTTATCCGCAAAAAGAGCGTGATGTATCCCGGGCAGGGAAGACAATTTGGAGGGAAGGCGAAGCATTGCCAAATTGAAGAGCAGGGGAGACAGGACCGCGCCTTGAGGTGTTCCCCTCGAGCCGATGGTGTATGGCCCGTGTTTCGCATCTTGTATGCGTATATAGGCATCTTGTATGCGTATATAAACCGAACATGGTGTCCGCGAAAATGTGCTGTGTTTGGAGATAATCCGAGAGTCTGTCGCGCACCATCGTCTCCATCAGCTTGCCGACACAAGACGTCAGAGAGATGGGGCGAAGGTTCTCCACATCGATAGGTTTGCCGGCCTTCGGGATGAAGGTCACGAGAGCCGATTTCCAATCGAGAGGGAGAGGAGTCTCTCCGTCCCAAATGCTATTGATGTATTTGAGGTTTTTGAGGGGAAAGCCGTGGCATGAGAGGAGGGTAATTTTTAGTCAAGTGCGGCTCACTCAATAAGGGGTATTCATGGGAAATCATGTGTGCTATGTTGAGGTCCAGCGCGTAGCTCGAGGAATGCGTACCGGAGCAGGAGGCAATAATCCCTTTAGACAAGCCGGCGGCCTTATTCCGACAGACAGCACCTACAGACGACAAAATGTCGGCCGTTATGACGTCGGTGAACACGCCCTATAGAATGCATGCAGCAAATTTTTGCGTAACATCAATATTTGAATAGTGAGCTTCATGCCTGAATCATGTAAACCGATCCGATGGAAGCTCTTTTAGGCATTATTAAATAGTTTTAACTTAGCAGTTTTCCTTGCAGACCTCTACAAGAAATGCGGTCATGACTATTCCCTCTAGTGAAGCAGCGCAACGGCACAGAGCCAAAGGGAAGAAAGGGACGAACACAGCGCTGACTACAGCGCTGAACACAGCGCTGAAGGGACAAAGTCAACGCTGTGTTCGTCCCTTTCTTCCCTTTGGCCCTGTGCCGTTGCGCTGCTTCACTAGATACGTGAGACCAACTCGCCCACCAGTTCATGATGACTATTCCCACTGTATGAAAACTACGGCAGCTGAGGTAACGGGTAATGATGGCCAGCGATGTTAAAATCGTCAAGCGCGTCAGGATTCGTTGTGGAAGACGCTGTGACAGTCGGCTTTGTTTTCTTAGGCTGGTGTCACAAGCTGGTTCTCGCGAATTTCTTTTTCAGTTAAAATACAAAGCGGCAAAAAGCCAAAGCCTTCATAATTTTTCAATGTTGTCATGTGGCTTCGTGCAGGTGTTCAAACTGGTTGTAGCAATTTGTTGTAAACAGATTAATTATAACCAGAAAATGCATGTAAAGGGTAGAGTACGCCACCGTGAGTAGTATCAAAACCAACTGGCATTTTCCTTCGCGGTACGTAGCGTTCACAGTTGAAGCCCACAGCACAGACAACCGTTTCTTCCCACGGCCGCGGAAAACCAGCAACAGGCTATATACAGGCGTTTATAAGTAACCTTCCAGTGCGGAAACTCCAACAACAAAACACCAACTCTGTGGAGGCACTCTCAGCTGACTATCTCAGCTTCTAGGAGGAGCGGCCCAGTTGCACCATTCACCCGCGCTTTACTCAAGTATAGCTGAATCAGTCTTCTGGCCCTCAACTGCTCTTACTATTTGTTCTGAGTTGCCTGGACGTGTTGGACCTAGTTGGAAGTGTCTAAACGTCGCGTACGTCTCGGGACATGACAACTTCTACGGTCCTTTCTTGATAGAAATTTCTTGCTGTAGTAGGTGCGGGCACTGAGGGACGCTCGACGCTCGTCTCGTTGGCATCAGTATGTCTGCGTCGACGAATCGCCAAGCAGTGTTTTGCAAACAGCCGCCAAGGCACACCTAACAAACAGTTTAGCGCACTCTTAGCATGAACCGAGAAATGGCAGGGTGCGGCTGCTGCCCCTTTGAGGGCAACCACTGTTGACCTTCGGGCACATCTTGACCGGCTTCCATGGTGCGAAAAAGGTCACAGACGCCATGCTTGCTGGAGATCGCTTTAATGTTGTCGGACACACTACAAATGAGTGGCATCATCACTGGTTTAACCGTGCCCTCAGAAAACTAAGCTGTACTGTTTTCACTGTAACTGGCGTTTCTTCTACCGACCTGAGTGAACGTTGCGAACTTTGGCATTCATGCGTTTAATGACGGCCTTTATGAGCCGGTCGAGGTCGGTTAATTCGAAGTCTTGAAATTTGATGCCGTTGCCGGGGTGTTCTATGGCAAGCTTTTAGTATTGAGCGCTTACAAAGACAAGAAATCAGAGGTACATTTTAATTGGTATATTTGCTTTTTAACAATATTTTATTATAGTTCTGTGCTTACGAACTCAGCTGCACCTTGACTTCCAGATAACACGCGAAGGAGTAATCTGTCAAATCGAGAACTAAACGCATGAAAGAGTGAAGGGCAGTGCGCTGCCAAGTCAGCGCGCGACGCCCTCGGCCGCTCTCTCACTGGCTTAATTCAGGAGAGGAGCTGTGAAGAGGTGCGCTGGCTAGCGCGTCTACCGGCAAGCCTGCAGGAAAGAAAGCGCGAACAGTGAGCGCCGAACGTGATGCGATTTCTTGAGCAGAACCTGTTGGAGCATCAGTGGCGGCCTTGACGCGGGGACGCGTGATGACAGATAAAAATGCGTGGCGTTGGGCCAACGTTCACAATTCTGGCCCTTCGCAGTCGCGCTCCTGACGCTGCGTCGCGTGGGCGCCCGGGGAAGCAGGAGTTTTCCGTAGGTGAGATTGAAATGCATTCACTTTCTATCGGCTCCACGGAGGGGCAGCTCAGCCTTCAAAAGCGTTGGCAGACTCCCATTGCAATTGTGCGCGAACGCGCTCTTGTTTATTTATGACCAGGGGTGCTAACCACGGTCAGTGGTCTAGGGAAGAGAAGCAATGTCAAGGGAGTGCACTTTAAAGCGGTGAGCAAGTAGAGGCAACACAGATGCCAGCGACGGTAGCAGGGTAAAGCGGAGACTTGGAAAGCGTAGTGAATGGCACGGAGACGAACGCTTGCATTTTTCTCTTAAGTGACGCTGCATTGTAATGTGAAATTATTTGGTTCTCTTTTCGCAAATTAAGTACAGTTTTCGGATTCGCAGAAACGCAGAGCTCCTAGCTGCTGTCGTCGACGGATTTGTGGCTCAGTTTATGCGCAAAGGGGGGAAAAAGCGCAATCACTGTGCCCGGATGAGACCTGCGGACCCCACTTTCGTGGTCCGGGGACCATTGTGCCGAACTCCGCTCGCGGAGGTTTGGGGGGGGGGGGGGCTTTCGTTCAGCGTATGCTGCCGGATCGGAATCCCGCGTGCGGAGATCGCCTCCACGAAAAAAAAAAAAATGACGATATGTGTAATTTGGGGCTTGCTAGCTTCATAATTTATTTTACTGCTAGCTGTACTTCCTTATTGTTTGCGCTGTGCCCTATGTATGTGGCGTCGGTCATGTAAAATGTTTTTGAAGTGGACAGTCGAACGTAACGTAAAGGTATTCCATCTGGTCACGGCGTTCTCTCAGCTTTCCTTGTCGAGTCCATTAAAACGGGCAATAACGCATCGATTCAGAGTGCCGGTGAGCATCGCTTTTGATTAATTTGAGCACGTTTAAAATACCGTCGGCAACAGTGACGCAGGGTTGCAAGTTTGAGTTTCTGTCATTGCGCACAACTTTCGAAGTCAAATGCACGCCAGGTTCCTCTCGCCGTTGACGCTTTCGTTGCCCTTTGTCCCCGCTTCTCAATCTCGCAGCTCCGACCTTCGCGAAGTTCTGAGTAGAGGCTTGGATCACTCTTCTCTATACGGTCGAGAGACAAAGCAACGACGCACTCACAAGCCCCGCACCACGCTCGTCATGACATAATCTTTGTGTTCGCAGACGAACGGCAAACCTACTAGCCTTGCCTTACACAGTTAGCGATATAAAAGTCCTCTTAGCACTTCCTTATTGCTTTCATTAACTGAGGCTAAGAAGTTCCCTCTACTTGCACAGCCGGGGTACCGCAGGTGAAAGATGCCAATGGAGGCGTGAATTAACGCGGTACGAGTCAAGAGACAATTTTTGTACAAAACTAAAAAATATGAAAAGGAAGAAAAAGAAAATAAATTTAGCCAGAATGGTTGGTCACGAGGAAACTGCGAAAGGGCGATTTCAACGAGAACAAGGCCAACTCGTCTTATTCGCTTGTATCAGCATTGCCCTGTTCCTTAGTCCTGAGGACTCTACGAACTTCTCTACAAATATTGTCTTGTTCATAAAAGAGCAAATACGGGTTGCGTAAATCGGATTAGTCAAGGCGCCGAGATATGACCTGCGTGCGATTCTGAATGTTTATCTGCTTCCTTCTGCGCAAATACTAGACTTGTGGTATCAGGGAATCAGTGGTCACCTGAGCTACACATAAATTTGACCAGACCTCTGCACGCCGATGAGCGCGAAAACGCAGTACAGGGCTCGATATATCAGACCTATTGAATTGTACGTCACATGATACAACTTCACATCTTGCATGAGGCACCATTAAACGCTGACCGTTAACAAGCGTTCACAGAGCCCTTATGACATTTTGAGCGAGTGCTCACCTATGGGGCAGAAACGTGGAGGCTAACAAAGAGGGTTCAGCTTAAATTAAGGACAATTCAGCGAGCTATGGAAAGAAAAATGATAGGTGTGACGTTAAGAGATCGGAAGCGGGCGGAATGGGTGAGAGAATAAACGCGGGTTAATGACATCCTAGTTGAAATCAAGAGGAAGAAGTGGGCTTGGGTAGGGCATGTAATGCGAAGGCAAGATAACCGCTGGTCCTTAAGGTATAACAGAGTGGATATCAAGAGAAGGCAAGCGTAGCAGGGGGCGGCAGAAAGTTAGGTGGGCGGATGGGATTAAGAAATTTGCGGGAATACGGTGGCCGCAGCTGGCGAAGGACAGGGTTGATTGGAGAGACATGGGAGAGGCCTTTGTCCTGCAGTGGGCGTGGTCAGGCTGATGATGATTATGATGCTGCAGACGTAGGTTGGCGGATCGTGCGTTACAGTTGGACGTTCGCAGCTTTACGAGTGAACGAGCCATTGTAAACGTGGGACAATATGCCGAATTATTTACGTCGCATCATATTTATTTTCAGGCAGGACGTGCATAGAGGGTCCTAGTCGCCACAATGCTTCCCACACTGTTCGCCCTGAGCTTGCTTTGCTGCCTAGTATCGGCAGCTGAGCGCACTGCCAAAGCATCGACGTCTCAAGGGCCGCTGACCGGAAACATCGTCAGTTTCAACGGAAAGAAGGTGGAGGAGTACCTGGGGATCCCCTATGCCCAACCGCCTGTGGGAAACCTCCGCTTCCGCAAGCCCCTTCCCCTCGAGTCGTGGAACGGAACGTACGACGCCACAAAGGTCAAGCATTCCTGCCACCAAAACTTGTACGATGTTATTTTCATCATACCTACGGACCTCTCGGAAGACTGCCTGTACCTCAACGTCTGGACTACGCGCAAGGACGGAGCTCCCAAGCCCGTCATCGTGTGGATACACGGCGGCGCCTTCAAGTTCGGCTCTTCCCACGAGCGCTGGTACAACGGCGCGGCGCTTGCTGCCCTGAACGATGTCGTTGTCGTCACCCTCAACTACAGGCTGGGAATATTCGGGTTCCTGGATGCCGGCAACGACGAGGCTCCAGGAAACATGGGACTGTGGGATCAGAACGTAGCCCTCAAGTGGGTCCAGCGCAACATCAAGGCCTTCGGCGGAGACCCACGCCTGGTCACGGTATTCGGAGAGAGCGCCGGGGCCATGAGTGTGCACTCGCACATGTTGTCTCCTCACAGTAAGGGGCTCTTCAGGAGAGGCTTCATGATGAGCGGCACTCTCGCTTTGAACTTTCCTGTAGAGAGCCCATCCGAAAGCGCGGAGAGGGGCAGAAAAGTGGGGCAGATGCTCGGTTGTGGCACTGGGCCGCAAGATGACCTGAGCGCCGTGATACACTGTCTCCGCACCAAGGACGCAGAGGCACTGCACAAGGCGTCCGAGGAAGCAGCTCTGCACAAAATATGCACTTTCTTCCCCACATCCGAGTCCGAGTTTCTCCCGGTGCTTCCATCTCGGGCGACGCCCAAGAAACACTACGAGCCTCTGGACACGCTCATCAGCGTGACTGCTGACGAAGGAGCTTTCGCGGCTATTTTCCAGCCGGACCAGAGGCTGCTGGAGCAGGATCTGTCTCAACTCGATGAGGCAGCTGTCAGGAAAAGCTACGAAACTATTACATACATCTGGAGCCTGGGCAAGGCTGTTCCCATAGGCAAGGCGTACATCGAAAAAGCGGTCCCTCATGGTAAACAGGCCATCAGGAAAGCCCTAATTCATTTTGCGGGAGACCTTTTCAAGTGCCAGACAATGGCGTTCAGCGAAAATCACTCTCAAGGCGGTGGTAAACTCTACGGCTTCGTCTTCAGCTACCGGTCCGAGAAGTACGAGTTCCCCGAATTCTTCGGGGTGCCTCACACAAGTGACATTCCGTACTACATGGGGGCCCCGTTTCTGGATGTTGAGAAATACACGGATGAGGACCGAGTCATGAGCAAGAAAGCAATGGATATGCTCGTCTCGTTTGCCAGGACGGGGTAAGTTGGCTTAGGCCATTTGAAATTATCGCGATAACTGTGCGGCATTAAACTAAAGTCCACATCTTCCATGCACAGTTTTGCCCTCTGCGAAATACCGTCCAACTTCGCACTTAGGTCCTAGGTGCCGTTTTTCATTCGTGTTATATTCTGACGTGAAAGACAGCCTTTGCGGCCCATTTGCGTTATTGAAAGCAAATGAAACAAATGAGGAAGTTGCGCAGTATGATCGCACCAACTGCACGGGGAATGACTTCGGCAGTCGTACCCCGACATGGCTTAGAGAGTGGGCTGTTGAGAAAACGCTTGCAGAGGAGAATTTGAGAGATGGTGCTGAGGTGTTGCTGGGAGGGATGTTGCTAATTAAATTTTTGTATTAGGAAATTAATAATTCATTTTTGTATTATTCAGTGATTGCGTTGTGATCCCAGCTATAATACTGAGGTCAATGTCGTGACGGCTCCCACGTCCTCTTCACAGCAAGTTGATTGCGGACCGTGGGTTCATCATGGGTTTGTCGCATATGCCTTAGCTCCCACGTGCGATAGTCGGGGTCCCGCGTCCGTAGGTCTCTCATTATTGGCGGACGAACGCGTAGTGGGGGTAGGGAATGCAAGAATGAATGTCCCACAGTGCACTGACTTCTTTTCGCTTCCGAAGCGCCACCGCTGAGGCAGAGATTCCATCCCGCGTCCTTGTACTTACCACCAGAAAGTCGTGGAAGATGCCGCAACGTCAATGAAAGAAGAGAAAGGGAGCGCATCCATGCGTGAAGAGCCTTTTCTATTTTGTCTTTCCACGCATGCGCTATTTTCTGGGGTGTGTGGATTTGAAGCTTTAAGGTCGTGTTTCGCTGACACGTCACACTAACAGGTACCGCTTTAAGCATGTACAGTCGTCGTCGAAAGCAGGTGTAAGCATGAAATGCGTTGCAGGGAATATAGATGCCCCTGCGCTATGGGCACTGATGCTTGGCACGGTCAGTTGGCTCTCGGCGTGTTGCGAGAAAAAACGCGTCGGCGAACGGTGCACATGCTCGCCATAAGCCTCACTTCGCTTGTATATTGTCACGAATGGCATAGACGACTTGCTTGCACACCTTACATGATTCAGCGAGGGCTAGTGTGGCTCGTTCTTCACAAGGATCTCATAAAATCGGCAAAATACTCCCGGGGCATGCTATTCCCCGAATATGTTTGGCAAACTGTTTGTCACACTGAAGACGAGACGGTCTAGAGCGGAGTTCAAACATGCTCGACGCAAGCATACTCGGCAGCCAGTTGTAACAACGCAGCCTTATTTACTCAACAAATGCCCAACGAAAGCCACCGATTTGGCGCCTGCATTTCGGGGGGCCGTATGGTGGGGCGTTTTGCCTCTGCTTTCGGTAGTGCAGCTCAGTGCCCTTGACTGTATCTACTGCACTCTTACATCATGCGGTATCTGGTGGTTTCGGCAGACTGATTAAGGGCAGTAATGGGCGGACGTCCTCTTGTCCAGGGTGACTTGGGTGTAGACGGCCACGTTAGGAGCGCGTGACGAATGTCCATGCAGCCAGACAGATTATCCGCAAAACCTTTCTTCTTACTGAACTTCTTTTTTAATGAACAGCAAATGTGTGCTTTCTGTTTTTGAACTGTCCGCTTACAAATACTTGCTGTTGTGGAATGAGATACGCTCAACTTATTAAAGTGATACTGAGGACCAATATAAATCACCCTGTATCGGTGGAGTGCCGGGTTTTAATCTCAAGGGACCACCCTCACCGAAAGCGGCGCTTTTATAAGCTACGCAAACGAACAAAAATCCATATGCAGGTGTCGCCATCAATGGCCGATCTCGCAAGTGAAATGAATGTGTTAAGTACGTCACGAGTTTGGATCGAGTGGCGAAAAGTTTTCTTACTCCAATTCTCTCGGCAATAAATGCGCAATTTGGTGCTGTACTAACGCCAACATAGCCAGAAAGATCCTGATAATCAATTATCACCAAAACAATAACTGGAGGAAGTTACCTTATGTGCCCCTTGAAAGTTGAGTGCATCTTATTTTAAAATGGCGAGTACTTATGAGCAGAACAAAAATGCTTCCGGGATCCTGCCGGAGTTGTTCATAAATCTCTTTTTCGCGATAACATAAGATCATCCTGTGCTCTTTTAGGTAAAAACTTAAGGTGTGAAATTTCACTTTCAGAGCGCCGAAGCATCCAGGGGGTCTCCCGTGGCCGCCATTCAGCAAGAAAAACCCGGTGTACCAGTGGATTCAGCCGGGCAATTATTCGCATGTCAGCGACTTGTCTGAAGGAAGATGTGAAGCGTTTAGAAAGCAGCTCTAAATTATTCTTCACGGCATGTTGTTGCCCTAATCACCATTGCGACGCTTCGTTTCTTTCTTCTTTTTTTTTTTTTAGACTCAGGTGATCCCTGAAGAGGCTGACCGTGAGGGTGAAGTAGTGAGGACAATAAGAATGGGGTGCTGTATAGTATCTCCTACTCTCAGGTCATGAATCGATGCCTGGAAGGTGTGTATTTTGTTATGTATTTTTGCTGGGACAAAAAGTTGGAGGCTAACAAAAATGCTCGGAATTAGAGACACTGAGGAGAAAGTCAAGTTGGCCTGAATTAACATATTCCCTCATTACAATGTCAAAGATGGTACTTTCACTGCAGGCATCGCTTTTATAAGCAAGAAATGATCAGGAAATGAAACTGAGGAGTCGTCACCATCGGCAGCTTTCCGAAGCAAACTACGATGCGTCAAGACGTTTTCTTCTACGTGGATCACTGAAGCTGGACTATTTCACCATTCACTTACAGAAGGTGATCGCAGTGTCCTTCTCGGTATCGACCTCTCTAGTCTGAATCTAGTAGGGGGGGGGGGGGGCAATTTATTAATACTAATTTCTCAGAAATTAATGCACTTTTGATTACTGTAGAAACATCAGAATATCCAGAAATAACTACAGAATGAATTTTCACTTAAAAAAAATTATGTGAACTTTCATTCTTGATCGTCACATTAAACTGATGTCAACGCAATGTGCTATAGAAAGAATATTGACAGTGCTAACGTTAAATTCCTACTTGCCGAAATTTCGCTTGACGGGCAAAGACTCCTTCAAGATAGTACAGCCAGTAAAAGTGCTTAGTGTAAAATATTACGAGAGAAATACGAGTGACCGCGTCAGACAAGACGCACACAAAACGCCCTTTCTCATGCCAAAACCAAAACAACGGGAGCCATTACCGGGATCTGGAACTGGCGAATGAATCGGTCCGACCTGTCGGGCATGTCTGCATGTGCGGCACTGCTCGTCGCCGGCGATGTTTGTTTGTACTTTAGGGCCAATAAATTCTCCAATTGGAGCTCAGAGGAGACTGTTTGTGTATATAAACGCGCCTCCCAAAACCTTTTGTGCCTGTCTTCGGCCATGTTTGTGCAATTCATCACCCTTGTACGCATATCGATAAGCGAGTGACCGCGTCAGACAAGACACACACAACGCGTCGTTCTTCAGAGCAGCGTTTCACATTTCTAGCCTCAATATACTGTATAAGACTGATGGAAACGACTAAACAGCGCTAACAGATGAAACAGAAGAAAAGAACACAGACATGTGCGCTGACACAACGCATGTGTCAGTGTTCTGCTCTTCCGTCCCGCCTGTTAGTGCTGTTCAGTCGTTTCCATCAAGAAGCGCCAAACCTCCCGACTAAGCCATCATCTTGAAATATAAGATTGCCTCGCATGCGTTAAATCTATGTCGTATTTAGCTTTGATGCATTCTGATGAGACAGCAGTCAGCTGGTGCGAGGCCTTTCCTTCACTTGGTTGGGTAAAAATGTCGCCAGGATATCTTTTGGCGTAACGACCACACTGAAGTTTTCACTAGTGCAGTTCCGGCAGTAGCGCCAATTTTAAGCACCCTGCACTGCGATGCGCTCGAGCATCGATCGGTAGTTTTGTGCACCACCGCCAAGATTCTACCCGGGTCCATTATGGACAGCCGGTCTCAATAAATACTTCGTTGCAAAAGCCAGCTTCGGGTGCCTCGGAAGATCAGATTAACGAGAAGCTGGACTCAAGAGGATTGTTCCTACTTGTGTCCGTACATAAGCCTTCATAGAGAAACGACAGTGGCAGCTAGTTAAAACAAGCGAGCCAGTTTCCGACACGAGTTCCAAACCAAGGGCATGCAGTGAAACGCGGCACGGCTTGCGGCAATCGAAGGAGATGCCCTTTTTACCCTTTTATTGGTCCTCTAAAAAAAAAAAAGTAAGAAAACATAAAAGAAAGAGAGAGGATGCGTGGACCAGCGATGCTTTACCAAGCTTAACGCCAATTCAAAATAAATGAAAAAGAACTAAATGTTCCAAAGAAGAAAAAAGAATTTAAGCGAAAAACAGAGCATTAAAAAAAACTCAAAAGAAAAGAAAACAAAAGGCTCATCACAATAAAAGTTAGTCGCAGGCAGACAGCCAAAGCACAACGTGCAGTCCGCGGAATAAATAATAATAATAATAAAAGAGAAAACCCAAGTCACTGCAAAGTCATGGTCACAGTAACAGTCTAAGAAAGCACTGAGAAAGCACAAAAGGACAACGGACATGCAGAAGGACGACGTGAACGGAAGCGTTTCCATCCACTTCCTTTCCGTTCTTTTGCACTGCTTCATCAAAGATCATCGGTAATTGCGCAGCCGACAGCTACGTGCGCACAGCGTCACCTGCGGTTAGGGTGCCTCGATGGGCCGCATACAAGCATTTTAAACGCTTCTAAATAATAAACCTATAAAAACAAACCGCTTCTCCCTGCTGTGAGTGCGTCCTGATTTTTTCTCTAGCGTGATCCTAATGGCGATTTTACATATTCTGTCACATGCGCGATATTGCACTTTGTAAGCGGTGCCTGTAGGCGCTGCCGTTTAAAGCCTAGAGAGGTTTTGGCAGGGCCATGATGTATTCGTGATAAAAGATTTCCCATGACAATAAATGTTGTTATTGTAAGTGTTATATTTTTGATACCACTTAGAATCCATCACGTTTACGTTATTTGCATGTTGTGTGTAACTATAGCCAATTTAACCTGCGTAGACATTCAGTCAGGTGAACCTTTAAAATAGAGCACAAGAGCAGCACGTGTGAGAAAATTTGGAAATAAACACGCGCTAATAATACCCTTGCTGGAATCAAGAAAAGGAAGTAGACATGCGTAGGGCATACTGTGCGGAGATTACACTGGATATCGGCGAGAGAGGCCGGAGCCCTGCATTGGTGACGTAAGTGCACTGGTGATGATTGTCCCGGAAGAGCAGAGGCTAAAGACGGAACGCCTTCCAGGCATGCTAAAATTGGCACACTTTGCCGCCGTCTTTGCTTAAGAGAAACGGGCGCCTAAATTCCCCGTCGCCAGGGGAAGTGTGCAGACCGCAGTCTGATGAAGAGTTATGCGCGGTAAGCGGTATTGAAACGGCCTGCCAGCCGGAATCAGACATTCTCGGGGCTAACCCTTATCCCATCCTCTGCAGATGTTTCGTCTTTATTCTGTATATGGAAAGTAGCAGACGTTTTCGCTTATTTCACACACTCTCAGTCGTCGAGGCTTTGAGTTTGGAACTGGTCGCAACTAAATGAAGGAACAAGAAGGTAATAACTGCAGCTTAAATAAAAATAGTGACATTGAAAATATATTAATGTGTGGAGGAACCTGCTTCATAATCGTAGTTTTGAGTCGAATTTGGTCCGAAGAAAATGCACTCTCAAAAAATTTTGACCTCCCAAGACGCGATTCTTGAGCTTCGAAGAGAAGGCATTCAGATAGGACGCCCTCCTCTGCTTCCCGTGTGGCGATAGCAGCAACGACACCCCCAGGGACAATGGACCGCTTCGTCGATTAAGATACTTCGGGCTACGCCGTGGTGTGAGGTTCCAGCGGCGACTTCTCCCTCTATTGCTGCAGCCGAGCTCATGTGCTGAGACCTGTCCACGCCATCGCTTGACGGGTCGCATTACTTGCGGCATATGCAGCTAAATGGCACGAATATTACTAGCTTTGGCTTCGATTCCTTTTCGCACTCATTAAGGGGAATGTGCGTCGAAAGAGCGTCGGGCGTATACGCTCGCAGAACGCGCGAGCAGAAGACAGACAGCGTATATACATGATATAAGCGACCTCTTTTGAAACAGGATGATTGCAAAGGTCACTACCTGGCTTAACGTGCACATATTGCCACTTAGAGCTGGTGGCAGGCAGATAAAAAGAGACGCAGCCCGACTTGCGCAGAACTCGAAACTAGTAGGCTATTTTGACGAACAAGGGTACTTCAAAGTAACTGAACTCGGCGGTCATTCAGCGACACGTCCACTTGACACTACAACGGACAGTAGAACGGAGGCACTAAAACTAATCAAGATGCCATGTGGCTCTCGAACGCGCTCAATTTAAAAGGAACAGCAGACTTTGGAGCACCTAAAACATAGACAACAATATCAAACATCCTGGAACAGCCATGCGTGACCACAACGTTCTTGTCGAGTTTCGCGTAGCAAAGTGTGAAGACTCCGTGTCGGAGGCGATAAGCAGTGAACATACAAAAGCAACAAAGATTCGCGGCAATAACAGTATCACGCCAACCATTGTGTTCCTGGCCTAGGCAGGAAAGCGGCAAATTATGAGAGGAACAGTGTTATCGGGGCTTGTCAGGTATTCGGGAGGTCTTGGTAAAACTACTGGGAATGCATGTAGCCCGACAAAAAAAGAGAAGGTTCAGCAGATGAACGTAACAAGCGCTGCTTTCAACTGATTTTATTGATGTACGAAACAAGGCACATTTATACAGTTCTTTCGTGAAAAAAAAAAAAAAACACCCCAGGAACTCGTGCAAATGAACGAGCAAACATCAGAAACCCGCCTCATCTAAATCTATCTAAAAAATTTCACTCATTGGAGTAAAGCTTGTCCGAAGGAGCGCGGATGCAACCTGGTCCTTTCTTTCTGATGTGAAACACCTCTATCAACTCGCGTGATAGCGCGTTGTTGCCTCTTCCAACTAACTACCTGTGTCTTTTTTAGAAATGATGAGCATTTTCCAGGCCATTCGCAAGACTTGCAATGGACTGCTAAGTTCATTCCTGTTCCATTCTCTAAGCATCTTAAAACGAATGTCTAAAAAAAAACATTTCGAGAAAAAAAAAAAGGAAGCCTCTGCAGAAGGAAACTCCCAGTTGCGGTAAACGTCAGTAACTGTGTAGACGTGCTAATTAGGTAGATACTTGACAAAATTTACTAATTTACTCTTTAATTAGGAAGTTTGGCGGTTATTGGCACTAATGCGTTTGGAGCCACGGAGAAGACGGTGCTTTATCAGTTTTTAAAGTGAAGAGATAGTCATTTCCTAAAGCCCTGCAGCGCGAGAAAATTTAGTTTTTTTTTTTCGCACCAAAACCGAAACTATGCGCACGAGGAACTCAGGAAATCTAGTGCAAAAGAGAGATCGTTGTGGATGTGTTGCAAAAACTTCGGTGCCCAATTCGAAACGTCTGTGATAATTTCCTTGACTAGGAAGCCTTGGCGTTCAGCTTAGACTGCGCGTGGCGTTATCCTTTGCTTCCTGGCTCGACGCACGAAAAAGTCTAGTCATCGCCAACTGCGCAGCCGTCGATTTTGAGAACCCCGATAATCGCAGCCTGCAGTTTTCTTTCTTTTTTTTTCTTTATTTGCGCCACTTTTGACGTGACTATCAGACAGGCTAGATGTGGGGCGTCTTCATCCGTTCACTGTTCGTGTATAATTGCTTCGTGTTAGGAAGTGCATCAGAGAAAACTTTCGTCCGGGAAGCAAGGATTCCTTGCCCGGCAGTGGCTGTAGGCTATTAGGCTTGTAAGTAATTGCGGCTATTAGGCTTGTTCTTGTGGTTTGTCGCGCTAGTTTCGCAAAAAGCATTGACGTTTGCCTTTGAGGTGCTTGTTTTGGTGGTGCGCGGGTGCTGCGCGGTGCGGTGTCAGGGTCTCAAATTACTTAGATGTGTGGGGGTGTGACCTCATCCATGTAAAGACCAAAACTTCAACGTCGCAGCCTGCAAACCGGAGAATGGCCGCGCCAGCGCAAGTCCAATACTCTTTAGCCTAGAAGGTGCCACTGTGATGGCTTATGTGAACGAGGAAACGGACGGGGAGATGGGGTCCAGACTGTATGCTTCCCAACCTGCTGGCCATTGTGTGCCTACTTATCCCACACACACACAGCTGCCACAGCTGCCAGCACAAGACACAGTTACCACCAAAAACTCCTGTATCATCACCAGGAGCTGAGGCCAAATGACTTCAGGAAGTGCTCAGTTTTTGCAACGGGTGCCGGACTTAATGCGACGAAAACAAAGAATTTCTCCACAGAGTGCTTGAGTGACGAGGCCCAATTTTGCAGGAATGCGAACGTCAATTTGCACAAGCCCATTACTGGTGCCACCGGAACCCACACTGGCTACGTGAGCAAAAACATCAGGTAAGACGGTCAGCAAATGTTTGGTTTGGCATTTGTAACGACCGTTTTGTTGGTGCTTACTTAATTTAACGGGAAACTTATGGAAAGAAGTACGCAGACGGCATTCTTTTCGCATGTTTTTTTTTAGCATTTTTTTTTTCATCGACTCTGCAAATCGCGGACGAGTTCTTTCCAAAATAGTGGATAGGGTCTGGTGGAACCCCGGACTCACCTCTTAGGTCACCTGATTTATAACCCTTTGATTTCTTTCTCCGTGGATTGGTTAAATATGAGTTTTGCAAAACAGAACCAGCAAATCTCGAAGATCTGAAGCAAGGTGTAAGGATATCACTTGACATTGTCAGACAGATACGTCTATCTGCTGTGAACGCCATGAAAGACCAACTTCTGTGCATTGCAATGGAGGGAAAGCAATCGCAGCATATCATTATGAATTGTGCGTTTTCACGTACGATATTTCTTTCGTGGGGGAGTGCCCCAATCTGGCTACACCCAACTGAAACATTGAAATATACGAATTTTGTTCATTCATGTTCTTTCTACGACGACTCGGAACTGCTAAACACCTGTGGTTAAAATTTCCTCTATCACGGGCTAGCACTTCTTGCAGCACATGAGACGAGTCTTCTTCCGCACGCGGGAACAGAATTGAAGCTTCTGGTTTCAAGCAACGTCGCGCTATAATGCCAAAACGTTTTCAGCCATGGGTTCGTTCTAGTTTATTTCAGCTTTCAAGCCGATACAATGTAAAATAAATAAGCGCTTAACAGAAATGATGCATGTGATAGATGCTTTTGTGTCACTAAACCCACCATCACACAATGCATGCCAAGAAGCCGGCACCGCTAAATAGTAGTCCGTACACTGTCACAGAAGCCTGGCGTTATTCCTTCAGCGAAGCTTGCGTGAAGCGAAAGAATGAAAAAAAGAGTCTGATTCCGGGAGTAACTGCGCAGGCAGAGTCCAAGTCTAGTGCCTATCAGTGTTCTCAAAATAGACGGCCACGTAGATGGCGATGACTTGCGTTTTTCTTGCGCCGAGCGAAGAAGCAAAAGTTCACGCCGGCCGTGGTCTAAGCTCAGCGTCGAGGCTTGATAGGTAGGGAAGATAGCAGATCAATTGCAAAGTGGCCGCCGCAGTCATTGCAGCACGTCACCGCCGGACGTTGCGTTGGCGCTAGACTTCCGGCGCTCCTCATGCGCTCATTTCCATTTTGGGGCCGAAAGCAACACGAGATTTTCTCGTGCTGCAGAAATTTAGAAAATGACCTTTTCTTCTATTTAAAAACTGAAACGGAATTGTGTCCTCCGTGTCTAGAAACTCGTCAATAGCGAAAACGGTCACATTTCGTTCAATGAAAAGTTCATTTTTAAATCTTCGTTAAATAGTTATCTAATTAGCGCGGTTTTTAAATTTCTGACGTCTGCCGCAGCTGAGAGTTTCCTTCAGTCCAGGTTCTTGTTTTTTTTCTCGCTATATTTAAGAATCTTTTTAAGTCTATATTTTTAACTCTATTTTTAAGAATTTTTAAACTGTTCCCTGAAACACCAGGTATTTTGTATGAATACCTAGACACAATATCAAAACATGTTTTTTAATACTTTCAGAGATATATCTGTGCCAGCTGGCCCAGATATATCCCCCTAACGAACGTAAACATGCTCTAATACCAGCAGTTGTCATGTTATTCCGAAGAACTTAATGAAGTCCACCTGCTCAATAAAACTATGTAGAGCTGGTACATTTGTTTGGATCTGAACCGAACGTACTTCGTCTTAGTTGCACTTATTGACGATATGTGTTCCCTAAACATTGCTTATAAGTAGGATAACTCGTTGTTAATCTGTAGTTCAGTTTGTGTACGTGCATTGCCTGTAAAAATAATTACAGTATCTTTGTCGTGCACATTCACCAGAGCTTGGCGAGAACTGCAGCTAAACGGATTTCGTGCTAAAAAGCGTGTTCGCTCTTTTTTCCTGAGCATAAACCAAGAAACCCTATCACAAAGTAGTTACCGGCGCAATCTTCTCCGGTTGGAAAATTGTATTCTTTGACTCGCGAAGGCGTGCTCGGATGTTCAGAGCGCAGAGGAGATGTACCGAAACGTCCCAGCGGTCCCTCCATGACGCTGCATTCAAACTGGCATCAGTCGGCGAGCATAAACAAACCTCTGCTCTCATTTGCTCACTCACATTCACGTCATCAAAAGGTAAAGGATACACAATTCTTGCTCCTACAGCGCATCAAGGATGCAGCGGAAGAGAGGAACAGACAAGCGCTGTTTTATTTATTTGTTTTTTTTTTCAAGGACAGTGTCCTGGGCGTGCACAAGCAGATGGCTTCAAGGGACGCAATGACGGCGTGGTTAGGGAGGTCAAAGCTTAAAAATGCATTACAACCAGTTGCACTAAAAATCGCATTGAGTAAAGGTAATATTTGGGCGAGTGTGTACGCATGCATTGGGCATCAATAGCGCATCGAAGACGGGATGGAACGGAATGTGTGTAGAAATTGTGACTTCTCTAACCTTCTGTTCGCTTGTTCCGTCGTGTCCCTCATAAACATTTGCGTGTCCAGGACCAGGGTAGTATTCTGGCAAAAAAAAAAAAAAATATACAGCGGTAGTCTGCGCCTCCGCCCAGTACAGTCTTTGATGCCCCGTTAATGCTCTATGAATGCATAAGAATTCGCCCACATTTCAGCTTTACTCAATGCACAGCTCTACTGTCATCTTCTGTCATTTTTTCGGAAAGGCGCGTGGAAATCAACATTGCTGCTATAGATTACGAAGAAAAAGGCCAACCTGATGGCGTAACTACGGACCTAGTTTGCCTCGCACTACGCATAAGTGAATACGCATATTTCTGAAATAAATTCATAGAAATTTCATTGCATGATAAATAACAGCGGGTATAAGGGTCAAAGTGCTTAAGGTGCAAACTAATACCAGACATTTCGGAAGAAACTAGCTGGATTCAAAGAGCTGACCTGGCCTTCAAGCCGGAGGTCTGCAGGCGATGAAGCTCTTAGCGTGAAGCTTTTCCCTCTCCCGCTAGAGCACTCTTAAGAGGCCAGTTCCTTACGCAATTTGCAACGATGAGGAAAATGAACGTGGTAATGGAGACCTGCCCTCAAAAGCAAGGGCGCGCATATTCCTCTTGTTGCGATCCATCCTTGAATCGCTGCAACGTCTTAACACCTGAGTGCTTATTTCTGACGAGGAAAAAAGCGGCGAAGTTTGGACTTCTAGAGCAGCTGATTACACGCGAGGAATTCGGCGTAAACAGGGTCGATGATGCATCTGGTGATAAACAGGTGCTAATGGCTTGTCTTGCAAGCGAGCCACAGTGAGTGTTGTTTGCGGCCAACACCCCACAGAGTGACGGCGCTACAAGTTTAATGTTGTTTCTCTTTGCCAAGGGGAATGGTTTGCCCTAAGAATGTCCTTTTTATTTTAAATTTTTACTGGGCAGTAAAGGCCTATACAGTCACACGCGCACTCCCACAAGGGAAGTAGAGAACGCGCATTCAGAACACGAGCAACGCTCTTTCACACGTGTCAACAGTGTCCTTGAAAGAATGAGCTTCTTAGGAAGTACCTGATGTCTTTTCGTTGACGTAATTTCACGAGCTTTTACGATGGTGCAAGTGCTGGCGTGATCCCAAGAAGCGGTGCTGGAGATAAACAATCCACTTCCCGTGAAGTCTTCTCTCCAATGAAGAAAGAAATCACGGGATCTCAAGTTATGCGCAAAAGAAAATGAGAAAAAAATTGATTCATGGTATCGAAGTGCAGTGTGTCAAGTACCCCTATACAGCGCTTTTTTTTTTTATGGCCAAAAATGCCACTGCAACCACTGTGCTTAATGTTCCAGCCTCACTGCAGCTTGCCACAAAAGCGCACGACAGCGAAATCGCTATGTTTTGCGGCAAATAGATGTGGGCTTTGTATATAAATTTGCCCCATACATCTCCGGTCCGCTTGCTGTGATAGCGAAGCAAGGTACTCGACCGGTTCACAATCAATGTTGGAATCGCCGTATGTTAATGCTTATTTGATTTCTCGTCAAATGTTCGAGCGGTTCTTTATATGACTGAGTGAGCAATACTCCCTTCAAAGCTCCCTTTAGGTGGCTTTTTTTCCCCTTTTAACGGCTGCTTTTGCAAACGATTTGTTGTATCTATTCGCATGGGGACAAACAGTTAAACGCTAACTACTCGTGCTCTTTTAGTTTTTCATTTTTAAAGCCGTCGTGTGATGTCCATCGTACGCGGCTCGCGGGAACAGTGAGGCATTATTCCCATTTCGTGGAAAAAATACACATTTGCCCGGCAGCGATATAGATAAATTGCCAATTTATTTCCTGATGCCAGCAGCACAAAGATACGAGAGCTTTAGGAAGAAAATATTCAGAGAGGGTTGGTGGCGGAGCATGTCTAGGATTTTAATCGACACGAGAAGGCATACAACAAATCAGTCGGCTAGTAATGAGAATTATTATCGGTGCCACAAGAGCCTGTATATTAGTTTCCCAAAACGCCATCTACGCGCCTATCGCACTGAACGCAGTGTACGAGAGTAACCAAGAAACAATATTGGCGCAAAAAATACGCATCCGAGAGAATGAAACACTCGTGCCCAATACTCCAGCCACCTGATAAAGTTTTTTGTTCCTGTGCGTGTTATCCGCTTGCTTTCGGGCGTACCGAAAGCCATTCCACTGCATGAACGCTGCGTACTCTTTTCGTCTGCTTCTTGGTCGCTCGCTTGTCAAAGCCAGCGCCAATCACTACATCTTGAAGTATCAACTAAAGCCTCGATCGTCAGTCTTTCGCAGAAATTAGCGCGGCTCTTCGCATGTCTCCTCAGTGGAGAAATTGGTTTCCAGCGGTGTATTGTGCGCGCGCTGAATTGTCTGCTCAAGGAAGCGGGCGTTTTCATCGGCGAAAACTCTTTGGAGGACTTCCTGGGTAAATCGCATCGCCGTCAGCGCGTAGGATGTCGCAGTTGGACGCTATCCTCATCAGACATACACGGAAACGCCGGGTGCAAGCGGTGGAGAAGTGCATTCCCCAAATTTGGCCCACAGAAGCTATCTCCTCCTCCTTTCTCTTTTACATCTTCCAAGCTAATCCGTGTAACTTCCGCCCCTACCTGCACAGCATGCCTGGTATTTAACAGTCTCAAGCTGCTCCTGGGCTGCGTGCAGCTTATGCCGTAGGGGAGGGCTCGATATCAATGAAGGCCATCCACGTGCCCCGTATGTTCGGCCACGTGTCCAAGTGGATGCACATGTAGGACATGTGGCTGGTCTTTATTGTATTCAATATGAGTTCTGCTTTTCGAAGTGAATTGCGTTGCCACCAAGTGCAGGCACAAAATCAGCTCACCAGAAATCTGGTGCGCGGGCCTCAGAGTGCACATTCAGATTTAAAATATTACTCCACACGCGTGACCTACAAAGGACCCTTGCAATGGGCGCTCTTATGCGTGGATTAAGCGTAGAAAGCTGGGCTAGTTGGTTGTTAGTACAATTGTGAGACAATCCAGCGGCTAAAAAAGACACGGAAGAAGGTAGACGCGACAGGACGTTGGTTGGACGGCATTCGTCTTGTCTCGTCTACCTTCGTCCGTGTCTTTTTTAGCCGCTGGAATGTTTCACTTATGCGTGGAGAGGGGGGCGCACCTGCCTCCGTCAATGCTTCGCAGCGTGCAAGTGTGAGGAATTCTTTTGCCTTTTATTGGGAGTGCTTTGGAGAAGCTAGAGATGCAGCAGTGAGCGGAGTTTGGAAGGCCTCGATGGACCAGCGCAGAACGTTGTCCATACTGGCAGGGCAATGCAAGGGACCCTGGGGACGCTATGTGAGACCCAGCCGGCGCTGGGTGACGCGGAGTTGTGGCACCGTCTTGTAGGTCGGGTAGAGTCCGGTGAGCACCGTTCCCGGCAGCGTGCCCACGGAGACTCCGTCCCAGAACTTCTTGCGGCGTGCTTCGCCGATCACCGAGTGGTCGCCCAGCCTCTCGACGGAGTCGCCCTCGCGCAGCCACAGCTCCTTGGGGTGGAGCGGCCGGTGGCTGCGAGACCGTCGCCTCAGTCAGCTCTTTAACTGGCCTCACTTAACGGCCGGTGCGCGCGTGCAGTTAGCGCCACAGCACACGGGATCTGTCGGGAAGCCGCGCTTTAACTACCTCACAGTACACGGCCTTCTACTGCACTGTCGTTCTCGTGTAATGTGCCCCGAACTATAATGTAGCCTTTTTTGAGAGTGGAATTCTGTTCAATTGACAGTTCATTCCCGCAATGGCCGTTTCGAGGCTTACCAGTACAAACAAGCTACCTCCGTTTTAAAGCCTTGGTCGGCATTACATTTAACGATTGTGCAGGTCCCGCCAATGTGAAAGGGAGAAAACATTTTGCACAGAAAGAAAAATGTTTCGGTTATTGCTCTATTGAAGTTGAAAATAACTTTTGCTTGTTATACGTCAAGAGAGAAAATAGTTATAAAGCAGAAAAAAGTGTGCTGGTCTCACATAATTATCGGGTTATCATTTAACGAATGTTCGAACTTTGTTAATATTGATGTCGGAGGGACCTGTACAATTTGCGGCGTCGTTTCAAGGCCGGTGAGCAGATGGGAGTCCAGAAGAGCGTGAACTTTAGCTTGAGGAGCCCTCTCGTTATTGTGGGTCGAATACGCACACTGTCGTAATAAACGAGCCTTGTTGCAGTATCGTTAGATCTGAAGTTATCTTCCAACTGATCAACCTTGCGTTTCACTAATGTGTTCGAGCACTCGAGATTGAGGGTAACCGCACTTATCTTCTGCTGTTAATCCAACCTTAATTCTACTCCAACTTAGCGCTGTGCTCTTGAAATGACATAATCCGATTATACGCTTTTTGCTTAATTGGAACAATAATTAAAAGAGACGAGTCAAATCAAGGGAAACACTGCTGAAGAAATGCCTTTCCATCAACTGCCCACAGGAGCCCCTGTATTCTAGAAAAACCAGCCAAGACGAAGACAAGTTCTCTTGTCGAAGCGTTGGCTAAGCACCCTGAGGCATACCCCTCAGCCGTTGCTCACTTTTTTGTCATATTTTTCTAAGCTCACTAAGATAACGTCGGCACCGGCAAGCTATCCTCCCATCTGAGTAGTGGCCGTGAATACGTATACAGTACCGTCTTTCGATGTCGCGACTACTCTTCTTATCGAGGTAAGCGTGGACCTAAATTGTCATCCAAGCCAGCTCTGTTGTGCGGGCACAAGACCATTGCCGGAAGGTTCGGCGTAAAAGCGGGCGAGATTCCGGCTAGCAAGCTCTCGAGTGCGCTTATACATTAAATAATTGATGAGCTATCTGATTGTCTGGCAAGCCTGACTCCCATGTACTTCTTCGAAGCTGTTTGTAATTCTGGAAATGTTAAGAAATGAGCTATCTAGACAGGCTTCCGTCCTTTCAAGGCAGAATCCACAGAATTAGAATAAATTTGACACTTAGCACCTAAGCAGTAAACTGTCGGGAACTGGAACGAGCTACCTGCTGCGGGAAAGCCCTGCTTAAAAAGAGGATGCTTTCGGGGGAAGTGAGTGGGTGGCTCTACAGCGTACGACACTGGTGCGAACATGGAAACAGGGCGCACTCGCTCACCCGTAGAGGGCCTTCCTGGCCGGGAACTGGACGAACGCATAGAAGTACTCCACGTCCAGCGAGACGAGCTGCGCGGAGGCGTCCGTGCGCCTGGCTTGCATGAGCTCGTAGACGACCCGGCAGACGCCCGAGGACAGGGTGCACACGACCAGGTCGCACTCGGCCAGCAGGAGCAGGTCCCTGGCTAGCGCCAGCAGCGAGGGAAGCGAGTAGCGCGTCCGGTGCTCCCTGGCGGCGGCCGACGCGGCCTCGTCCCCCACGAATGAGTAGTTCCGGAACCTGGGCGAAGCAAACAGTGCCGCTTGCTTATACAGGCGGAGATGCATTTGTTTGCTGAACTGACAACTGACGCTGAAGGAATTGACAGCGAGGGCTGCGCTGCCGTCCTCCGCATGAGCGCCCGCCCTGATAATGTGAAGTTCCACCAAGACCAGGCAAAGAAGCGCAAACTGAGTCACCCGATGCACTGCATGCATAATATTCTTTCGCTGCACAGAGAGGAGCGAGAAGGGTAGTCGTGTTCCCATGCTTCGCAACAGTAATTATTACTGTGCAGCGCACGGATACATATCAGCAGTACTCAACCAACCAGCGCGATCCCCAGTGATAACAATGTCACCTGTGCCTGAGGTCTCGGAAGACGGCCGGCTCGTCGGTGGCGACGAACACCCTCCGCGGCACCTGGGCTCCAGCGGCGGCGAAAAAGGCCTCCGCGTGCTCCATGTACTCCTCCACGTCGTGGAACGATGCCTCGCTCTCCTTGTCTGTGCGCCGGACGTGCAACCTGCACCCGGCAGGAGGCAGGAGCTGTTCACGCAGTGCTAATATTGCGAGAGGTAAAAATTATATTGTTGAAGTCATGAATACGAAGTAATGAACCCGGAGGCAGGAACGCCACCACCGCCAGTGATAAGCAATCTGTGAAGCTCAGTTACACAAGGGCAGTACTGCGATTTCGCCTCAGTACTGCATCCGGGATAAGAAAAAGACAAGGAAATATAAGTGGTGAAATAAGGACGCTACAGCGAAAGAAAAAAAAAAACATTACTGCTGATGGAAAAAAAGAGCTGGAGTGAGGAAGTAAGGTGCAGAAAAGACTGTGTGACGGGTGCACTTTGCACGCATATAATACAAAAAACCGTAATACCAAGAGAAAACAATGTGCGCAATAAAAAGATCTTTAATGCCAGTTTCTATATTACGTTATTAGTTACGAGCCTGTGCAAGCAAAACATGACTTGAGGTATATCCCCGAAAAAAAAAAATCATTAAGCTACACTATAGGATGAATGGTTGGGTTTTTAGAAATAACAGAGCGAAAAAGTCAGAAAAAAAGTATTACACACTAATTTTGTCATAGGAAATGAAGAGTAAGTGGCCACATTTGACCGAAGGCAAGAATGCAGGGGAACAACACAGTCCTTACTGAATAAACACGAGGTGTCATGATGCAAGTTAGTTAAATAAACCACTACCACCACCACCACCACCACCACCACTCAAAAGCACTAGCGAAAAGAACAAGCGCAATACTTATAATTTTGCGGACAGTATCGAATGACTAACACCGCGTCACTGAGTTATTGAAAACACAGAGAAGAAAAAAAAACTGCAAAGGACGGCAGTAACTTCCTCAGCAGATATGCAGAATAGGTTAAGAAAATTTCATCCTGATGAAGGCTGTTGAAAGGTTGTTTGTTTGGCTACTTGTTGCATAGCAGCTTTTATGGCAGCGCGAATAAAATTAAGTAAGGGACGACGACAGAGACAGACCGAAAAAAAGCCCTGCTTGAAAGTTGGGCACCCAGCCACAGCTCCTCGCTTTTCCGGACGTGGCTGAGCTCTGCGGTATAGCATGACGCCCTGTGTTGAATAGCACTTTGGGCGTCGCGTATCTCGTTTTGAATCCAGAATTTTAAAAATGTCTAAAATTACTCTGACTTAGAAAAGATTCAAAGCGGGGCAAGCGCCGGGACCTGAAGATGTTCTCATACCTGACTGTGGAAGAATTATAAGCAATGACTTTTAATGCGCTTTTCAGTGTCACATTAATTTTGTCACCACTACGAAGCTGAGCAGCGTGCTCAGACAGTACTTCCAACCGAAGCCCATTCCGTGCAAGAGCATCCGCCATTTATTTTTTAAACTTGTGTTAGGATTTCCCGTCAAAAAAAAGTGTCGGCCTCACTTCTGAGTCTCCTGCAGAGATAAATAAATGAATAGTTCCAAGTCACATTCCTGTCAGAGAATGCACCGAGATATTTTATTGTGTGTAGATATTAAAGGACTGCCACCGCAGTGGCTCAGTGGTTATGCTGCTCGGCTGCTGACCCGAAAGACGCGGGTTTCATCCCGGCCGCGGCAGTCAAATTTAAATTTCTAGAAGCCCGTGTACTGTACGATGTCAGTACACGTTAAAGAACCCCAGGTGGTCAAAATTTTCGGAGCCCTTCACTGCGGTGTCTCTCATAGCCTGAGTCGCTTTGGGACGTTAAACCCCATAAACTAAACCAAACCATATTCAAGGACTGCAGTGACGCGAGGAGCAAACACTGTTGTGGAAGAATAACAGTATATCAGTTATTGCAGTCTTTAAGGAATTGCTAAAGCTTATTATTTCAGACTTTTTAGCGTTTACCATCAAGGAGTTATCTTCGAACCATTGCGGAGCATGTGCTTGCCTGCAATGAATTTACTTCGATTTTCTCATTTTCTCACGGTATTTTTCTCTCACTGATAAACACCACAAATTAAACTAAAAATAGAAACATTCCCCTATGCACCTTGATTTTTGTGGCTGTTGGCTTCTTTTAAATGTACACTACGTCAAAACGAGCTTCTGATTTCTGTTTCCTTGTCGACTCAAGACTGCGAAAGCTTGGGGTACAAGCCAGTGGAGTACCTTAACAATCTACGATTGGTTGATGACATTGCCTCGCTAATTAAGTAACTCACAGGCCGAAAAAAGCAAGATCAAGGACCTAGACATGCGAACCGGAATGATGCGTCTAAAAATGAATATGAAGAACTATATGGTAACGATTGGAAGGCTCGAAAGGGAACAACACTTTACAATAGGCTGCGACGGATCCGAAGTTGTAAAAGAACACATCAACTCAAAGTAGGTAGTGACCGTAAATCGAGACTACGAGAGTGAAGTAACTAGGAGAAAAAGAGTAGGGCGGAGTGCATTAGGCAAGTACTCACAGATCACGAATGGCAGTTTGCTAGTTTCCCTCATGAGGAAAACAACATATTTTTCTTACTGGTAGTAGCCTATGAAGTATAAATGCAGAGGCTAACGAAAAGGATTCAACTTATATTGAAGACAGTGAGCGAGCTGGGCAAAGGAAAATTATAAGTGCGACGTTAAGAGACACGAAGAGAGCAGAATGGGTTAGGGAACAAACTTGACTTAGATATCCCTGTCGAAATAAGACATTGGGCCCCGATTTGCACTGTTAAACTACACGCGACTTAGGTGTGCTAGCACGTTTGCCCTTGTTAAGCTCTGTGTCCTTGTTTAGGATTTCTTGAGCTTGACAATTCAAGTGGCACCAAAATATTCTTGCGATCGTTGTTCGCTTTTCCTCTTGCAATAAGCCGCCAAACTGCTCATTGCAACTCGAGTCGCCGTTCCCTCTGTTCGGCCGTCTCTGAACTCGCTTGTTGTTGTTGTTGTTGTTGTTGGCCTCAGGAGAAGCCACTTCTACCCGCCTCTCTACTGCACCTTCTTCCGGTCACTTCATCATTCGCCTCTTCTTTCTGGCATCAGCGTGCATACGCTGATGCCATCATTCGCTCCTCAACTTTTTTCCCATCCTGCTTTGCAAGGCTATACTGTCTTCGCAACTGTGCTTCGACTCGCCGCCTCGCTACATCCGATGTATCGGTTGACTCACGTTCGCACTCTCTTTTATTGCGCTGCTATTCAGCTCGTTTGGCCCCTCGGAATCTTTTCGAAGGACCGGCTTTATCTATGGTTTCCCATAAGCAGCACTGCACGTTCCTTGGGTGTGTTCGTCCTTGGCCTTATCTTCCTGGCTTCTGCCTATGTACGCAACTATGATTCGCGCTCATCTTCACACCCGCTCTCCGTTCGGCTGCAGCTGGCACGACGTTCCTCTGAGATTACCCGAGCTTATTCGACAGCTGGCGCGACATCCTTCTCTCATTGGCTGCGGCTGGCGAGATGCTTCTCCGAGATAACCCGACCTTGCCCGTGTTGCTCCGAGGCTTCATCCGCGGACAGGATGATTTTTTTTGCCAGCGAGGAATCTAGCACTAGTGCACTAATAAATTTTATAAAATATAGAGCGCCCTGCTGGATTGAAATCAACTGAGAGTGTTTGGGAGTCATTTGTCATAGTTCAGCATTTAGTGCATCTTTGTTTCGTAATTAGCGGTTACGCAAGCAAATCCCGCTTAAGCGTTCGTGCATAAAGGCAGCAAACCCTTCTATTGGTTTTGCCCAAAGTGACGGAAGAGTTGGAGTGTCGAAGTGTGGTCCCTAACATTCTGTCCGCTGCTGTACAATTTGCTTAGCCTTTTTTTTTATCCTGCCTAAAACGAAAGACCGAAAGCTACCACGCAACAACTCTGCCATTTCAGCGCTTCCAAATGCGCTGTCACAACACTAGATCGTTTTATCTCGGAGGTGCTGTTCCCGAATGGCCTTGGCTTTTGCGGTGTATTCGAGGAATGCATCATGGAAGAGGGGCAAAATACGACGACGCAAAAAACAAACAGCGAGTTGTGTTTATTTATTCTTTGTTCTTCAAATAAATATTCAGTAGCTAGGAAGCACTCGTTTTGTGTCGCCCTTCTTGCGTCCTCGTTTTTTTTTTCGCTTCTTTTATGACGAATCTCATTCAGCTCGTCCAGCTTTTCACCTACCTTACAAGCCAGATGTGCGCTTGCAACTCCTGACACACCGCATCGCTCCGTAGAGGATCGTGTGTGGCGGAAATGACGGTGCGTCGCGATTCACGTGACGTTGCATGAAACATTAATTCCTATTAGAGACATTCTCCGCTCTTGGAGGTAAGCCGAAGCGCAAATACTAGAAAAGAACAAAAAACAAGTGCATCGTGCGGATGTTGCCGATGGAAAAGTTTTGAATGATGACTAGGGCCCGGAAATTTAGGCAGTAAAGAACCCCGAAATAGGCAGGCATCTAGGCTCTAAAAAATATTGAAATATGCGCTATAAAGCAAAAATAGGCGCTTTGAATAATACTCTTTATTCAGAAGTACAAGTTTTCTAAGTCAAACACGGAGCGTGTGGAGTGCTCAACTGAAGCAATAAAGCGCATTCTCAGGTTTTCGAACTTGAAGCTGCTTCGGTTTTCGTTAAGCATAGCTTTGTACTTTAAAAGGCTTCTTGTGACATCGCATGAACTTAGTGGCGCGAACCTAAAACATGAGAGTTGATAAAGGCTTAGGCCTTCAGATGATGTGGCCGTGGAGTGCATATTGCAACCGCGCAAAACGACGCAGGACGAAGAGAGGAAAGCACAGTCGTTTTGCGCGTCGTTTTGCGCGGTTGCAATATGCACTCCATAGTCAACCACCAATTAGCCCGCCTTCACTTGTTAGATGTGGCCGTATCGTCTCCGCGTAGAAAGACTGTGATTTGGGAAATTGTTTCTAGTCATTTATTTTCTACCAATTGTTGCATCTTCGTAGAAGCAGTGCCGCCCTTTCCTTCCAGTCCCCGAAGTGCTGCGGTACTTCTTCCACTACCTTCAACGATTCATCTATTGAGAGTCCAGCCTTTTCCAACTTTGTCATTCTTTCCGTCAATGTTGAGAAGATGGCACTAATGTATGTCAGGTCCCTTTCCAAACTCACCTCTTGCTACACTTCGAGATAAACACTTCGTTACACTACGTTCAAGTTACAAATCGAGAAAAACGTTCGGCGAGACCCGCGCCTTTTATGCGCGCATCGGCGCGTGCCTTTCACCATACATGAACAGATGTATCAAAATTCAAAAACGGCACCGACGTCCGAAATGCCGGATTTAGGCATTTATAGGCAAAAAGTGCGATTAAATAGGTAGTATTTCCTAAAAAATGACAAAAAGGCCGGCAAGTGCAAAAATCCCTCGTTTAGGCATTCATAGGCATGTTTAGGCAAATGCCTAAATTTCCGGGCCTTAATGATGACAAATGGAGCAATCACTTTCTTTTAGTTTAGGTTCACAAATTTCTGCTTTCAAAAGCTATTCGCAGCCAAAATTCTACGACGCGCGGATGGTTGCTGGCGAGAATCTCGTGGGTACCACAACTAGCAAACCCCATCGGGGACAGCGCTTTTCGGGTAAAATGATAGCGTGTTGAAGTCTGCGATTCCGAGCGGAGTCCTAAATCCACCAAGAAGCACAAAATTTGTTTCGCCCAATGAGAACTCAGGATTTGTATCCAAATCTTGCTCGGTAAGCGATAAACACAACAACAATAGTTCAGACTTCAGAACAGACAGTGTAATTCAGATTTCGGCCGTGGAACTGCCTTTGTCGGAGAAAAAAAAAAGCACTGGTCCCACGGCCGAAACCCCGCTGTCAATTAATCAATAGCACTCTCTTATCACCTCTCTCTCACACACGCACACGCGCACGCGCACGCACACAACTATGCAGATGAGCAGCCTACCACAAAACAGTCTGCAGACAGATAAACAAACGCACTACGGCTAAATGCGCATTACGAAACAGTAAGCAGCGCGCAGCGCTAACTTGCCTTTTCTGAAACATCGTTTTCTTTAAGTGCCCATTCAAAGCCGTGTCAGGAATGCTGTGACAGAATATGTACATAAGGATCTACCAGTCTATTCATACTACATCTTCTAGGACTTTCCACTTATGGATCGGTCAAAGAAAGCATCATGATGCAACATAGAAGAGAAAAAATGCTCTGGCTCTGAGCCGTGATTACTACAAAAAACCATAAATGCATGGAAATAAAGATTACAAAAGGGAGGAGTCAGTAACGAGACAAACAGGGAACCGCAAAACGAGAAAATGAAAATATTAGTCTACTCCACCCAGATTTCTTCTTCAGCAGCTCACATTTGTGTGTTCATTTTAGTTCAGTGCGGTCGTGAGGGCACCCCGGGGCATGTTCCGAATTCCTTTCAAATAATAAAGCTTTTCTTTCTCTCTCTCTTTCTCTTTGCAGTTACTTTCATAGGACGCTATCCAGTGGAAACTGCAAAAATAAAGGAACACTAAAACTAACAAATAACCGGTCGTGATATTGTGCGCTTATACTGCTCAGATATATTCCAGACTTGTCTAACTCTGCCGGTATTTCCTTTTTTCCGGAACTCCTAGGTAAAAACAAGAAAAAGACTGCAGGAAACTAGGCTCGTTTCCAAGCTGTTAAACGGGTTTTGCCATAGTTGCATCAGTTGCATTAACCGGCTCGTTTCACATGCGATGGCGTTTCGCTTACCCGACGACTGGCGACTGAAACTGCAACTTGCTCTTAGCCTTGGCGACGATGTCCGCGAGCTGCTCCGAAGGTCGCATGATGTAGGCCATCAGCTGGCCGAACCACCAGGCGTACGGGTCGCCGTGCAGACTGACCAGCGCCTCGGCGACGTCTCGGGGAAGCTCCAGCAGGGCAGCGCGGTTTGGGGACACTGCTCGCGCGTTGGACAAAGAAGCAATTCGGCACCGGCTACGTTCAAAAATGTGCTAATGCGATGCAGACTGAACGGAATAGATTGACATGCGCGGTCCCAGTAATTTTTGAAAACAATCTTTTTTTTTTCAGCTATAAATATGGCGTCTGCGTCATAGTTGTTGACGAAGATTAGAAAACATATGAGTCACGTGAACTAGTAAGGCGGTTAACTAATTTATAATGACTGTTGAAGTTAGGCGCCTGTTTGAAATTAGAAATTTTTACCGTGTCATTAGTATATACCATATGTTTTAAAATTCTGGTTAACATCGCTGCTGTGGCTCAGCAGATTATGGCCATGTGGCACCACCTCTGGAAAAACAGCGTGCCTTTGGAGCGCGCATGGTGGTGAACATATTTTAACGAAATTGTTTAGGAGGTTGTAGCGGCGGGTGGGGCTCTCAGTCCGGAACCACATTGGCGTAGGCTGCTGTCCGCGCTCTTTCGATGAGTTCTTAGCTACGCCCTCCTGTACGCGTAGCTCTAAATGCACCTGTAACGTGACTTTTTCTCTCCCATCTAAGCTGGAACAACGAGCAACGGCCAACAATACGCATGGCAGCAGAGTTTTGTCTGAGACAAAACGAAACAGGCGTCCGCCTGCTGAGCGTTATCTGCTCGCGTTTATGAGCCCAAGGTGGTCGAGATTATTCAGGGACACTCCCATAAAGCATCTGTTTATCTCTCCCCTCTTTCACAGCCTCTTTCATCCCTGTTCTCACGGTGCAATTGAGCTATCTACCGTGAAGTGAGACGGTTAATCAAAACGAATTTATTTTTCCCCGCACAGGCGCATTCCGCGTGATCCGCTCTGGATGGCCGACTTGAATAACGCAGTAAACTCGGCCGCCACAAGCAGCACTGAAAAAGCAGTCAGCTGCCGAAGTGTTTCGCCGTTGCGAGAAACGCTGTGTAACGTGAATAACTCGCGCAAAGCTGTCACCGTGATGCCGGCTGGCTTTGCTGATGCGTCAGCACTACAGTAGAGACTAAGGCCTACAGACTTAGAGAGGTAACTTGGGCTACCATAATGTTCGCAGCGGGCGTACGGCCTCGTGCATGGCTCTGGTTACATGACGACACATGACCCTCACGTGCCGGAAAGTTGGCAAATTACGTAAAGACCACCAGAATCCACCGACTAAAAAAAAAAGACTTTCAGTGCTACATCGCAAATGTGGAATTTTTCAAGCCAGCGCTGTGGACAGCGCTGTTTTCTAGTGCACTTACAATTCTCTCCGGGCCACGGCGAGCGCGGTTCCACTCTTTCCGGGCAGGCGAAGCTCAACGGCAGGAAGACGCGGCTCCACGCCGAAGGTGCGTAGTGCCATGGCTCCGAGTCGACCAGCACCGGGCGGCCCAGGCTGAGGCCCCGCGCCAGGCACCATAGGACGTCGTGGATGGCCGACGAGAAGCCGTACGGGTTGGCCAGCCGACACACGAGTGCCCGCGAGCAGTTGCCCTCGTTCTGGTTCCGCTCGATGGCGCGCCTCACCTGCGCGTCGGTCACAGTTTGGATTTGAGGTCCTTTCACTGCACACGCCTTGCCGTAGAAAACGTACAGTCTTTGTCAAAAGTAACCAGGCTGCACGTTTCTCTTCTCAGTCGTATAAAAAAGCTATTATGCCAGCCTTGAAGGCATAAATCTCTGGTATGGTAAGAAGAACCCCTGTTCTCACCTTCAAAACACTTTTTAATATTTAGGGAAGCCGTGAGGGCTCTGTTATACGAATGAGAATAAAACCATGTAGCCTGGTTACTTTTGACAAAGACTGTACATTGCGTTAGTAAGGTGTTAGCGGTGTGATTCCGTTAACTGAAATGGCATTCTTTGTGGGCTAAATATGACGACAAACACCATGCGATACACGCAATATAAAATCTCTTAATCAGTGTGCTGGACTTGAAGTGTTTGAGGAATTACAACTTACCCACGCACAAAGTTCAAATATGCATGTTACACGCTCATAAAGTGATCTGCTTTTGGGTTCTTGCGTACTGAGCGACATCCGGAGAGAATAACTATAACGGTAGTTTTTTAGTACGCGAAAACGCTCCGTGTGGGATACGCGTGTGGTTGTGCAAGCAAACTGCACAATACCAGGCACGAGAAGTGGGCGTGATAAACGCCCATGACAATGCAGGTTCGGCGGCAGGGCTGCGTGCGTTTCCACAAGCGCCCTGTTTTCGCATGCAAAAAAAAAACAAAAAAAAACGAGGGGACACTTAAGCTCCAGCGTAAGCGTATGACGCGATAGCCTAATGGGATAATTTCCATACATGCGGAAGGTCATTCTCAACTTTACATCCGCCGCCGCCGTGGCTCAGTGGCTATGGTGCTCGGCTGCTGACCCGAAAGACGCGGGTTCGATCCCGGCCGCGGCGGATGGAATTTCTTTGGAGGAGAAATTCTAGAGGCCCGTGTACTGTGCGATGTCAGTGCACGTTAAAGAACCCCAGGTGGTCGAAATTTCCGGAGCCCTTCACTACGGCGTCTCTCATAGCCTCAGTCGCTTTGGGACGTTAAACCCCATAAACCAAACCAAACCAACTTTACATCCAAAGCTCCATGGTTGTCCTATACCACTTCTGGCGAAGTGGTGCAGCAGTTAAGCCACGTGCAACTGCCCTGCGATGGCAGGTGCTCCCAGGGGTGGGCCTTGTGCCCCCCCGGATCGCTCTTCGCGAGCGATCAATCAGTAATTTAACTGGTACCTGGCACGGCGGGCAAGTTGTGATGACGCCACAAGGTCATGTGACCTTAGTGGCCCACCAGCCTCCTAAAACAAACTCTCTCTCTTCTCTGGGCACAACCTGCCAGAGTCATGCTCATGATGTTTCGCTCACAACGCCGACGCCACATTTTCTGCGTAAGGGGGCCTTTATAACGCTATCGTTTTAGAAGGTTCCATGCAGGCTTGGCTTTACTGCTTTGTCAACAAGGCGTCGCCGCTTACCCGTGCCGCGAAATGGGGCCGCTGAGCGAGTCAACTCGTGGCGCCTGGAGGAAATATGGGATTTTTTTCTCCCTGCGGCGCGGTCCACTGTGTTCCCCACCTATATACCTCACACAGCTCTTGCGAGAAATAGAGACGAATGTAGACGGTAAACTACGCACTCGCTCAAGAACTTGGCTAATCCTCCAAGCAAGGATTCTTGATTTAGACGATCTTGTCAGGGCAGTCATCGCGGTCGAAGATGAGCAACAAGAAGCTCTTTATTGCGATCTCTTAATTACGAATACCTGGACGCTTAACAGCTCATCCTGCCTTTTCGAGAAATGGTCGACAATTGTTCTAGTGGATTTTGCTGTCCTGTAGGCTCTTTTTCATATGGAAAATGACGTGGACGGCAAGTTTCTGCCTTCGGCGTTCTATCAACGGCGCAGTTGCTGAAGAGCAGCCGCAGTCTTGGAGCTTTTGTCAGCTGCCTGGGTGACGCTGAAGTTGTGAACAGGAAACCCCTCTTGGATGTTCATACACCTGGGCATAGAAGCCCTACCCCAGTGGGGCCTTAAACAGGGCTATTCCACATTGTAGTTGGTGCACAGTAGATATTTTTAGAGCGCTACGTATTAGGGGGCAGATTACCGTGAAAGACGTAGTAGCTTGCGTAGTCAGGAAGTGTCCATGGAAAACACTAAACATGGTAGCCGGCATGCTTCCTCTACCGCCGAGCCCGCGTTACGAAGGCGGCCTAAGGAAACTTCGTTCTAGGCTTATTCCGCGCCAATTCTGACGGACTCGAAATTGGCACTTCAGAGGCGAAAGAGTGGATTCACCCCACAAAGGTTATGCCGCTGCTTGATGCCTTTGGTGCAGCAACTGCACTGCTGGGCATTTTGTATGCGTTTTCAGTGGATTCTTTCTCATAGGGGCGTCCATGAAAACGAGGTGGCTGACAGCCTCGCTCATTAAGAATTGTCTTCTGAACCACCGAGAAAAGTCTTTCAAGCTTCCAAGCCATCTTTTAGAGACACAGGAATAAACCATTCCAAATCCCTGCGGTTTCCGCCTAAGCGACCCTGAGGGCTGGAAAAGGCTGAAGCCATACCGTTGCACTGCTTACGCATCGGTTGTACTTGTGTTCCAGCTTGGATGTATAAGACATGGCTGACATCATCTCCGTTATGTTATTCCCCTGGTGATTTGAGGTGACTCACAGTATCACCTAATAGTATTTTCTAATTACGACGCGGAGCGGTAGGTCCTGCTGGACTCAGTCAAAAGGCCAAATGTGCCCCACGGATCTCCGCAGGCCACCGTTAGCACACGAGGGAACCGAACGATTAGGAGCGAGGCTTTCCGCCTTCTACAGTTTCTGCACAATGCTTCCCCGCTGTAGCCAACAACAACCTTCACCTCTCAGCCTCAAACTGCTTTCGAATTTCACCTTCGCGTAAAATGTTATTAGATAAATCCCAAAGGCACAGGATATATGACTCGCTGAAACACGACAGTAGTAGCAAAAACTGATTTTTGCGCATGATACTGAACAGTTTATAAGCACTGTGGCATCGGGTCAGTCGAGAGTGGCTTTTGTTCTACCGTTTGCATTCAGTGTTTGCTCACTTAACGAAATCACTTGCGAAAACGTAGCCCTACTCATTACCTGTGTTGTCCGTATGTCCGATGAGTGCATGAAGGGACATAGCAGTGGGAAGGCTTTGCTTGCAAAAGGGATAGTTGCGATCGCTGCACTGAGGCAGCTATGTAGTCGCCGCCCCGTTTTGATTTCCGCGCGCCCGACAAATTGGCCCGAAGCAGTTCGCTTTTTGGTTCCTAGATGGCGGGCCTTTTTGAACATCCCTTTGCAAACCGCTGGAACGGAAAGACGGAGCCACCAAGTTGGTCAAATAAAGAAATTAAGGCGGCCACCGATCAACGACGGATGTCTTCGCGGGAGCATAGAGTGACGAAAAAGGCGTAGATTTCTCAAAATGAAATAGGCAAAAAATGGGAGTCATATCGTCAAAAGAAACCACAAGCACAGATTCCCGCCCGGGGTAATATAAAACGGTCCAGTGATCACTGGATGGCTGAAGTTCGCGAAACAACTAAGAGTGGGCCAAGAAAATTTTAGAACCACATAGGCTTTCTAAAACAACAAAAAAAATAAATAAAGGAAGCAGGAATAGATTCAATATCCTGGCGGAAACTGTATAGAGGGAACGACGCTTTGAAATACATAAATCAGTTTAATAGCTGAGTCTATTTCTGAAGGACGCAAAGTCCGGCGAGTTGCTTGCTACCTGGCATAATGAAACGGCGCAAAAGGCGCAGGACGATGAAGATAGGGCAATACAACAGGGCGCTGACTATCAACTGGTTGCTGTATTCAGAGAGCACACATACGTATCCGAGGTATTCATTGGACATCATGGGCGTTATTGTATGGTGCAGCGAGCAGCTTCAGCACTGCAAACCGGAGCATGTGGCAAAAAGCCGATTACATTAGCTTGATCCCTTGCAACATACGCAACTAAATGGCCGCCTTTTCGTCCTTGGTGCATATTCCCTATATAGAAAACGTATTCAGACCAAAAAAAAGAACGCAGCGAAAGGAGAGGTACAGATGCAGATAGTGTACCTTTAAAACAGAGATAAAATTTGAAAGCAAAAAGCCCCGCATGCGCTGTCCGGTCAGGCGTAAGAAGAGAAAGCCAGCATCTCAAAATTTACATCAGTAAGACAGATGAGGCTAGTACAGATTGCATGAACATAATCTCACTCTTTAAGATTTAGTGACAGCTGCTCAACACACGGGTCCTCTTCCTTCTGAATGCAGAAGCCTTCAACGACTTCGCGATATACTCTATGCTCGTTCTTGTAGATTATTGTCGTGCGGTCTAATTATGGATAGCAGTGGCGACACTGTCATCAGTACCGCACAGGATTCCAGCTCGGCGGTTTACTCAGACGGTATCCAAGGCTCTCCAAGGCGCATATTAACTCATCGTCCCGTTTGCCCAATATAATTCATTGCACAGGAAAGGGGAATTCTATAGCCCCCCCCCTTCCCCTCCTTTTCCTGCATGGAACAAACACTTGCTCATAGCGCATGCGGCACCCGCTCTGTGTGCAATTCTTATTCCAGCCTTCACGCTTTCTGATACGGGCACAAATTATTCCTAGGTTGTTCTCGGTTGCGAAAAGCTCCTTTACAATGCATCTTGCAGCAACGTTAACGTTCTTCAGGCGATGCACACGCCATGATCATACGAGATTGCTGTCGTCCGTTGCTTAGAGCCATTCCTCTTATGTGGTGGGCATTTTAATTTTTCAGCCACTCTTTCACATCATTGTGCAAGAGATTACCAGGAAAACCAGACTCCTTGAAATGGCTAACCTGGTTTCACAAGGTGGTCTCCATATTGTGAGGATCGGATTTTGAAAGCGATATGCGGCAACCCGTGAAACCGCGATACACTAGTTGATAATATTTGAATGTCCCAAGTCATAGCCGAGGTTCCAGTGCGGTTCAGCACTTTGTCGAGATATTTGAGGGGTTAGGAAAAAGATTCAGCTTTAGTGTAAAGGCAGCCAACGTAGAATGTATCCAGTTTTTGAACCAGAAAGTTCTGTTTGGGGAGAAATCTGTCTGTAGGGATTGCCGCCGTCGGTCGGGTAAGCCGCTGAGAATTTGCTTCGGCTGTCACGGCAGCTTACTGATGAACACGAAAATGGGAATTTAACTTGCATCCTCATCTAGCGCTGCGCGACATCAATTTTACCACATCGGCGCTTTTAGAGCGAGGCAAACGTGCTGCAGTGAGCGGAAAGCAAAAAACGCTGGGCGTGTGTAGTGCCACGAAAAGTGAGGAAAGGTACGAACCTTGTTCTTCAGCTGAAACAAGGCTTGGCGCTTTCGTTTCACGACGCCCATTTCGTGAGCCATGGCTCTGATTTCGGTGGCCAGATGACGAAGACGTTCGCGGGCGGAGATAGAGACGGTGGCCAGGGTATGGGCGACTGCCTTGGGTGCCTTCTTGGCGATCGACCGCATGTGGAAGCTAAGGAAGCGGTCCATTTCGTGCACGCTCAGCTGGATGTGGTTGTAGAGCGCCGCCGTGCTCTCGAAGCCCAGGAAGCGTCCTCCCGGCGCGAACCTCGCGCTGCTCACCAGGTCCCGGGGGGTGGCCGTAGGCTCCGCCAGTCGCCTCAGGCGGGCCCTTTACACATCGCGATTTCAATATTTAGATCTGGCACGGCACATGCGGCGTTTTACCTAAAGAGAAATAGAATGTATTCATTCTGTTCCTTTTAATGTCACAATTTTCTGGTGCAGATGCGACTCCCTGGCAGGCCCGCGGCTGCTTTATAATCTTCTCGAAGGCCGATGCTCGCCTGCCATTTTCCATTCTCTTGAGGACCATTTCAAGAGTGATCGCTTCATCGATAAAGTTCTGACTCAAGGCACCTGACGAATGAGCCGTCGTCCGATGTCGAATGATATGTCAAATGAGGCGTTTGAATCACTGCGTGAACATTGCTCCTTTACTCTTATCCTGTTACTCTAGAGAAGGCTATTTCTCAAGTTCCCAGTTACTCGCTGTATCAGTCGCAGTCGAAAGTAGATCAACGGTAACTTGTGATGCCTTGGTGTCAATGACCGTGTAAGGAGATGTGGCAGTTTGAAAGCAGTGTAAAAACCATTGAAGTGAATGCAGAATGCAGCAGTAGACAGCGTGTGTACAGCGGTCCGGGGTGCTCTGGCATACGCGTGCAGGACTCCACTTTTGCTTTAAATGCAATTAGGGGAACGGATTAAGAGAAAAAGAAACTCAATAATCAGCGAAACTGTCTTACCAGACTGACGGTTCGGATTCCAGTGGCAGGATGCCGTACATCTCCAAAGGAATCTTGTCGTGCTCATTCTCCGCTAGCGTGAAGGCTTCCCGGCTGCTATTCCAGGCCCAAAATGCCGCGCTGGCGCTGAACAGCAACAAGAGCAGCGTCGGCCATCGCTGCATTCGCCGCATGCTCTCGTCGCTGGACGCAGCTGTTGTCCCTCGTGCGCCAGCCTGCCGGAAGGGTGACCCGTGCGCGGCTGCCAGGCGCGGCCCAGCGACAAAGGCGCCCCTTCCGCTGTTTTTGTGCTAGCAGTCCATGTGGGCCACGCGGTAATGAGCCACCGTAACTGACGGAAAACTCAGTTTGAGCGCCACCTTTCCGTCCATCCATGCGACCGATGCTACGCATACGACATTGTATGGGGCAGCCACTTTCATATGCAGCGCGAATCGGTGCGTTTTACTTTCGCCGAGTGTTAAGCATCAACAACCATGCTCCAATAATTGTGCGGCAGCGTTATTCAGAAGAGGGACTTGTTGGTGCCATAATTTTCGCTACGCTGTGTTTTTATTTATTAATTTAAAGATACTGCTAGCTTCTTTGAAGCGCCTGTGGCAGATTTGAGGGACAAATATATGTACTAGAAAAATGCTTGCTGTGGAAATCCTTGCACTCCGCCGCTGTCTCAGCGCGGCCACCGCCACCGTGTTGCGATGTTGTCGCGGAGAGAATGTTTGGTGACTACTCGTTGTCACTTGGCTGTTGCTCCTCCCCCGGTTGACCAACGGAGCTTTTCAACTAGAGGATTTTGGCGGAATTTCAGGACCAGCTCTGGAAGCTGCGCACTGCGCGACCGTCCGGGCATGGCCAGGAGAAACAGCTCAGGGACAGTGGAAGGTGCGTACTCTACTGGTCTTGTCCGCTGGCTCTAGCGGGATCCGTACGGACCAGTCCATGTTTAAGCTCACCTTCACGGGGCTCTGTGACCTGCAACGGCTCGAGCCTGTCTAGCACGGTTCAGCTAACTGCGACAAGCGTACATTGCGTTGACTGCCCACTCTTTCTCGCGAATTAGCCCAGCGGTCGCCGCGAAAGAGATCACAGCACTGCCGTGGGGATCTTCTGCAACGGTGTGCTAGCGTTGCTCATTGCTCGTGTCACCTTGTGAGCGCAGCGGAGCCTCGCTCCTCGTGCTTAAAAAAATGGCTTAAATAAACGTATCATTTGTGAAGTTATATGCCTGTTTCCAAGAGGCGAGCCGGTCACCTCTTTGCTGAGGTCGAGTTTGACGCAGCGGTGGCCTAGTATGCGTGTTCCAAAGGCAGTTTGAGTATATTTAAACCAACGTGGTCACAACTTCGGTGAACTTAAATACGTTCCTACCCTAGCACACTAGCTCGACCGCAACGCCAACAGCGGCTGGACTTTGATGACAGCTTATGCATTGTCCAGTCAGCATTCTAACCTGCAAGATGTAGAAAACATAAAGGCATTCCTAAGGCAGAAATTTAAAACATTACAGCCAACAGGGTTAAACGCCTGCCAGGGAAACATGAAATCTCTCAGGTATATTTCGTTGCTCACGTAATCCTTCATTATAGTCTTGAACCTGGCCAGAGTCAAGCTAAAAGGAAAATCAGAAGTTAAAAACGTGTTGAACTGCGTTCCGCTAACCTCGTATGGCCTCTTTGTCATTTCTTTCGTCGTTTTCTTTTCATCTACCTTTATCTTTCGTTGTGCACCTTGCTGCTGTAGTTTCTGAGTGATCTCCCCCCCCCCCCCCCCCACCCCAACACACGCACATTTTTGTCTCATTTCTTCTGGCATTCCCAAACGTAAAACACGCTTTACTACGCCGTTATTGTCCTCTCCTCTTGTATCCCCTCTTTAGCTCTTCTAACTTTCACTTAACTGGTTCTGCTGTGCAGCAGTGTTTATTTATTTGAAATTTTCCCAGTCAACCCACCGTCCTCTTTACTATTCAACCTGTCGCAGTTCTCCTGCCTGGGCAACAGCTTTTTCAAGTTCCCGTTCACTGCCTCGCCACCCTCTGCACTCCACGCCCTCGCACCTTCAGCCAGTTCTTCCTCCTCGTAGCGAAGACCCTATTCAACTTCTGCCAATGACCGCATTATCCATACGAGATAAGTCGTCTTGTCGAAACGTTGGCTATAGGACTGAGTCTTCTCCTTTACCCTTGCTCATTTTCTTGTGTGTTGTCAAGAATCCCATGATGCTGCCTTCTCTTTTCTAAGGTAACGTAGTCAGTCTCAAATGGCGTTGCAGTAAGTTTTCCTGAGCAGCCAGATTGAGGCTCATATCCACGCAGTGGGGACTGAAGAACTATCATCCGTGTCTGGAAACAAAGGTGGCGAACGTTTTTCATCACCTGTTCTAAGCAGATGTGCTTTTAAGACGGTCTCGGAAACGAGTCAGTTCATAATGGTAGATATATTTACTGTAGCATCTTCATTCGCAGCAGATGGGAAATGTCTAGCTGGCACACGCTGCTTCATTGTTTAGCACCGTGGACCAGTGTAAACATTCTCCCAGCGTTCCAGCACCATAGAAACGACTATTATTAATTAATTAACAAAAAAATAATACCCGTTTACCAGCAGGAAATAAGTTGCGTTACCACGTCGATATGTTGCACAAATCAGCTTGCGGCTCACACGCAAGACTTCTTTTGTCTTCTTGAATTATGGCAAGTGACCATCTGCAAAACATCTCCCATGTCGCTGTTCCTAGTCAGGTAGACAGAAATACCAGGTAGTAAGATGAACAGCAACATTGCGGCAGTGCTCAAGTGGTTGGCTAGGGCATCCGCCTATCAGTGGGTTCGAGTCTCTCTGAAAGTTGATTTTCTTGCGTATTTTAGCGAGTTTTCCAACGATGTGGACCGATGGACGGACAAACACACGAAAATTGCTTACAGACTTAACATGTTGCCGTTAAATGCATTTCGGCATTAAAACGCGATAAATCAGCACAATAACCGGAATGCAATGGGATGGAAAAAATTATGAGTTCGTAGGAACAGGTCCGACGCGAAGGATGGATTATACAATATCAGTTGAGTAACTCAGCCGAAGCACAATTTGTTGCTTCGCAGCCATTGTTGGTGGTCATTATGACATCTTAGGTCGTAGTACGTATTGATCAGCAGGTCATTGATATCATCGAATGGTAAACTCAGTGTTCGATCTTAAACTCGCACATCTGACGCAGGCGGAAAGCGTCGAAAGAAGTTATTTCGATGATGCAATATTTCTTGTATAGAGGGTCCGATATCTACATAGAGATCACTTTTTCAATCGCTTTCAACACATTTTTAGACACTAAAAGTTCATGCTATCAGTTAGTGCATTGCTACCTCACGCCGAGTAGTAAGAAGGGGTGTGATTCTAAATGCGAGAAACAAACCAGAAGCATGGTGTTCAGTGCTCAGAGGTATGATGTAATGAATCTTTGAGGTAATTCCAGCTGTATATGAGGAGGCTTATTTTTTATCATGAGCATCCCATAGCGTGAATTCATTAACGTAACCTCTCTGTGATGTTGCTGTATTGGCTGTCTGTATTTCATTGCCACAGGGTCAGGAGCACTATTAAGATTACAGGTAGACTTTTAGCTAATAACAAGTATCCTTAATTTCATTAAGAGTAACGCACTCCGCCTAGACTACAACACAAGGGAAGTCAATACTTCTTTTAACTCATGGCCTGATCTACGTATACAGACTACGTTTACAGCATCCTGATTTATGCATATATATATATATATATATATATATATATATATATATATATATATATATATATATATATATATATATATATATATATAAGATGCGAAATTGAGAAACGCTTCGTTTATTGGGAGTCGACGTTTCGGACAGAGCCTGTCCTTTTTCAAGACTGAGGTTACATGGTTCTTGCTTCTCTTCTTAAAGGGTCTTCATCTGTACAGGTGTTCGACACCTGAGCCAAAACAAGCCGACGCTGCAGAAGCAAGAACGGCTCAGGGAAGAGAAAAAAAAGAAAAAAAATAACAAAAAATACACAAACGGGACAGGGGGTGGGGAGGGTAAATGTCGTCGCCCGCCACCCACGTATGCGGTCGCGGGGAGAAAAGAAAAAAGGAAAAAAGGGGGAAAAAAAAAGGAAGAGCGGGAGGGGAATATGGACAGAGAACTGAGTCCTAACACAGCGGACAGCTAGCAAAGTGTATAGAGACAAACAGTGGCCGACGCACAGCATAGATTTGAAATGCACTCAAATGTTGTCCACTTAAACGAGTAAACAAGATACAATGGAGCAAAAGGGCGGGAAAAAAAAAAGAAAGACTTCCGCCATGTGCAACTTCTTTGGCAGGATGAGTCAAGGCGGGCAGAGTGGAATTTAACGAGACACACGTGGAGTGTACCTGCACACACCCACACAAGCAACAAAAAAAGGAAAAGAAAAGGCCGGAAACCGAGGCGACTTTGGGGAAGAATCGTCGCGTGGGGCCACTATCTGGGCGTTTACATGAGCCCGACAAAAGTCGGGTTAAGGGGGCTGTCGGGCCGAGAACCGGTTGTCGGGCTCATGTATACGCTAGGGGGTAGAGCTAAGGGAGCGTCGAGTCGAGCTGGGCCAGCCCGACTGCAGGGGGTGGGTTGACTCTGCCCGACCCGGCTGGAAGGAGCATGTATACGCTGCCTATGAATGGCGAATCGGTGCTCCCCGGCATTCATCACTCAGCCCGGTGCGAAGATCAACGACATTCGAAACCTGCTGGACTTTGTGCCTCCATCGGTGAGCGGATTTATACTACATTTGGGGGCTAATAACCTGATCAGCGACGACATCCGGACTGCGATTGAGCGGTACGCCGAGGCCTTTAACATCATCCGCACGGAACGTCCTCAAGTGCAAGTCATCTACGCAACATTAGTTCTGCCACGCGCCCCAAACCGCCGACGACGCTCTAGCAACTGGCGGTCAGTGGACCGACTCAATCGCCGGGCTGAGAGCTTCAATCGCCAACTGGTTGAACTTTGTCATCGAGAACGCAATGTGTTTTTTCTTAACCACTCTCTGGAGGTCTTTCCCCCAATCAGTGTACTCGCTGCAGATGGAGTGCATCCTAGTTTCCGTGGGGTTTCGGTGTTGGCGTGGCAGATTTACAACCTGCTCCTCGACTACCATCGGCATCGCCTGACAGAGTGGCAGGACCATCTAATGACAACAGATGAGTATACCCACCCCACCATGGAGCATCGAGCAGCTCCTAGCTACTCGGAGGTCCTCACCAGCCGCCCGAAAAAGGACAGACAAGGTGAAAACTCCCCAACCACACCTCAGATGCATCGACAGGTGGAGGAGCATCGAACACCTGGGTGTCGGGCCAAGATGTCACTACAGCACCCAAGGCTTTCGCGCGATGGAGACAGTACGACATCATCCGTGACCCACCGCCGAGCCCTACTTCCAACACCAACGCGGCCACCTTTTCCCAATGTGGAAAGCAACACGATACCCGCTACCTCCTCCAGGGAAGCGACACGAAAGAGAACCACCGAGAGACCCGAATTAACAAGAGTCCTACGCTCCGGACCCCACCAGCAGCAACCTCCATCCAAGGCTAACCACCAAGATACACCAACCTCCCGAAGCACAGCACAGAAACCCACCGAAAACAGCTCGAAGACTCCAGCAAGTCCCGGCGCAGCCTCAGGCCATCCAGAAAAATAACCCCGCCATTCATAGTGGCCCCACGCGACGATTCTTCCCCAAAGTCGCCTCGGTTTCCGGCCTTTTCTTTTCCTTTTTTTGTTGCTTGTGTGGGTGTGTGCAGGTACACTCCACGTGTGTCTCGTTAAATTCCACTCTGCCCGCCTTGACTCATCCTGCCAAAGAAGTTGCACATGGCGGAAGTCTTTCTTTTTTTTTTTCCCCGCCCTTTTGCTCCATTGTATCTTGTTTACTCGTTTAAGTGGACAACATTTGAGTGCATTTCAAATCTATGCTGTGCGTCGGCCACTGTTTGTCTCTATACACTTTGCTAGCTGTCCGCTGTGTTAGGACTCAGTTCTCTGTCCATATTCCCCTCCCGCTCTTCCTTTTTTTCCCCCCCTTTTTTCCTTTTTTCTTTTCTCCCCGCGACCGCATACGTGGGTGGCGGGCGACGACATTTACCCTCCCCACCCCCTGTCCCGTTTGTGTATTTTTTGTTAATTTTTTCTTTTTTTTCTCTTCCCTGAGCCGTTCTTGCTTCTGCAGCGTCGGCTTGTTTTGGCTCAGGTGTCGAACACCTGTACAGATGAAGACCCTTTAAAGGGCCACTGACCAGGGTCCGGACATTTTTGAAAAACAAGCCCACTGCATAGATGAGGCATCGAAGATAACCTCTGCAAAATATTAGAGCCATGCGCGCCCCGAAAAGCTGCGAAAATTCAAATCAAAGCCCGTTCGTTCTTTCCTTCCTTCAAAAACGGGCCCGGCCCACTACTCTGCACCCCGCTGACGTCAAGGGGGGCTACTTTCGCTAAAGGCACTCCATTGGTGCATCGTTCTGACTGACGGGAGAAGGCTGGGCGTAGCCTTGGCGTCGCGTCGTCTGCACAAGGCTTTCCGCAGCGCCTTCTGTTCTGGCTCATGCCTACAAACCCGCATGAAGGAACAAAAAAAAAACTGCGGAGGGAGCGTGCGGCGACAGCCTTGAACCCTAGCCATAAAAAGTAAAAAAATAGTAAAGCTGAGGGAGTTGGTTCGCCCCCCCGCCGTGATCACGTCACGAGACGCTCTGCGTGCGCGCTCCCTTCTCAGTTTCTTTTCTTCTATGCGAGCCCCCCAAAACAAGGTTTTAATTAGTAGTGCAGCAGAGCCTTTCCCTCGCTCGCCCACATGACCGCTCCGCACACACACCCCTTATCTTTCGTGCATCTTGCGTACGCCTTGACTCCAATGAATGACATATGCTTTGGAGCGGAGAAAAGACACAAACACACAGAACACAAACACGCATGGAGAAAAGCAAACGGGCGGTTGCCGGGTCCGCGCTTCGCCGTGTGTTTCGAACACAACCGACTTCCGCCCCTCCGCTCGTGAAACGGTGGGGAGGCCTAAAAGAAAATGAAAAGGTGGCTCGTTAACTGGGAATGACAAACAGATGTATGAAAGGATGCGCTCGCTAACAAGTCTAGGTGGTCGAGCCGATCGCGCCTCTCGATCGTTCAGTGTGCGGAGAAAATGCAAAAACCAAGAAAAGAATTCTATTGAAGGCGGGGCCATGACGTCGCCCTGTGACGCACTCCGCAGACACCACGCCTCCGGCTTACACCGGAGAACGAAGGGGTGATTTTGCCTTGCCGAGCCTACTCGACGAGGAGCGGGAGAGAAGAATTTCGAGGAGGGAATGGAAGGAGAGGAGGCTCGCTCAAAGAGAGGTAGAGAGTGTCTGCTGCGCTGGGGTGGGCACGGGGCCTTTAAGAAGAGAAGCAAGAACCATGTAACCTCAGTCTTGAAAAAGGACAGGCTCTGTCCGAAACGTCGACTCCCAATAAACGAAGCGTTTCTCAATTTCGCATCTTATTTTAAACTAGCAACCAAGTACGTTTACCTTATTGTGCTACATATATATATATATATATATATATATATATATATATATATATATATATATATATATATATATATATATATATATATATATATATATATATATATATATATATATATATATATATAAGGTGTACGTATTAAATAACCAACGGGCCGGAAAGCTTTCATAGAGCGCTTCATGTTTTACGGCTGTATAAGAAGATTGATAACTACCGTTAACAACAGGCTGCATACTCTTACTGAGGTAACTAGGAAGTAATTTTCTGAAATTTCCAGGAGGCCGCAGCGATTTACTGAGTAGGTTGCTTTGAAGAAATACTCAGGTATTTTCAGTGCAATCATGTTGTTCTCAACATTAGTCTGTTTATATATTTATTCAGAAATATTCAATCTCTGCTCACAGATATATCAGCGTTGGGAATAAAAGGTAATCCGCACGAAAATGAGGTTTTAGAAGTCATATGACAAGGTAATTTACTCGTAAATTCTGGAAGGGGCAAAGTTCGCAAGGGACCCTCGACTTCCTTCCGTGTTCCGGTGGAAACAGGGAAAAAGCGAGGAAAAAGCGAAACATGGCCTGTGAAGGGGGGCTTCGGTGTGTGTCCAGAAGTAAGAATTTGTGGTTGCAGTTCAGTAGATGAGCCTTGTCAAAATAGGAATTGTTTAGTGGTTGTAACATTATATCTGCGAAAAATTCAGACAGGCTGCGCAAAAATAACTCTGAGCGCTTTGACAACACTGGCAGGTTTGATAAAGACATGTAGTTATTAAGCTCTTAATTTTCAGCCCTTTTGACAGAGAACTGCTTACAGATTTTTAATTACGGAAAAAAAATGTGCCGAATATATTGGCAGGTTAAACAGGGTTAAATCTAGTTATGACGTATTTAACGGCTTATAATTTAGGTTCAAATGTATCTTCACATCTGCCTATGTTTTCTCGCATAAACGCAGATAACACATAAAAGAGGTACAAAAATAAACTGCTGCATTTGTATGTATTTGAACTTTTAAATACTTTTTATAACAGATTTCTTCTTTTACCTCTGTGCATGGAATGCTCCCCTTTGCCGGTAGTGCTCCCCATTGCATAACACCGATATCGTTCACTTCTTGATAGATTTTGGAAATACAGTCACGCCTACTTGTAACAACTGCAGATATAACTAAGGCTCGCTTATTACGAAATTTTGCAGTGCTACCGCCAAAATACGCATTAGGGCAAGGGCAGTTCGTCTCGGAGCGTCTTTCAGCCCCGCGACACCAGCCCGAAAAGAAAATAAAGAGGGGCCACCGAAGCTGTACGTAACTGCTGTTCAAGCACTCGTCAATCGCTTACTAGGTCAGTCATTGTCCGCGTGTGCACCGGCTGGTCAAAACATCCGAAGTGGAAGCAGAAGCTGCTATTCATGGTCGGGTTTCAAGTAACGGCGACGATTTGAAGTTTGAATTCCTTGATGACCACGGTGTGGTATGCGCCACCTGTCCAGTCGGCTACACCTTTTGAGCAGCTATCATGTACTGGCAGCGCCAGGTAGCAGAGAGTGCATCTCGTACTTTCTGCGAGCACAGCCGCTGCGCTGCTTTCGTCGCTGCTTGAGCTCAGGAACGATAGATTATACTGTCGAAAACAGACGCTATCAGATGCATGTAGATTTCTAGAAACGCGTCGTTGATGCATAGCTCATCATTTGTTTACTCGGATGACTGCGTTCGTGCGGAGACAATATCGCAGAGCCGTGCTCTGACGGAGCCGTTGTACTCAAAGTGCGAGGACTGCCCAAACACTAGGATTCTGATTAATGTGGCCGACCAGCCACAGGCTGCTGTGGGCGCTTGAAGCACGATTAGTGATATCCCGTCCCTAAAGTGATTTTTGGCGGCAAGGGTGGCGGCAGCAGAACATGACCGCCCTGTAGAGCCTCGAAAACGCCGCGGTATGTTCTGCTGTCAAGAATGAGACACATGAAGCAGTTTTTACGAACATAACGCCACTTTTCGCGGACTCAGTCATTCTGGCTCTAAAGAGGGCGTACACTTACTACGGTCATCGAATACAACGAACGCAAGCCTCGTGACTGCCTGGTTCCTTATAAGTGGGCTCAACTGCACTTTGCTGAAGTATTGAAGTACTTTATTGAAATATTAATACCCTCAGTTAAAGCGCTTATGGGTTTTGTGGATGACAAACAAACAAACAAACAAAACAACAAACAAACAAAGAAACAAAGCATTCGCTTCTGAGTGGCCTCTCAATGAAGTTGTCCGTAAGGAGGCGGGGTTTGCAAAGCGCAGAAATACGGAGCCGTCGGGCATGCTCGCCGCTTTCATTGCTATTTCGAACTCTGTATATCTGAGTAGCTGTGCGTTAATAAGTTGCAAAGCAGCAGCTGCGGAAGTACTGGGGAAGTGTGCACATTAGCAGAGAACTTTTGGGAAAGACATCACTTTCACAGCTAATGCATGTCTCATGAAATCAAATGACGGAATCTGCATTTGTCCAAATGATAAATTAAAATTAGTGCGCTAATGTCAAGAAATAATTTTCTGGTTGTCTCCGCATCTTGTAAGATCATGGAGTCGAGTGCAGCCACATCGGAAGCATTTTGTTTGTTTAAAACATAAGACATGTCAGATTAGGCTTCGGGGCATTCATACGACCGCATGTGTGTCGTCCTACCGCTCTTCTGCCTAAAGGAGAACCGAGGACTGCATCCCGAAAGTGAGAGCAGCGTATGCTTTCTACTGGCAAAGGCTTGAAGTTTTTGCTATCCTTTCCACCATATTCTTTGGTGCTTAGCCAGACAATGTCGAAAGTGGCCCACATAGCATGGAAAACGAGACCAAGAATACAAAGCCCTAGTCGAGTCAGTCCGGAGCATCAAACGGGCAGCGGAGGAGGTCAGCCGCGCGTGACGGAACTCTGCGTTCATTAATCACCACCCGAGCGGGTGCGCGCTCTCTGGGCGCCGCATCCGGCGATAATCTTGTTTTGATGACGCTCCGGCGAGCCTCGTACGATGGCTCCGCTTCGTGTCGGCAGCTTGTCTGCGCCGCCATCCATCAGGGGCGCGCGCTCTCTCGCTTCAAAGTTTCGGCGCTCGCTGGAGCGAAGCTGCGCAGTTGAAAATGGCGTCCAAGTGCCTTGCTCGTTCAGTGGTTGTTGTGGAAGGAAGGGCGGTGTAATAGACGTGCGTCTTCCTTTCGCAACAATCACGTCGCGTGCCTTCCGTAAAACAGAGCTCGAAAGTACCGCAACCACCGTACCGCTCTTCTCGGCGCCGGAGAGGAGCTTGGCACCAGTGCCAAGTCGAACTCCGCCTCGATGACCAAACCAGCAAGTTGACTAAGCCAGCATAGGAATGTCTTGATTTTCTGGCTCAAGTCATGCTGCGTCTTGGTGGCAGACATGTACCTCGAGTTAAGGGCACAGCCCCGGAAAATGTGGTCGATCGTTTTTCATGGAATACAGGGCTGCTATGAAAGGGAATGCATTTTGCTGCGGCCATCTACTACGTAAGAAGAAAGTAGCCCGCAGACCGCGAGCTGCCATTGGTGTTCCCGTTACCTAATGCCAGAAATAGTGCACTGAGAGTTGCTCATAGGTTGTTAAAAAAAACAAACAGGTCTAGAAGCAGCGGACTCATAGCTCAGCACAGTTTCTTTGCTTCAAGATATATAGCGCTTGTCTGTGATGACGTTCCATGCGATTCGTCATCACGCGGGTTTCAGAGACAGACTTCTGTGCGGTTAATCGCCCTTTAGCTTTCAAGTTCTGTGCTGCTTGGCTGGCTTCAGCGATAAATCTAGCAGCTTGCAGCTCTTCGAGGAGTCACTTCAGCGTGAAGGATGTTTCTACCACAAGCGCGTTGACTTTGTTTTCGACTTTAAAAAAGGAAACCACGCCTAAATTAATCAGGACAAAACTGAAACGGACATTTCTCATCTTCCTCAACAACTTTCACATTGCAAATTTTACCCATAAGTGAAAGGCCAGAATGTTAGTACCTTTTGTTTCAAAACTGGCGCATTATGAAATTTGAAAACTGCCTATAACCGAGCATTAGTCGTGCCTGCGTTGAGAGCATTTCATTGGTTAAAGCTTGGCATAAGTTGGCTGAAACGTACTGTATAATAGTATAGAGGGTGTTTCATCTATAACATTAAACAGCCTTTAGAAATAGACATTTTGAGTAAGAGGAGCGCTTTTTTCAGCATAGCATTGTCAGCGCTGTATTCTACCACAAGCGCGTTGGCTTTGTTTTCGACTTTAAAAAAGGAAACCACGCCTAAATTAATCAGGAAAAAACTGAAACGGACATTTCTCATCTTCCTCAACAACTTTCACATTGCAAATGTTCGCTAAGACGTTCGGCTAAGACGTTCGACAGCTGAACTAATATTAAACAGTTAGCTGTTAACTATTACCGTTAGACTCGTTAATTACTGACAGGCGCGTAGCCCACCGTAATTAATATCTATATCAGTTTTTAGAGTTCCAGAAAAGTGGTTACCCTCGGTCCTATGGCCTAGCAAATTTTGACTACATCGTGCCAAAATACATGCGCTTTCGAGACGCTTGCAGGGAAACCGACTTCTCCAGTCTTCATAACACGTCGAAATAGCCAAAGTTTGTCTCGTTCTCATGTAAACATCATGAACTGAGTGGATGGCTTTGCATCCTGAGCGCCTGCCCGGACGCAGCCGCTGAAGTTATGGTACAGCTGCCAGCGGTGGCGTAGAGCCTTAGTCGCGTTGCGGGAGGACCATGGATGCAGCCGGGACGGAGCGCCATGCCCTATATGCTACGCGAATGACAGCGGCCAAGCGTTCTAGGAGTGAACAGAATGAAAAAGCCGCTCCCCTCGGACATCGAGACCCTTAGGTGCGGCAGCAAATCAGAAGCCACTCAACAGAAAACTCGTGATTCAGTAGTTCAACAGCCTGTCGAAGCCGGCCGTTGGCGATGTGCCTCTAGGCAGGATCATTTTGTCGCAGTTTCATTTCATTGCTGCATCATCTTTTTGTGCTGCATTATCTTTCTGAAGATCGCGTAGGGTCTGCTAGGGGAGACCTACAGGCAGTGATAATTTAGTCTAATCTCCATACAATATTCTTGTTGTGCGCACCGTGTCAGGTTTCTCTGCATATCATCCCACATATTACTTAGCGGAAGGCTTTCTCTACTGCATGACGCATTCCGTCAGCGTGCAAATAAAAAGCAATGGCCAAAACATCAATATTTTCGCGTGCAAACGCACCATACTCTTACTCCAGCCTAGCGGACTTGACTAGTGGACGCGGTGCTTGTCACAACAATTACGATATGCTTCGCTATCTTTATGAATGGCCAAAATTCACTGAATACTACCATGCAATCTGTCCATTGAGAAAACTTCACAGAAATCTGAGGGAGCTCTGTGCCCACCAGCGGCAGCCGAAAGCTGTTGTTTCGCCGAGGGCGCGACAGATGACGCTAAAGCGCTATAGATATCCATGATTTCACTTTGCCTACGCCAGATTTTTCAGCGAAGTAGCTTTTAATTCTTAAAAATAGTGTTTTTGAGGTGAAGAGAAGCTTTTTGTGTCACAGTAATACCAGTGAGGGTGGACGTTAAAAAAACAGCCGAACTGTGTTAACTGGTTGGTTGTTTGGTTTATGGGGTTTAACGTCCCAAAGGGACTAAGGCTATGAGAGACGCCGTAGTGGAGGGCTCCGGAAATTTCGACCACCTGGGGTTCTTTAACGTGCACTGACATCGCACAGTACACGGGCCTCGAATTTCTCCTCCAAAGAAATTCAACCGCCGCGGCCGGGATCGAACCCGCGTCTTTCGGGCCAGCAGCCGAGCACCATAGCCACTGAGCCACCGCGGCGGCATGAACTGTGTTAACTAGTAAAGTGGTTAGTTAAATTATAATAGTTAACTTTTTAACTATTGCCCATAAAGGCCTGATTGCAATTAACGAGTGTAGCCGGTCGTTAGTAACAGTTTCAAAATTTTGAAAACATGATTACCCTCGCTGCTGTGGCTCAACAAATTTGGGACATTTTTTTGCCCAATTCGAAAATCGCGCTTTTGCGGGGAGCGCACAGCTATCTCCATCAAATCGCGCCACTCCGTGACGCACGCCCCACGTGACATTCTTTGCCCCACTGGTGCTGCGGTGCTACCCGCGGTCCTCTCCACTTCTCTGGATTTGATGGACATCGCTTTGCGCTCCCCGCATGCGTGCGATTTTCGAATTGGGCAAAAAATGGTAGAAACGTGTAAAGCCACAGTGGCGAGCTCGCGTTTCTGAAATTTCTAAAACTGACGGCTACATTGATAATAGCTAAAAAGTTAACGTACAACCTAGATAATAGCTTTACTATTCCGCACAATTCGCCTGTTTTTTGACCTCCGCCAATCGGGTATTACTATGACTCAGAAAGCTTCCGTTTACCTTAAAAACTTCGTTTTTAAAAATTATGTGCGGGCTTTCTTGAAACACGTGACATATGCGTCCGTTTACATTGCGTGAATTTAGTTGCGGGTATGCGCTGTCCTTTCGTCATTTTTCCGCTCATATTTGCTTCCTGTGCGCTGATAACACAATAATGAATAAATACCAACTACGGCAACTGTCTATTCATTTCCATTAGCCTTGTGCTTCACGTGCTTCAAGCTTCAGTAGCAGATGCCGCGGCTAGCGACATCTTTTCCGTCTGTCTTATTTTCTTTTTGAATATATGAAAAAGACTGCCTTTTCTGCTGCCACACAATCGCGGCGCCATCTGTTTGTAATATCGCCACAAAGCGCGTCGGATCGCCGGGCCGTGGTTTTTCGCTCTCGTTTGTCTTCTCCGATTTCTCAAGAACTCAGGAGGTTACACGCCATAAAAATGGCGTAATGCCCCGCTCTTCACCCCGCCCCTCTTCCTCCGCATTGATACTGGTGCCTGTGAAAAGGGGAGGAAAAGTCAAGGACATTGTTGGTGGTTTTGTCATCGACGCAGTAATCTTTAGGGGAAGAAAAAAAAAACACTCAAGAGCTCTTTCTAGGCGCTGTATTAGTTGAGCATAGCTTATTGTCTCAATTTTGGCCTTTTCTACGTTTTAAAAGCTCCGCTTTTTGCAGCGAAAGCAGCGTGGTTGTCTTAAATGCAGGCCAACCTTAATTAGTCTTCAGTGTCCCTTTAATATCTTTCTTCTGTGTAGCTCTAGGCGAATGCTAGCTAAATTTCTTTCTTTGTTAGATGTCGGTAGGTTGACCTCTTGCATTCTGCTTCAGTGCTCTTAGTCTAGCACTAATACACAGACCTAAGTGCTCACTACACCTGCTTCCCTGGCGCTACTTAACTTAGTGTGTCACGCCTGTTCCTGAGCCAGGGATTTTGTGGGCAGCCTTTTTCACCAAGATCATTATTTTTGCTAACGACTCCTCAGCGCTTACTGACAATCAATGGAGGGTATGTGAAGCCGCGATCCTTTCTCTAGGCGCTGAGAAAGAAGTATGGAACAGCTTTAGGCTTGGCTGTTTTCGGCCATTTTCGTTGCCCCATATCGTCTCTCTAACGAGGGCAGCAGCTCAGGCGAGCGCCTATTCCCTGCAGCCTGCTTTTGATTATTCTTTTTTTGTGTGTGTGTTTCATGACGGCACATACCATTCACTAATCCCAACTCAAGCAGCTTATATACTTGAAGTGCAGCTTGTGCTTATGTCCTTCTGGTCTTTCTTCTAACAGTGTCCATCCATGCATACTGTGAACCATCCGGTCGGGTACACAGCGAGCTAACATCTAATGCTGCAGCAACAACTCTTGTAGCTATTCGCACTACCTCGTGCCCCCCCCCCCCCCCCCCCCTCATCTCAACTCTGAGCTTTCATTAGCTCGCCGAGCAAACCTGCCTTTCTTTCTTTTCTTAGGCAATGGTTCTCCAGTAGCTTAACGGAGGAGGTCTTGCGAAAAAAAAAACAAAAAAAAAACTCATAGGTGATCCTAGGTGAATCGTTTGAATGCGCGAGCAGCCAGACGCTATTTATATGCGAGATTGACGCACTTAAGTTCGTTCCATTCGAGGTGGTGCACTTAGGTTTGTTATATCCGAGGTCCAAGCACGAAAGTTAATTATGTCTGATGTGGCATACCTAGTTTCGGCATATCCGAGGTTAACACAATAAAGGTCTTTGTTATATCCGAGGTTTTGCGTATATGCAGTGTACTAAGCTCATTCGTAGCCCGGTGGGCAGTTGGCAGGGAGGGCCACCTGCAACTGGCTATTGAAAGACGGCGCTCGCTCGCCATTTTCGCTTGCACTGACTGTTCTAATGCTAACGCATTAACAATCTTCGCAATTAACAAGTCCACAACATCACGTGGTCTATATTTCAGTGAGAGGCGTAACAAGGGCCCCGATTATGTGTATTGGAGATTCCTCACTACGCTCCGGCGTCGCAGCACACGCGCGCTTAGCATAAAACCCTGCTTCTGCCAACTTGTCGTCGGCTCATGGCCGCCACCTTACCGCTCCAGCGGGCACTGTATACATTGGGCTCGCATCCTTGGGCACGTCTTTTTTCCCTGCGGAGGGCAGAGCGCCTGCCACGAACACTTTGTCCGCTGTCAAGCACTGCGAGTGCAAATCCCGTGTCCGGCCTCCTGACTGCGCCCCGGGCGCAGTCAGCTGCGAGGCCGTCGCTAGCTACGAGGTGCGGAGAATGCAGCGCACCGGCGCACAAGAAAGAAGCCGGGCCGGCTACGATCGAAGCAAGTTTCCTGGCTGCGAAGGGCCAACGTGAGAGCGGGCCGTTTCCCCTCGATTGATCAGGACGGGCCGGCCGGTCGGGGTCGAAGAGGCGCCTGGAGAGGGAGGCTCGAGTGGCCGCGTTATGAGTTTCGGCCCGGGCCAGCTTCCCTTTCAGAGGCACTCGCATGTTCGTGAAGGCAGCCCGTGTTGCTGCTGCTCTGGGCGATATTCGGGCGTCCGATTCGAGACGAGAAAAGTTGCCGATCTGAGTTGGCCTCCCCTCTTCAAGCCTTGTCGCCCCAGGCTCTGCCTGTATGCCCACACGATTCGGCATTCCGCACTGCTGGCTGCATGTCTGTGCCGGAATGTCTGTTGACCTCCTATTTCGAGCGTACTTATTTCGTTCTTCGAGACATAACGTAAAAAGAAAAATCACCGAACGGCATGCTCCTTTCGCTCCTTGGGCCTGGGGCATACTGTGTCATTTTGCGAGAACTTTGTAGGTCGCAGCCAACAGAACGTTGCCTATTCCCAAACAGAAAGGAAATATAAAAGAGAACCAAGACAATCTTTGATGCCTCCATCATGGCACTATAAAAGAAGCGTGGAAACGCAGGCGGGGTCTCCTGCTCCATGTTTTCCACCTGAATTCTGCTGCGCGGCTCCGGTCGCGCGTATTCATGCCCGGCGCGACGCGACTCACGCGGCAGGACAGGCTGTACGGCGACTATAGGGGGCGTCTCTGATGCGTGACGCGCCGTCTTCAAGGCAGCCGGCACAGCAGTCTGCCGGGGGAACTTGTCTGTAACGGTGCGCGGAACGGCCCGACATGACGACACGTCAGACAGGCTGAGCCTGTAGACGTAAAGAAGACAGGACTTGACTCAAAAGTTGGTATGATGACCATGGCAGCGTTTCCACAAAACTCAGAGCCTCGGAGAGACTCTCAAAACCCGAACTAAGAGCATCCTACGGTGCATTTCTCTGCCCTGTATCCAGAAGTGAATTACATTCGAAGCTCAGAAAATCAGAAGGCGATAATCAGAAGACGACAGGGTCCTTCTGACCTACGACGACCGCGATCTCGATAAAATATTATGACTACGTGCATGCATTTTTTGCTTCTGCTGATTTTCAGATGAATGTCAGTTTTCAAAAGTCGTTTTGTTCATCATGACATCGAATGTTTTCGTAGCAGTCCTATGCCGAAGAAAAAGGGGTCAAAGTTGTTTTCTTTGGAACCCCTAAATGTACACAGTTCGAGTAAAAAAGACGGATAATTTCGCTTTTTTCCTTTCTTTAAAAAACGAGTTTGACCTACTGAGCTTCTATGAAACCTGGCGCAGTGATTATGGTTATTTTGTTCATTTCGATGGCTGTAAATGTGAAGCTCTATGCGACAAGCACAAAAAGGCGGGGCATTGCAATGTACATAGAAAGTCTTCACTATAAAGTTTTACCAGAGTACATAGTTATGAATGCAAGCAGAGAATTGCTTTCAATGCTTCAACCGTCGGGTTCTCGTGAAAAATTCAACTGGATTTTTGAATCAATGTTAGACAATTTTCTTCGCTGAAACTTACTGCTAAAATTATAGGTGACTTCAACATAAACGTCCTGTGATCGTCTCATGCGTCTAGCACATTTACTGACATTTTGTCAGTAACTTCCCACACCTAGGTTTGACAAGTTACACATATGACAATAAGCTAAGTGGCGTCTCTGCTAGCGTTCTCAGCGGCCAGCTATCTCTTTTTTGTTTTCTACCAAGAGGGTGGTGTGCAGATTTGCCGTGTGCAAATCTGTACACCACCCTTCTTGAAATCAGCACTTGAAGAATATAAAAAAATCCGAAATAAATTGGATAATGATGTAAACAAGGCACGCATCCGCTATTACCCGACAAAATTTGCTGACATTTATTATGGTCTACAAGAAAGATGTCGTATTGCAAAATGTTTACTCAGTAAAAATCGCACCATCATACCCATCTGAACTCGGAATTGATTTCTGAGATAATAAATCTAGGCCTCTCTATACTGAAGTCAACAGACACTTTTTAACCTGTGGGTGTTTTGTAATCTCCCAAACCCAACACCTCAGTTTCTCATGAATGCCGGTATCATTCCTTCTCTACATCTTGCCTTTGCCCTCTCTGTAAAATGTGTGGAATCCAGCGATGAGCTCAAACTCCGTCAAAGCTTTTGACGAGTGGCTTTTGGGAGATTTTCTAATATAGTCGGTGCTTAAGAGATCGCTTAACGTAGAGTAGGGGTACTTGATCCTAAATTAGGTTGCGGATGTTTTGATTACTTCCAATAATGTTCTTGCAGTAGCAACAGCTCTTAGTTTCCCCTTAGTCTCCTCCACACTGCCGCCCGCCGTGGTTGCTCAGTGGTTACGGCGCTCGGCTGCTGACCCGAAAGTCGCGGGTTCGATCCCGGCCGCGGCGGCTGAATTTCAATGAAGGCGAAATTCCAGAGGCCCGTGTACTGTGCGATGTCAGTGCACGTTAAAGAACCCCAGGTGGTCGAAATTTCCGCAACCCTTCACTACGGCGTCCCTCATAGCCTCAGTTGCTTTGGGACGTTAAACCTCAATAACCCAATAAACCAATCCTTCACACTTCCTGGTACGGCCGGTATAACGAGGCCACGGCACGTTGTAGCGCAGCACCGTGTTTGAGCCTCTGCGGCGTCCAAAACCTTTCACTCTCGAGGAAAAAGAAGGGTACTTGTGGACCTGTCACTACTGCCTCGCGAAAATTTGTGCGTGCGAAGCATTCTTAAATTTCGATTTCGACCAGATTTTTAAAATCTTGAGCCCACAATATGTTTACCTCTTTGTTCATTCATCGCGGTGGTTAAATTTCATCATCATCATTCACCATTATCATGCTATCACTCTCTCCCTTAATGGGAGAAAGCACTTGGCTTGTCCAAGGAACTTCGCATATGCGCAGCCTGAAGAAAGCGAAAATGGAGTCCGTCTTCTTCTAATAATTCAGTGTCGCTGTTTCAATGAATCCGGTTGTTAAGTTAATAGTAAATTTATGAGGTGCCCCTTTAGCATGCAAGTAACATTGATTCATAAAAATCCTACACAGAGGGCGAGTGAGCTGCACCACTCCTTTTGCAGAGCCGCTGTTACAGCCACTCACAGTGAAAATGTTGGGGACAGTGGGGACTTATCGCTGGCTCAAATCGACCAAGCGTGGCTTCTGAAAAGGTATCGCTTTCAAGATGGCGAGCGAGACGTCGAACACACATTACGCACGCCATTGGCATCGCTTCGCTCGCAGAGATGGGCATCATTTGTTGCCTTCCCGAATGGGATGGGGATAGAGAATATGCACGTCGGCGAAACGAGGAGGAGGCGAAAGGACAAAAGTCTTCTCCGTGGGACACTTCCCCGCCGCCAGAGGGGAGGCAGTCTCTTTGTTCCCGAGGTGGAGTCTTAGGCCGCGTTGGCAAATGGGGCAAAAAGGAAAGAGAGGTGGGAGGCAGCCGAAGAAAAGCATGCGGGGGAGGCTCATTGTCTGTGCTTTTTCATTGTTCTCCATTCTCATTCCCGAAAGCCGTTACCGGGCTTGCCAAGGGAAATCGTTTCGAACGACCCCGCCGGCTCCAGCAAAGAGCGGACAGGAGTTTTGCCAGAGATAATGCCTTCCCATTTTCCGCTGCTTCCAAAGGGCCCAAGGCGAGACGTCCGTGTTAGCGGCGAGGGGTGTAGAGGGGAGCGCGGCATCGACCGCTGGCCCTCGGCACTTGCATGTCTCATCAGCCACGGGCCCCGCAGGGCGTTCCCGCTGGCAGGCAAAAAAAATAAACAAAACAAAAAAAAGTACCGTGCCTTCTTTCACAGATGCGAGAAGGAACAGTTTCGCACTGAATCTCGGGTCACCGGCAAGCGTCGGCAGCATCAAAATTTTCGCATGGTCTTACTAGGAAAAACGGTGCTGCCGCGACTTTCGTACTTGTGCAAGTAGGTACTGCAGAGTAGACACAGCCACGTATTTTGAAAAAGTTGCTCGAAAGGAGCTTTCCTAGGTTTTTTAGAAGTGCCACCGGCCCAGCAGCCCATAGCTAAGAGACTCGCGTCTTGAAATGGTGAAAAAATGCGAAAATTTCGATTTCGCAAAAATGGCCTATTCGGGATCTATGCACAATAAAGTACCTGGCTAAAAAAGTTTCAAGGCCTAATTATATCTAAAATTGCTAAAAAAACATATATTTCGCGCCTACGAAGAGTACAAACGGCGATTTCGGAGCGAAATGTGGCAGATATTTGCGTCCCTCACTTCCACCGACCGCATCTCCGATTGCCGTCATCTTAGTTTTTTTTTAATTTTTTTAACAACGGGGCCATTTACCCCAGCATTCTGGAACTACTCATTGCTGTGAAATACTTTTGCAACGTCCGCATTCTGTTGTTTTAATGAGCACGTCGAACACTGTGGGTTACAAGCGGCCTCCGTTCAAGTGTTCGGGTTTGTGATGTGAAAAACTGATCGGCGCCTAATTTTTCTTGTTATCTACTGTTCTTTTTATGCAGACAATGAACAAGATTTGCTCTCTATAACGCGTATAGCGATTCGTGCGTCGAATTAAACGCAAACACCAAAACGTGATCTTAGTTGAGATGCTGAATACAAGCGCCACAGACTCATTTCGAAGGCGCAATGATTCTCTGTGGAACTCTCACATGATCCCACCTGTATTTCCTCTGCAGCCTAATGTTTTGGTGTTCGCCTTTTGTTCCTATCGTTCGCATTTGTGTGGCGTTTTTAACACACATGGTAGAATGCCTAGCCAACGTCCCTTTAACTCTTCGTTGTTCATGATACATTTAACAGTGTATGGCGTCTTGCGGTCATAACGTACACTGTTTTTAGCTCAGCTGGACGTTGCAAATCTTCACACGTGCTCAAAATGGGACGTGGGTGGTATTTTAGTAAATTTCTGTCATTATCCAAAGTACCAGCCTCGTCAATTGTCTTCGAGTTACTTTATCGGGTTTCCGCCTTGATGGCCGCCTTCCACACTCCAAAGTTTTCTCTTTCTTTCTCTCTGGACTGCTTTCTTCGTCTTCAGTAGGCAGGGGGTCCGAGAGGGGCTCATAAAAGCTTAATAACCTCGCTGCGCTGTCGAGGCCGCATATAGGAAGGCACGCAGAACTGTACAGAATGTCAGAAACTCTAAAAGAAAGACTCCGAACAGAAGTGATCGCTCAGGACGGGCACTGATATTAATATGCGCCGCCGCTAGCAGGCTGGTATGTATGTGTAATTCATATAACAATAACCGCTCACGGAGGAGCTGGAAGCAGCAGCTGCTTCTCGGCGTTCAAAGGACCCGCACCGTCGCTGTCGGCAAAGCCGTTAAGTGTCCACAGATGACACGTCTCTGCTTCCTTCCTTCTCGGTTCCTTCAGGGTCCCCCTCTACCTCCTTTTTACAGCTGTTTTTCAATTGCGGCTTCTACTTCCAATCAATTGCGCCTTACGCTTCTACCGGCGGCCCAACTGGTGCTTCATAGAAGGCGTTATTTTTAAGTCCTGTTTATTGTATCACGGCACCAAAGAGGGATGACTATATAAGTGGGAACAGCTAGCGTAATCGAATAAGGTACAGAAGAGACCGATGATGGGGCCTCAGTGTTCAAGCAGCCCAGGACGCTGCAGCGTCCTGCAAGTCATCCATAGTTGTCAGGTGTCGGGTTGTCATTGGCCTCGGTGCTGGGAAGACCCATAGCAGGGGATGAGTGTTGCCTTGGACTTCTCAGGGAAGCCAGGCAAGACTCCCAGGCTGGGAAGCGAGACTTGGAACTGAGTTGGAGTTTTCCGGACATCACACGCTTCTCCTCGACGAGTATGAAATGCGTAAACTTCGACAGTCGGGAATTTAATGATGATGCTGAACAAATTTTCGCTACATCGCGCCAAAAGGAATCCGCTTCTAGAAACTTGCAGGCAAAGCAAAGCCTGCAGCGAACTTAACTCGTCATAATAGACAAATTTTGTTGGGCCACAGCGCCGAGGCTAACAGTACTTTCGCAATTCCGAAACCTGATTAGAATATTACGATTGGCTACACGCCTCTCAGTAAATAAGCGGATTTACAGGAACAATGAAAAAGCTAACAAATGAGCACAGTTAACAAGCCTACTACTTAGGATGTCTTAGCTGAATTCAGATACGCTACACCGTTGACAATGCTCGACCGAAAAATGTGCTCTTATAACTCAAGACGCGTATTTTTAAAAATTGCAGAACATCTTCACTTAAACACCTGGTGTACTGAATTCACGTTTATTGTGGCGGATTCAAATATGCTCATTGCAAAGAGGGAATTCATTATTAAAAGAAGCGGTACACAATGGCGTACAGCTGACAAACTATGAAGGAAGGAGATCCGTCATGGCTGCCGAGAGGTGCGGACGTGTGTCGCATTGCCTCCGCAGTTTTTGACCATTCCGAACCGTACCAATCCACAGCGCCACCAGATTTTATTTGGAGCTCAAAGAACTCACAAGCTGCCCCACCTGGACACCAGGTTCCGAACGGTAGGACCAAATTTTGGCTCCTCATCGGACTTGACTCTGCGATTCGGACGGCGTCTCGCCGAGCCTACCGGCAGGGCATCTTCGCCTACGGGAATACATGGGCCGCTAGGCCTGACAAGGCAGCGGTGGTGCGGCCTGAAATCGACCCCGCTCTGCGAACGACACATTCGATCAGACCATGGAAGGATTGCCCCAAAACTTACCGGACGCCCAGGAGATGGATGAGGACGACCTCAACACCACTGACTCCGAGAGCCCGGTGAGCAACGCTGACGCGGCGTCCGCCACGCAGGAGCCGCCCAACCCTTACAACAACGACGCCAGCTGGGAATTGGCATTGTCCAAACGCCAGAAGAAACTCCAGAGGAAAAGCAGACGGATCGCTGCGGGGAACAATTCGACCACCCAAAACAACCCCGGCGAAGACAACTCAACTCAACTCACCCCAACCGACGGAGGGCCAGCCGCCGCCGGCAGAAACGCCAACGGACAAGGAACAGGACACCAGCCAAGGCGCAGGCTGCCTCCGCTCCCTAAGAACGATTTCAAAATTATCATTCGACCGAAGAAAGGACTTGCTGTCAGACAGCTTCACACCCACCAGGTAGCCCGCGCTGTAGTTGCAGCGTGCAACCAACAATGCAAAGACGAAGATTTCATCATATGGCTCCGGCCAGGATCTAACATCATTATCGTAAGCACCCCACATGAATCAGCTGCCCAACTCGTGAGACGCATTACCAGCCTCACCTTTGCGGGACGCGCATTTGAGATGAACACCTACGTGGCCGCGCCGGACGATGTCCAACGTGGCGTGATACATGGAATTGATCCCGGGACGACACCGGAAGAACTCAAGGCCCATTTACGAGTGCGCACCCAAGGAGTCACCATACTCAGCGCCCGGATGTTAGGAAAAACCAAGACGGCCGTCATCACCTTTGACGGTCCCATTGTCCCAAAATATGTTATCTACTACGGGGGCGAGACGGCATGCTACCCGTACCGCCCCACGAGACAAGTGTGTTATGTGTGTTTCCAGCAAGGCCACCGCTCCGACGTGTGCCCCACACCTAATGTGCGCGCGTGTAGCCAGTGCGGAACGCAAAACCCGCCGACTGGACATTCCTGCACTCCAAAGTGCGTAATTTGTGGTGAGGCCCACCCTACCGGGTCGAAGGACTGCCGCGAACGACTCAAGAAAGTCAGAAGGCAGCAAACCAAGACCGCCCTCAGCAACGCTACAGGTGAAAACGCCAGCAACAGCGGCGGACGCGACAGCAGACGCCGCAGCCGCGGTGACCGCAGCAGACGGCCGCGGTGGTTCAGCTCGGAGGGAGAGACATCACGGAGCCGCTCGGGATCCCGCTCATCACGGCATCGCTCGCGGTCCCATTCGTTTCCCCCCCTGCCACCCCCTGCGGGGACGAATGCCGGGAACCAGCACCGGAAGAACGAAGACACCGGGTCCGCCCAGAAAAGCAGCAACAAGGTGAGCTGGAGAGCCGATGCTCCCGGGTTTGCTCCACATTCGGGTGGGACTGGTAACAAACTCAACACCAATACAAACAACGCAAACAACCGTGACCTTGAACATGGAGATGCAGAGAAAGCAGCACTTAAGCGCGAACTAGAACTTGCTCGCGTTAAACAGAATGAGTTGGAACGCCAAATTGCGGAACTCACAAAGATAGTTCAAGACCTAAAATACAACTGCCACCCGCTGTCGAACGCTACACAAACGAACTCCTCGTTGCAGATGAGCGATGAGGAACGCTCAAACTTCAAAGCGGAAATACAACAGATGATGCAACAAATGGTGCAACAAATGATGCAACAGACAATGCATCAGGTACAAGGACAACTAGCAGAGCTACGGAGTGCTTTCCGCAAACAAAAACACACAGAGAACATTAAGGAAAAGGCCTACAACCGTCCTGCGTTAGCAGCTCTCGCCAATCCATCTACATCCCAGGGAACGGGCAATTGCACAAGCTCAAGAACCTAAATCATGGCTAACACGAACCACAGCAAACAAGACATCTTAGACATATGGCGATGGAACTGCAGAGGCTATCGCAAGAAACAAGGCCTCATCAAACAATTCATTCAGACGCAGCTAACACCACCTGACGTTATCGCACTTCAAGAAACGGGCGCGACACCCACTCTCACGGGATACACATGCTACGACAGCCACATGACGGGAAAGACAGCCATCTTAGTGAGCAAGGCAGTCATAGCCATCAATCACGACAGCATACCCGACACTGACATTGAGCATGTGATTGTAGAGATCGTACCGAAAAAGAAAAGGAAAGGGGGAAGTGTATTCATCGTCAACGTGTACAGCCCCCCGAAGCAAAGAAAAGCAAAATTTTTTGAACTTTTTCACGGTGTCCACAGACTAGCGAAAAACAACACGTTAATCATCTTGGGGGATTTCAACGCCATGGACAGGAGCTGGGGGTACCAAAAGGCCACCATTAAAGGCAAAACGCTTGCCGAGGTTGCAGATAACTTCAACTGCAACCTACTCACGGACCCAGCAACCCCTACCAGAATTGGAAATAGCGTCAGCATCGACACCTGCCCTGACCTCACATTCGTAAGAGGACTCGGACAAACACAATGGGAGAACCTATTGGAAAATTTAGGCAGCGACCACTACATACTCAAGACGCAAGTAACCTCAGACAGGCTGAGACGCCAGTTGGGCGCGGCAAAAATAACGGACTGGAATGCGTTCCGCGAAGCATGCGACAGCAACCTTACCGAGAATGGCATACAGTCGTTAGAGGAATGGGGAAGCATGCTAAGGGATACGCAAGACAAGTACACCAAAACCATAAACCGAACAGCGGAAACACCCGAGGTGGACGGTCGGCTGCTCAAGCTTTGGGATGCTAGGCGCAGTCTCACCAGGAGATGGAAAAAACAAAAACATAACAGGAAACTCAAGCTTAAAATCGCCGAAATTACAGCGAAAGCAGAGGAATACGCCACACAGCTGGCAAAACAAAATTGGCAACAATTCAGCGATTCCCTTAGTGGGACGCTAAGCACGACACGGACTTGGCGTATCCTTAGAGCGCTCCTCGATCCGACTAAGACAAAAGCTGAAAACAATAAATCCATATACCGGTTCATTCACCAGTTCGAGGGCACTGACTCGGAACTCCTCGACAGATTGCGCGCCAAATGCTTTGGCAGCACGAACCCGCCGACCTATACAGGGGAGTACCGGGGAGACGATAACGCTAATCTGGACAGACCCATCACACGAGAAGAGGTCTACGCGGCCATGCGAAACACCACCAGAAATACGGCCGCGGGAGCGGATAAAATAAACAACGCACTCATCCGCAACCTCAGCGATGCGCTGGTCGCTGAACTGACAGACTTCCTAAACAAACATTGGGAAGCCGAAACTGTCCCCGAGGAGTGGAAACATGCTGAAGTGGTGATGATACCCAAGCCAGGCAAGAAACTGCAGATAGAAAACCTCAGGCCGATCTCGCTTACGTCATGCCTGGGAAAACTATACGAGCGAGTGGTAACGCAGAGACTTCAAAACTACATGGAAGACAACGAACTGATCCCTCACAGCATGTTCGGCTTTAGAGCAAAATTATCAGCTCAAGACGTACTCCTCCAATTATATGAAGGTGTACTTCGGAACGTTCCTCGGGACGGAGAAAACGTGATAATGGCCCTAGACATCAAAGGGGCTTTTGACAATGTGAGCCACGAAGCAATCCTTACGGGCCTGGACAACCTGAACTGCGGGCGCAGGATTCACAGCTTCGTCAAAGCATTTCTATCCAACAGAACTGCAACCATCGGTATAGGAGAACTTCGGTCCGAGAAGTTTCGAACGCCTAACAAGGGAACACCTCAAGGGTCGGTCATTTCACCCACGCTATTCAACGTGGCCATGATCGGACTGGCGAAGCAACTAAAAGAAATTGACGACATCCACCATGCCATTTATGCCGACGACATCACAATATAGACTAACACTGGCTCACTCAGCGAGAAAGAGGATAGGCTACAAGAAGCGGCCACCTGCGTTGAAAACTATGTCAAAGCAAGAGGGCTAGCATGCTCGACCGAAAAATCTGAGCTCTTACGGGTTTGGAGAGGAAAACGGAACCGAACAGTCCCTACCAGTAAAGAACTTCGACTACAAGTTTACCTCGAAGGAGAACCAATACCAGAGAAGACACTCATACGGGTACTAGGGATGTGGATACAGTCAAATCAACGCTGTACTCACACCCTTGCGCTATTAAAGGCATCTACACTTCAAGTGGCCCGCATGATTACGCGCATTTCACACAGAAGTCATGGCATGCGCGAAGAAGACACACTCAAGCTGGTCAGGAGCCTAGTGGTCAGCCGGGCGACATACAGTCTCCCGTACTACAATCATATCAAAAGTGAAATACAACAGGCGGACGCGATTTTACGCAAAGCGTATAAAACCGCGCTTCGGCTACCCCATAACACCTCAACTGAAAAGCTCTTAGCCTTGGGACTGCACAACACGTTCGAGGAATTACGGGAAGCGCAGCATGTTGCCCAAATGCGCAGACTACAGCAGACCTCCACAGGCAGAGTTCTTTTAAAGAAACTGGGCTACACCGAACAAATTCGAGAAATATTGAGAACTAAAACGATCCCCGATGAGTACCGCAGCACGCTCAGGGTGGCACCAATACCAAGAAACATGGACCCGAACCTCCACAAAGACCGAAGAGAGGCAAGGGCCGACCGCTTACAGAAAACACACGCATCCCAGGATACAACAGTGTATGTCGACGCTGCCACATATGCCATGACTAGGGGACAAGGCACCAACAACGCAGTGGCAACTGTAGTCAACTCGGAATTACACGAGATTACCAGCGCCTCCCTGCAAGACTGCACGATAGCTGAGGCTGAAGAAGCGGCCGTCGCTCTAGCGGCAGCGGAGGGCTATCGGACTGGGCGGTCACTGACAATTCTTACTGATTCACAAGCAGCCTGCCGCAACTATCTTTGCGGCAGAGTAGGTCACAGAGCGCTCCGCATACTCCGCTCTGTAGACTGCAAGACGCAACAAACACATGCAAAACCACACAAGCCGATCAAACATAAGATCATCTGGGTACCGGGGCACACGGGGGTGGCAGGAAACCAAGAGGCAGACAGGATAGCTCGAGGATATACTAACTACCGAGCATCCAACGTCAACGACCTTGAGGAATCCCTGCCAGTACCTCAGGAATACTCGGCCATACTCAACAACTACAAAGGCAGCAGGATGCGGTACCCACCACCGCACAAATCTTTAAACAAAGAAGAGGCTGTCACATGGAGACAACTGCAAACGGGGTCATATCCAAATCTAAACACACTAAGTAAAATTCACCCCACACTTTACGCACACAATTGTCCGTGGTGCCATGAAAAACCTACACTGTATCACATCACATGGGCATGTCAGAAAGTCGACATCGTCCCAGTTATACAAAACCCCAGTGTGGAGCAATGGGAGGGTCTGCTCTCCAGCGACTGCCGCGATGACCAGATCGGTTTGATACGGCGAGCTCAGCTGACGGCAGCATCCAGCGGAGCCCTGGAATAGGGGCAACCGACCGTTGCGGATGGACTCATCTGACCACATAAAAAAAAGCACTTGTGCTAGAGCCAAATAAAGTTATCCTATCCTATGAAGGAATAAAAAAAAGGGGGGGGGGGGGCTACAAAACATGGAAAATGAAGTCTTGGCAACAAGAATGTTTAATAGGAACCGCAGAACGAGGAAGAAAAAAGTGAGAATGAACCGCAGCAGTTTTGAGTAGCCGTCGCTAAGTACGAACGAGAAAAAGAGAAAAAAAAAATGCACCTGCGATGATGCGATCTCATGCTGCAAATCTAGGTTAGTAGTATTGGTTGAACATTTCGCATTTACACTGATCGCCTTCCGATTGCATCTTGTTTCGCAGAAGTGAGTGGGTGGGTTGTGGGTAGGGGCTTGTTGAGTGTGGAGTTTTTTGCTTGGTAGTGGGTGAAGCTTACATCAGGTGAAGGTGGGTTGTTTGGGGGTGGCTGATGGTTATAGAGGGTGTAGATTTCTGAGGGGTGGATGGGTGGAGGGCACAGGTGGGTGGGTAGTCGACGGAGGTGAGTGGGAGTTGGCGGGTAGTCGACGGAGGAGGGGACCACGGCATTTCACAACGCCATACCATAAATTTTGTTCCAAGTGAGGGTAGAAATGCTAACGCATTGAAAATGCAGAGGAAAAGAAAGGCAAAAGTAACGAAAACAAAAAGAGAAGATTATGGATACAAGTAAGTTAGAGCAATGAATTAAAATAGGGTGTTAAATTTTTCCATATAACTAGTATAATGAATAAAGACGCCAACATCCGTTCCTCATCATCGAGGTTGAAGGAAGAAATTAACATTGTTAGGACACTGTGCGCATTTTGGAACTAGCACCTTACGTGGATGATAAATGATTATGCGCAATGACATATAAGTTGGGGCTGTGTTCAAAGCATTTTCCATATGTTCGTTAGTGAGACTTATGAGCCTAGGTTGCAAATGGCACATGCCATCGGGCGTAGGTGTTACAGTGTGTACCGAGGGCAACACAGGTGGCGTATAATGCGCCGCCAACGAGCGCCCACCGAAAGGCAGAATATACGAGTAGCACGCTTTGCCAACGCGCTCCCGTTCTCGCCGCGGCCCACGCCAGCTTCAGCGCCTGAAAAACATGTCTTGGTGGAATAATATCGCAGAAGGCAGGAAAAGACCCATTCTTAACATTAAGCTACGTTTTCTGAGCTCCCACAGAACACGCCAGACAGGAGCCTACCGAAAAGATGCTCACATGGGTATAAAATCACCTGTCCTCTACGGCATTCCCTGATTGTAATAGACTTTGTTTCATCAAAACGGAACAAATAATTTATGGCCGCCCAGAGAGGTTTTTACAGGCGCAATGGTAATATTTATTACTTCCTTTAAGAAATTGTTACGGGTTGCTGGGGGAATGTTTTTCATGTTCACAGGGAGGTTTTCAAGGTATCCTGTGCTAGATAATTTTACTACCACTTACTTATTAGTCAGGAAATCACTGAATTTTTTTCCTCACTTCGAAAGATACATTTTTGGGTCTCCTGCTGTGATGCTGAATGATGCCCCTTGAAAGCGCCGCTGCGTAGCGTAGCGTGGACGTGACGAGCTCCAGATGCAGATGTTGCCGGCATGTAAGGCGTGAGTTGCACTCACGTCAGTAACGGCGATGTTAAACATTAGAGGGCACAGCAGGGCTTTATGTCGCGCGCCCCACTCAACGACATAAATTGACTTTGGGTAATATCGGGTATTCATAAAAATTCAGGGGGCACTTTGACTGTCTAAAGTGGGTAGAGGCGGAAGCGTTTTTCGCACCACCTTCGCTGTTTCTGTGGCACTGGTGGCGTCACATATATTTGAGTACTAATTACTGAGTGATGGCAAATCACTAATTAATTGTTAATTGCTGATTAATACCTGAATACTAATTAAGTGCTAATTAATGACGCTTAAGCTTCGCCTTTAGGAGTGGAACGCGACAGCGCGTTGTAGCGCTGCCAGGGAGTCCACGGAACGCCACCACCCGTTCGGCGCGATGCCTTGCCCTTTGAACGCAACGCTTTTTGAGGAAAGGAAATGGCGCAGTAATTCTCTGTCATCTCGGTGGACACCTGAACCGCACCGTAGAGGAAGGGAGGTGGGAGTGAAAGAAGATAGATAAAGAGGAGCCGTAATGAAGAAAATGAAAATTGTATTTCAGGAAAGGAAATTACGCAGTAACTGTCTCACATATCTCGGTGGACACCCGTCATAACTCAGGGGGGGGGGGGGGGGGGGGCACTTTTTTGACCTAAAGTGTGGTCACTGATGTGTGGTTAAGAGTGGAACGCGACAGCTTCTTGCAACGCTGCCAAGGAGTCCGTAGAACGCTATCGCCCATTCGGTTCTACGCCTCGCTCGTCGGTAAATTGGTTTTTGAGGAAAGGAAATGTATCTGTCTCTCATTTGTCGGTGGACACCTAAACCTCGCCGGAAGGGAATGGAGGAGGATGAGAGTGAGTGAAGACACCGTATTCACTAGACGCGCCTTTGTTCATTCCAAACCATCGAGCTGGCATGGTGGAGTGGATAGCGTGCTCGTCTCTCACGCCGAAGACCGGGGCTCGATTCCTGAGCTCGACCAATTTCTTAATCGCTTTTATTTATTTACATGGCCTGACTGGTAAAGCTAATTAAGCTAATTGGGTAATTAAGCAATTAACTAAGCTCAGTCCCACTTACTTGGAGCATCACTATACGATCCCTTCAATTGGTTGTATGGTTACTAGCCAAAGTGCAATTGGCCTCATTTGAAATTCGCGCACTGTGACGTCACGACCGTTTCCACCAATTGAAAAGCGTGACATTTTCTGTCGACAACTGCTGCTTACAACGATGAGATATTAAAGGCTTCCGCCTTAAAAATTGGCAACTCTATTAAATATTTCTTAACCAATGAGAAGACTTTCTCCGAGCACAAGAAATCTCAAAGCTTAGAGTACTGAGCGAGGAAAAAAAGTCAAAGATTGCTTTAATGTCGAGGAACACAGCGGCCGGCTTATGTCCACCGTGAAGGTCCTTTTCAGGTGATGAGGCGAGAGCATTGACGTTTTCATGAGCAGGCGTGTTTTCAGCAAAACTACTCATTTCTTCCTAACGCGAATTTAAGCTTCCAAGGTACTGTTGTTACTATGGTAATATTTTGAATACATTGTTCTTCATTAGTTTACCCACACAGGTTTGCATAGGTACGCCAGTTTCACCACCTTCCACTTCATGGGATCTTCGCCGCTGATCCAAGAAGGATTTCAAAATTAAAGAAGATGAAGGTGGGAGTTGCGGCTAAGCGTATCCGCTATGCACCCTGGCCAATCCCCCGCCGTAGGTATGTGCCATTAAGCCTGAGGACATCATCATCATCAAGCGTAGCCGTACAGTTCTCTCCGTCATGTTGTGGAGTTGAACTATTCTCTCCATCCACGATATTTGTCGAAAGGTCTTCCAGCGTGAGGGGAGATTTAACGCTTACACAGTCGCCTCTGGAGTGTCACATTGATTATTTGCAGAAAGTTTCATTGGACTCAAGTCCCTAACAGATGTTTGCAGTATTCCTCAGAGGCTTATTTCAGTGACTCCCGCTCATGCCAAGAGAGTTCAGCAAAAGGGCGAAGTTGTTGGCACTTGTCTGGATGCCTAAAATAACGCGCCAGATTTTGGCTAACAGTTTACGCATGCCTAGTTTTGCAGAGAAGTCGCTCTACGGCTGTCGGCCTGCTGAGAGGCGCAAAGGTCGCACAGAGATTTTCGTTCGGCGGCTTGCTTCCGAATAACATGCAGTTTGTCAAACGTTTCGTCATGCGTTGGCGAATCCTATTTCCAGGTGCAAAGCGCGCGCTGGTGTTCTAGCTGTGCGCTATTCTATGGAGAATGTCTGTGTTGCGAGTGGCAGCCGTAATTAAAGAGCTTAGGGCTTTGTCATAAGTACTGTAGTCTGCCTATTTAATCAGTACCGAACAAAAGGTTTTACCTTTATCTTGCCGACAGCCCATCGTGTCAACAGGTTTGTTTTCATTTTTGTCCTCTTTTTCCGTTTCCTTCAACGTACCGCCCCAGGCCTTGTTTTTAGGCTGGAACTACTGATCAAGTAGACGAGGAAAAAAAGTGTGGCAGCTGAATGAAAACGTGCCACACGGGTTCAGCAGACATTCCGCATTGATGGGCAGCAACTTACCGATGCCTTCTGAAGAGAAATGTATACAAGCAAACGTGTACTGTTTTTGTGCTCACTCGGGGGAACGGAACGTGACGGCTCGCGTAAACACCACCATCCCTGTCATCCATGCTACGTGCGCTGCAAGAGAAAGGTCTCCCCTGTAGCTGACTTTCCACTAGCCGTGTCTGTCGCCCCCGGCTTTGTTTTCCTTCCTTTGGAATCCACGCTGCCACTCCGACAGACTCCCCCCCCACTTCCAGTTTATTTGGTCCTCTCCCTTTGCCGTGGGATATAATAATAGCGTGAGCTATTTCTGTACGTTCTTCAAATAAAGATAATGAACAGGAGCAAGGGATAATTGAAGAAGAGTTGCTTGTCGGGACAGTTGGGAGTATAGTTCACGCAAAAACCAGCTGAATGTGAACGCGTTTACAAAAGAATGAATACACAGAGACTACGCTGGAACAGAACAAATTTTACTGCTTAGGAAGGGAGAAGGACGGCACTGTAATGCCCCCTCACTAAAAACGAGCGTGCAGGACTTATATTAATGTATCGCTTCGTGGAAACACCCGATATGTTCTCATCACCTGAACACCGGCGACGGAAGCGTTCTGCGCTGCCGGCGTAACGACCAGGTAAGCGCAGCAGGATTATTAGCTGGGAAGCCGGCGAGCGAACGCCCCTTGAGAAAGATATTTCGCTCGTGCCTCGGTAAGTCCGTAATAGAAAAAGTAATTCGCGGATCCCACGAGCGGCGCACCAGCGACATGAGCGGCAAGCGGCTTCGCCACGACGTTGACGGGAGGTCTCTCTAGTCCTCCGTATCGACAGGCCGCTCTTGCAGCCTTCATTATTTTCTGTCCTCGGTGGTGTGCTGGGGAAGAGCAAAACGTTTTTCTTCCTCATCACTTTTTGCTCAAGAGCACCCTACTCCCGTGTCACCGCCTTAACGTGCCTGAGTGGACAGCTAGGGCCTGCGTGTGAAAGCAGTTCGGCCAGCGTACCGTACTGCGCCTCTCGATCGGCACGTAATCTATCTTTCATGGCCCGCCGTGGCATCCTGCGTTCCTTCCAGGTCTTTTCTGAATCCCTACTTGTCACCCGGTCACTACACAGTGCTCGTAGTCAGTGGCGATAGCTTCCGCTGCCCTTCCCGCTACGAAATCTCTCCCCCCCCCACCCCCTTCCCGTTTTTGATTGCAGTGAGGTTAATCGTTCCCCCCCCCCCCCCCCCCCCCCCCTTTAAGCAGTCGACTGCGAGCGTTTTTGTTCTCTTCGTTATTCTTCGAATTCATTCAACGTCATCAGCCGATAACTTGTCTACGGTGACGCACATGCCAGGGCTGAGCGATCATTATATTTTACATATCGCGCTCACATTAACGTAACCAAAAACACGCTGACAGAGAAAAAATTCCTTGACTATACAAACATAACTACGCCGCTATCAACAGCGAAC